>NC_059206.1:48792231-49105267 GCF_020615455.1 Coregonus clupeaformis
TCCACGTTTGGCTTCTTTCCAACCCCAGACACTGACCCTTTCAGCAATGACCCCCTCGCCCAATTAGCACCCCCCCATTCTCTGATCTCAGCCCCCTCCACCAATCACAACCAAGAAAGCTCTGTTCACTTCTTGGGTAGGCCAATCAGGAACGGTGTTGGTCTTAACGGAGACTCTGACAACTTCGGTCAGCAGTTGAACGGGTTGTCCAATAAGAACATGATCCTGGCTCTCAGTAACGGCCAGTGGCCACTAGGGGGAGGGATGACAGAAGAGAGCAGGGTCCCCGTTCCTGTCCAGAACGGTTTGGGACCTGTGCCCTCACCACAGAACCCCTTTCTGGACATTTCTGGGAAAAGCCCACTCCTTTGTAACGGTGTGATGTTTGATCCACAACCCACTGCCGCTGTGGGTCCTAGCAAGGACAGTTCGGTTGTGTTAAGCCCCCCTCCACAGAACACTAAGGCTGGACGAGGTCGGAGGAGTGCCAAGGTGAAGCTCCATAGAGGTCCTATGATGTTGCTGCATGTCTGAGAATGAGTCTGTCTGCACACCTCCTCCCCAAACCATAATTGGTTTTCTAACAACAACCCCCTTTCACAGCACTGGGATACCATACTGGCATATTCTATTCCTACAGGCCAGCATTGCACTGGGTTTTGTCTCTACCAACATGGTTTTGGTACAAGGATATTAGGGTTGGTGTGTTTTTTTTCTCTGGGATGGAACTGGTATGGTTTTCTAACATAATTGCATGTAGTGGTGCTCACATGGCTTCTCTAACCTGCTTGTCCTAGGAGATTAACAACCTCTACTCGACCGTAAACACTGTTTATCTCCTGTTGCTATCTATTTATATGTTCCTTGTCTTAACATTCATGCTTCAGTGAGGTGTGGAGGTAAGTGTTGGTATTTGTGTCTTTTTAAGTATTATTAGAAATGTACGTTTCTCTTCTTCAGGTCTCTCTTGAAAAATAGATTTTTATCTCAATGAGAAAAACCTGTATAAATACAGGTTATTTTAAAATAAGGGTGTCATATTAATGTGAATACAGTATATAAGTATGATCATTTAGTTTTTCCATAATGCATTATCATCCATATAAACCTTGTCATTAATTCAGTGCTTACCACAGTTTTCCCTTGTTTACTGGCCCTCAATGAATAGTAAATTGTTCAATATCCCTGTAGTAAATTTGGTCGCCTAATTTGCGGTTTGACCACCAGTCTCCTCCTGCCAATGACCTGTTTGGGGCCGACCCATTTGCTGCTCCCAGTCAGCCTGACTGCTCATCTGCCTCCGATGACCTCTTCAACAGTCCGACCACCACCTCCCCCATAACAGCTCTGGGTAAGACTAATGGCCTCATTGGCTCCAAATAGTGAGAACCCATGTTGTGTTAAAGCAAAACAATCGACTAGTTTAAATCGGCATTGGCGCAAATCAGTGCTTTTTATTATCATACTTTAGCTATGCTGAGCTTGAGGCAATCTAGATGGTGTCTAAGTTCATTTCAGTCTACTTACTGTACCCAAACCTAAATGGAAAAGGTCACCTTCTCATCACCCTCCTCTCTCTCCCCTGTTCTTCCTCTGTCCTCCAGGAGCATTGCAGTTGGGTCCCCCTTCAGTCACCATTCATGGGACAGCCCCACCACCGTGGGGAGTCCCAGCACCAGGCCCTTCGATGTTCACAATGCCAGGAGGGGTAACACTCCCCAACCTCCAGACCACCTTCCCCCAGCCATCCGCCTCGGTGCCCTGCCCATACCCCCGGCCCCCTGGGGCCAGCAGGCTCCATCCACGTATGGGGCCCAGCCGGTCACCCAGGCTTGGGGACAGCCTGCTCCTGCAGGGCCCATGGTTGCACCTGGCTGGGGCCAGCCTCCCATGGCTAACCCCTTCCAACCCGGCCCCTTTGCCATGATGGGAGGCCCTCCACAGGGTATGCCACAAGGTCCACCTCGGCCCCCACCCCGGCCGCCAGTCAAGGAGGCTACAGCTAAGGTGGAACCGAGTGCCTTCACGGCTCTGGACCCCCTGGGAGGGGAGAAGGAGAAGAAGAGTGGGAAGGACATGTTCAAGGACTTCCAGATTGCCAAGCCTCCAGCCATCCCGGCCAGGAAGGGGGAGCAGACACCTGGGGCCGCCCCCAGCACTAATGGGGATGGAGCATTTGCCCAGTACTTCTCCAGCAAAGTGGGCATGCTCCAGGAGGTTGCGGATCACGACGACTTTGAAATTCAAAGTCAAATGTCAGCGGTTGCCAATGGTAATGGCGGTTATTTGCAATTTCAAATTCCTATCTATAGATTTGGAGTTTACCGCAATACTGATTTTATCATATAGCCCCAGCAAATATCAAGTCTAAGTTAAATAAAAATGTATTTGTCACATGCGCCGAATACAACAGGTGTAGACCTTACCGTGTAATACTTGCTTAGGAGCCCTTCCCAACGATGCAGAGTAAAAAAAATTAAAAATAATAATAAAATGGTAACACAAGGAATAAAATGCACAAAAATTGAGCTATATAAAGGGAGTACCAGTCCCAGATCAATGTGCAGGGGTACAAGATATTTGAGGTAGATATGTACATGAAGACAAGGTAAAGTGACTAGGCATCAGGTTAGATGATGATGATGATAATAATAATAATAATAATAGTTAAAAAAAGAACGAGTAGCAGCAGCAAATGATGAGTGTAAAAGTGTGTGTGTGTGTATATAGTCTTGTGAGTGTGCATAGTCTGTGCAAGATGGGGCAGTGCAGATAGTCCAGGTAACCATTTAATTAACTATTTAGCAGTCTTATGGCTTGGAGGTAGAAGCTGTCTCGGAGCCTGTTGGTCCGGTACCGTTTGCCGGACGGTAGCACAGTGAATTCTATGGCTTGGGTTACAAGATGTTTTGATGTACAGTACCAGTCAAAAGTTTGGACATACCTACTCATTCCAGGGTTTGTCTTTATTTTTACTATTTTCTACATTTGTATAATAATACTGAAGACATCAAAACTATGAAATAACACATATGGAATCAGATTTTATATTTGAGATTCTTCAAAGTAGCCACCCTTTGCCTTGATGACAGCTTTGCACACTCTTGGCATTCTCTCAACCAGCTTCATGAGGTAGTCACCTGGAATGCATTTCAATTAACAGGTGTGCCATGTTAATTTGTGGAATTTATTTCCTTCTTAATGCGTTTGAGCCAATCAGTTGTTGTGTCAAGGTAGGGGGGTATACAGAAGAGAGCCCTATTTGGTAAAAGACCAAGTCCATATTATGGCCAGAACAGCTCAAATAAGCAAAGAGAAACGACAGTCCATCATTACTTTAAGACATGGTCAGTCAATCCGGAATATTTCAAGAACTTTGAATGTTTCTTCAAGTACAGTCGCAAAAACCATCAAGCGCTATGATGAAACTGGCTCTCATGAGGACCGCCGCAGGAATGGAAGACCCAGAGTTACCTCTGCTGCAGAGGATAAGTTCATTAGAGTTAACTGCACCTCAGATTGCAATCCAAATAAATACTTCACAGAGTTCAAGTAACAGACACATCTCAACATCAACTGTTCAGAGGAGACTGTGTGAATCAGGCCTTCATGGTCGAATTGCTGCAAAGAAACCACTACTAAAGGACACTAATAAGAAGAAGATACTTGCTTGGGCCAAGAAACATGAGCAATGGACATTAGACCGGTAGAAATCTGTCCTTTGGTCTGATGAGTCCAAATTTGAGATTTTTGGTTCCAACTGCCGTGTCTTTGTGAGACGCAGAGTAGGTGAACGGATGATCTCCGCATGTGTGTTTTCACCATGAAGCATGGAGGAGGTGTGGGGGTGCTTTGCTGGTGACATTGTCATTGATTTATTTAGAATTCAAGGCACACTTAACCAGCATGGCTACCACAGCATTCTGCAGTGATACGCCATCCCATCTGGTTTGCGCTTAGTGGGACTATCATTTGTTTTTCAACAGGACAATGACCCAAAACACACCTCCAGGCTGTGTAAGGGCTATTTTACCAAGAAGGAGAGTGATGGAGTGCTGCATCAGATGACCTGGCCTCCACAATCACCCGACCTCAACCCAATTGAGATGGTTTGGGATGAGTTGGACCGCAGAGTGAAGGAAAAGCAGCCAACAAGTGCTCAGCATATGTGGGAACTCCTTCAAGACTGTTGGAAAAGCATTCCAGGTGAAGCTGGTTGAGAGAATGCCAAGCGTGTGCAAAGCTGTCATCAAGGCAAAGGGTGGCTACTTTGAAGAATCTCACATTTAAAGTATATTTTGATTTGTTTAACTTTTTTGGTTACTACATGATTCCATATGTGTTATTTCATAGTTTTTATGTCTTCACTATTATTCTACAATATAGAAAATAGTAAAAAGAAAGAAAAACCCTTGAATGAGTAGGTGTGTCCAAACTTTTGACTGGTAGTGTATCTGTCAAATGTATTATTTGAATCCCTCTGATTCTCCCCTTTCTTTCCTGTCTGTCTTTAGACCCACCCAAATCGGCCCCACAGCAAGCTGCTCCCATCATGTCTCCTGCAGCGGCCCCCGGTCCAGGGCTCCTGGATGCCTTTGCCCCAACTCCAGCCCCAGGCCTGGCTCCAGCAGCAGCAACAGGTCTCAACCAGAGCCTATTTGATGACACATTTGGCACTGCAACTCCTAATGCCTTTGGAGCACCACTTCTAGCAATGGTATGGATGTACACACACACACACACACACACACAAACAAACAGACTTATACTGTAATGAATCCTATCAAACTCCAATCAATTGATGGTAACATACTGCTTTGTATCATTATAAAACCTTAATATTTTCCCTCTTTACGACAGAACACTCCTGTTGCCCAGACCACTGGTGGCTCGGATCCCTTCGGAGACCCCTTTGGAAACCCCTTTGCCTAAGTGACATCCTGCCCATCAGTTCCAGAGAATAAGCAGCAAAGCTCTACGACCAAATAATATCTTCAGATCCAGCTGCTACAACTACAACACGCGCCAGACAATCTACATGATTACATCTTTTAGCCCCTGCCCCAATGCACACATATTAACTCCTTACCTGCCTTTCTTTGTCAGTTACTTAGCCCCCCCACCCCCACCGTGCCATGTCAGAGGACACCTGTACCACCTATTGAGATGTGCCTTAAGTAAATCAGTTGATGAATGAGCTGGAGGACTTTAATGTATGTCTTGCCCAATCAGTAGTAGTAGTTTTTGTTTCTGTTCCCAACTCACTTAGCTTTTCAGCGCCACTGAATGAAATGTATTGTAATGAAATTATTCTCTTAAGAAGGGATGAACATGGGATGGATGGATGGATGGATGGATGGAAGGGAAGGCCCTGGAAATAGGGATGAACATGGGATGGATGGAAGGGAAGGCCCTGGAAATACTCGATACTGTCTATATTAAACACAGAAAAAAATGTATTTCAGTGTGGTCTTTTGGGCGTCTTTGTCGTGTTTTAGATATTTATTATTCCTTTCAGGGAAATATTGTTAAGGTTTAGGAAGGGGGTTATTACTGCATCCCTAGACTACTCACCTTATGAATGTTACCCTGTTTTAGTATAGACCACTCACAAGTGTTCATAGAAATGTACTTGCATGTGGTGCAATGTTTCATTCCACCTATGAAATAACATTTAGCAACAGTTACTGAGTTGCATAAGTGAAGTAGACTCGGATCTTCAGAAAATCTGAAACTGGGGAAAAGGCTGAATTCATTCATTCATCTGCAAATTTTGTTCCTAATATATTCTTACTTGCCTTTATCCAAATCAGCCTATAGATACTTTGCTATTGATTCACCTAATGAGTGCAGACTGTAAAGCACCTGGTTAAATGTTGTTCAAGACAATCCCAAGCTAATTGCGCTTTGATCAACAACGGGGTTATGCGACTCATTTGTATTATTTGCCAGAATCACTGAAATTAGTAAACTTTTTAATACATATTAATGTGTTAAAAATCACATTGTACTTTTGTGTTTGAGTTCAGTGCCCCTGATAAAGAAATTAAGAATTAAAGAGGGTGAATTTGACTCAAGGTTCCAGACCTATGATATGACTTATGTTTTTGATAAACCTACTTTACAATCATGTTCTAAATAAAGTACAGCTAGCTTAGTATAAGTTCAAATAATATTGTGGACCTGTCACTTTCAATTGCAATTTTGTACGTACTTTACTAATTTCATCATGTAAAACTACATGAACACGAGCTCCTGTTCTAACACAACTTTTGGCCTTTCTATCGCTCAAACTACTATTCCCACAATCCCTTTCAGGAATGACATTTGACGTAATCGAAAACATCATGGTGGTCTAGTGTGTGTGCATGGTGCTAAACTTGGATTAAAACGTCGACAGCATAGAATATATGTCGGAAAAATGATCATTTAATCATGAGGTTTGTATTGTTATTGATCACGATACGTATTTGGAGAAGAGGAAGTTAGTATTACATTGCTACATTACTTTCCTAGGCGTCGAAAGAAAACAGGACTGCTAGCTAGCAGGTTTACAACTTTTAGCACGCTAATAATGCTCAATCGCCGTTACTACTATATAAGACATGCTAGCTAACAAGATAAAGTAATTACAATATCAGTTCACTGTATCTCACTTCACGTTTTCTGGTGTATGTATTTCCCTAGCTAACTTACACGTGCTAGCCAGCTGTGGTATGTGACTGACACGTAGCTGACGTTAGCTAGCTAACTGAGTTATGTCTGAGATAAGTGAGCCAGTGAGTGACATTTGGCAGCTGAGCGTTTAGTAGCTAACTAGCTTAGACACAAGCCATTAATGATCATTTGCCATATAGGTAATAGAAGTTCGCTTGCTAGCAACCCTGAGCTCTGATGTGTTTCTTATGGCTAATGTCATCATCTGTGTCACAGCTTCTCTCTGTAGTAGGACAAAATGCTTCGCAGATCCAGGATCAGTGTTCGGCCCAACGTCAGGCCAGCAGGCAGAGGCCCAGCTCCAGCCTCCTCCCAGGACACTCCTCCACCTTCCCAGGAGGCTCCAGCTGCAGGCTCCGAGGACCCTCCCCAGGCAGGGGGCCAGTGCGTGAAGGACACCACCACAACTGCAGCGCCAGAAGCCTCCACAGAGTCCACCACACCCAGAGAGTGAGTGACAATCAATCAATAATTGAATCAAATGTATTATAGTCCCTTTTACAGCTAAATGTGTCAATGCCAAGGTGCGGCTGTCAGAGATGGTTCTGAAGGTTTATAATCTCTCATAGGTTTTCAATTTTTGTTGTAGAATTGAGAACTACTCAAGATAACATGGGTCTTACACATGGTTTAAACTAGTCTGATTAATTAGGTTGTAATACACAATTAATTTGTATATGCAACCTGATGCTAATGCCTGCAAAATTGTGTAAATGTTAATAAAATTACATATAAACTTACCATACCGGTTGTCTGTGCGGTTTGTCCTTCATTTGCTCAAAATTTGAGACAAAATATCCACAGGAAAGTATTGTTTAACTGACGTTTTAGAGAGCCAGTAGGTATATGGTTTGGCACCGAGGTAAAGTTTGTTTTATATTGGATCTTCTTTTTTATTTCGTCAATAGCTGTTGAACCAAGCATGCCATGACAATGAAAATGTTGTATTCTGAATCAGGAGAGGATGGAGAACAATCCACACGTTAAATGTATTTTTTTTCTTTTAAAATGTGGAAATCCGAAGAAAAAATTAATAGATATATGTGTGTGTGTATGTATATATATATAAAAAAAAAAATTCACAAAAAAAATGTCTGGATTGTTTTTCATCCTCCCCTGATTCAGAATATATAATTTATTGTCACAGTAAACAATAGTTTCCTGTGGAGATTTGTCTCAAATTTCAAGCAGCTGAAAGTCAAACCGCACAGACCACCTGTAGAGTAAGTTTAAATTGAATTTTATTATACATTCTGGCTCATAAGGAACATTTACACGATTTTGCAGGCATTAGCTTCAGGCTGTATATACCAATTAATTGTGAATTACAGCCTGATTAATCAGACTAGGTTTAAACCTGTTTTTGCCCCAACAACCATCCTCTGACTGTGTGGTTCAGTGTTGCTCACGTATTGCTTGATTGTCTGCATTGTCTCTGACCCTTTTGTCTTTTGATATAGGGATGGAAAAGACCCAAATGGCGAAGCTTCCAGCGGCACCCCCTCTGCCGGTCTTCAAAGGAGGAAGCGGTTCTCTGTCATGCCAAACCTCGCCAAACCCCGGGTGGCAGCCACCCCAGCCCTCACCCGCTCCTCCCCCAGGACCCCCAAGTCCCCTGTGAGAGCAGGCACTGAGACCCCAGCCCCAACCCCTGAGGCTCCAGAGGCCCCCAGCCAGCCAGATTCTGGACCCCCACAGGGCATGAGATCCCCAAGGCGGAGGCTCTCTGGAGGTAGTAAGCAGGCCAAAGGACAGCCCAAACCCAGCCCCCTGTCCCCAGCTTCCCCAGGCCCTGAGACAACAACAACCTCTCTGGGGAAGGTAGCAGTGGAGGACTCATCCTCGTCACAACAGACCCCACAGGCAGCAGGCAAAGAGGCAACATTCTCACAAGTACCCAAACAAGACAAAGGAGGCATCCAATCAGAGCTCCTGAAAAAAACACCAAGCATTAAAGTTCCATCCACTCCGTCAGAGATGGTCCCATCATCCTCCCTTCCAGACAAAGAGGGTATCTCAGTATCAGAGAGAGCTAAGACTCTACTCGCCAGGTCTGTGTCTGGTGGACTCACCGGGCTGGTACCAGGGAAGTCCAGGCTTAGCAGGTTCCTGAATGACCCAACAGACCTACAGAGGCTGGCTAAGGCCCGGAAGCTCAGAGAGTTGTTGAGACAGGAGATGAACAAGGAGAAGGTGAGATCGGTTTTAGTCTCACTTGTGATCTTTAGTTGAAAGATTAAAGTGATGCTAGAAAGGTTTTGTATAATTTCAGCCAGTAATTTTGAAAGTAGCGCTCACGAGCCAAAATGGGTTCCCGGAAATTGTGCACAATTGTATTCAACGTCATCCATTTCGTCTGATATGTTACGTCCTTATTTTATTTAAAAAAATTAATTCGTATGATACAGTATGTTACACATTCCAATTCGTACAATGTTACGAATTTGTAGGTGCTTAAGATCCCGTTCAATCTATTTAAGGCTGGATAATGTAATCTTGTGAAGCTAACAACATTATGCATGTTTGATAACACACAAAATCTGCACAGAATGTAGGACTATTATTGCAAATTGATAGGTTAAACGCTTCTCCAGGCACTGTCGAAATTTCTGAAGATACCAAGAACTGCAAATTCATTGCGTATCTCAAACACCACACTGATTGTGTTTAGATAGCAGAGGTTCTTCAGTTCAACAAGTTGGTGCTGTCACCAAGAGCAGCTGCTAGATGACAGCAGAGCAGTGTTTACTGTCATTGTTTAGATGCTTGTCATACCACTGAATTTTAACAGTGTGATGTTTTGAATGTGCAGAAACGGAGCAAAGCCAAGGTGTGTGTGAAGGAATACACACTAGATCCCTCTAAAATGACCATGCGAGATCTCATCTACTACCTGCCTGATAGCAACCCCATGACGTAAGGTTACACCTTCAGTGGGGGTGTGTGTGGGGGTGTATTAGTTCTGTACAGTCAGTGTAAATCTATGTGCTATTTGAAAGGTTTTTCTGAGCCGTACTTTTTCTGTGTTGCGTGTTCCTTCCAGGTCCTATCTGGTAGAGGACCAGAGGGAGAACGAGACTGTCCTCCCGCTCACCCCACCAAGAGAAGAGTAAGACCATATCATGTTCAAGTTTATTTTCCATTTCTAGAAAATACATTAGATGTCTTATATTAGATTACCTATTAGGCAGGCAATAAAGTGTGTGAAAGATCATCTCACAATGGAGCAACCAAGTGGGCTGTGCTATTTAACCCAATTTAAATTATCATCTTTGTCCTACACAGGTCACCTGAAAGACCCCCAACACCGGAAGCCACAGCTGAGACAGCCAGCCAGAGAGATGAAGATGAAGATGAGGATGAGGCTGACGATGGGGTAATGGTCCCGCGGGTGAAGGTGGCAGAAGATGGCTCTCTGATCATCGATGAGGAGAGGTCAGGGACGTCTCTCAGTTTCCTAATTGAAAAGCAATTTTTGTTTACTTCCTGAATTGACTTCCTGAATTGGACTTCACCCTAATCCTGGTATGTTTGCATGTTACTTAACTTTTTCCCCCTGTGTGTGTCCCAGTTTGACGGTGGAGGTCTTGAGGCAGAAAGGGCCCAACCCAGCTGATGATCGAGACCCCATCTTTGAGCGTGGCTCCACAACCACCTACTCCAGCTTCAGAAAGGGGACACATGTCAAGCCCTGGTCCAACAAAGGTATGTCTGACAACCACTACTTGGGTCCAATAGAACTCTACTCTATCTAATATTTACTTAGTCATCAGTTACACCTTAGTTTACCTGTGTTTCTGCATATTGAAACCAAAAGTCCTACTAAAACAACATTTTTGTGTTGTTTCGTCAGAGACGGACATGTTCTTCCTGGCCATCAGTATGGTGGGAACAGACTTCTCTATGATTGGACAGCTGTTCCCTCACCGCGGTCGCACCGAGATCAAGGTATCACTGATAGTCTCTAAATTACCTGTGTAAGCTATTATAGTCTTATTACTAATTTAGCCACATAAGTAAGTCCCTATGTTTTGGTTGTTCATGTCGCATAACCTGGATTTTAAAGGCCTAGGTTAGTAAAAATAAATAAAGATTTGTATATATATTTCTATACTGAGGTTGGAATAATACTGTGATGTTTGAAAAGACTGCCTGAAAGTTAATCTTGTTTTGGTGGGAGGATGTTTTGGCCTTCCATGGTAATATCACTATGCGGTAAATTAGTTAATAGACCACCAATAAGAAAGAGAGTTCTAAACATCTGTCAATAACAGCACATTTTCAGTTTCCCACTCAGACCACTCCCAGACAGTCCTAGCAGAATTCTGGCTTGAGAAATTGCCCTTTTGACCATTTTTAATTTAAAACAATCACAGTAAGGTACTTAACACAGACACAACGTGTACACATGCTGCTCCAGAGCCAATACTGTTCTTCCTTCAGACAAGTGTGTATCAAAACTTTGTTCATTTGCACAATGTCTCTCGTTCACATTGTTTGTAAATGTCCAAACTCACCAAAATTATTTGTTTATTTTTATTTTCGCTTGGTAGCATATTTAGCTAGCAGCCACCATGGAAATTCGCTATTACTTGTACTCATTTTGTTAGCATTCTGGTAATGGATGCCCAATGGGCTTTTCTTTTGTGTTTTCTTTGGCACCCCCTTGTGTACTAAGTCGGTAATACCGTAAAACCCAGGATGAGAAGCACGATATGAACATCTGGGTACCGTCCAACCTTAAATACTGTAGATCGGGGCTGTAGCACTGTACAACTGTACTAGGTTGTGTTACTGCAGGTTTGTAATTTTGTCTCCTGTTTTTTAATCTTCCAGAACAAGTTCAAGAAAGAGGAGAGAGCAAACAGCTGGAGGATAGACAAGGCCTTCAGTAAGTTTGAAAAACTAATTTATTTTTTAGCAACTTACTATACTCAGTCATTATAGACGTGATTCAGGAATCCAATTCATCCTGGTCTTTTCTCTGTTCTATAGAGGAGAAACGCAGGCTGGATCTGGAGTTCTTCACTAGCCTCCTGGAGAAGATCTTGGCTGCAGAGGCAAAGAGGAACAAGAAGAACAAGTCCCCCACAGAGAAGATAGTGATCAAGAAAAATATCAAACAGAAAGGTTACTAAGATACATTTCCTTGTCTACTACCTATTGGTCATGTAGGGAGTTCCACCACAAAGTCAATGCCTGAATTTCTCAGAGTGGATTTTCACTGACAGCTATGTGTTGCATCTCATATGGCATCTGTCACCCATGTCATCAGGTAAAAGTGATGTGATTTCTTGAGTATTATTCATATTTTAAAGGTGGTAATGTCTTCAGCCTCACTCACTAGCCATCCTTGCTCTCTGCATGAGTCTCAATATCTCTGCTCTCACTGTCCATCAGAAAAGAAAGCAGCGAAGCAGCTGAGTGACGTGGAGGAGGAGGGGTCAGACGCGGAGATGGAAACAGAGGAGGTGGAGGAGGGAGAGAAGGAGAACGAGAACGTCTCTAACGAAGGGACCACACTTGCCTCCGCTGCCACCCCTAAGAGAAAACGCAAAAGGAGGGATAGAGGAGAGTCCTCCCCTGAAAAAGCAAAGGATGGAAAGAAAAAGAAGGGAAACATAATAACAAGTGATCAAGGTGCTGTAGAACTTCCATGACTTCAGTGGTGCTTTTCACAGTAGCCATATAACAAAATGAAAATATACCAACTCTAGTAACTGATGATCTATCTTACAGACGTTGTTTCCTCTGCTTCCTCAGAAGAGGCTGGTGTTCCTGAAGACACTGAGGCAGGGCCTCCTGAGAGGTAAGTTTGTAAATGTCAACTACTTTATTCTGTACAGTAGGAGAAAAAGTGTTAAGTGCTGAGATTTTTTAGACTTCATATTCATCACGCTATATATACAACATACACTATATATACAAAAGTATGTGGACACCCTTTCACATTTGTGGATTCGGCTATTTCAGCCATACCCGTTGCTGACAGGTGTATAAAATCGAGCACACAGCCATGCAATCTCCATAGACAAACATTGGCAGTAGAATGGCATTACCGAAGAGCTCAGCGACTTTCAACGTGGCACCGTCATAGGATGCCACCTTAGGATGCCACCTTTCCAACAAGTCAATTCGTAAAATTTCTGCCCTGCTAGAGCTGCCCGGGTCAACTGTAAAAGTGCTGTTATTGTGAAGTGGAAATGTTTAGGAGCAACAATGGCTCAGCCGCTAAGTGGTAGGCCACACAAGTTCACAGAACAGGACCGCTGAAGTGCGTAGCATGTAAAAATCGTCTGTCCTTGGTTGCAACATTCTACCGAGTTCCAAACTGCCTCTGGAAGCAACGTCAGCACAATAACTGTTCGTCGGGAGCTTCATGAAATGGGTTTCCATGGCCGAGCAGCCTCACACAAGCCTAAGATCACCATGCGCAATGCCAAGCGTCAGCTGGAGTAGTGTAAATCTCGCTGCCATTGGACTCTGGAGCAGTGAAAACACGTTCTCTGGAGTGATGAATCACGCTTCACCATCTGGCAGTCCGACTGACTAATCTGGGTTTGGCGGATGCCATGAGAACGCTACCTGCCCCAATGCATAGAGCCAACTAAAGTTTGGTGGAGGAGGAATAATGGTCTGGGGCTGTTTTTCATGATTCGGGCTAGGCCCCTTAGTTCCAGTGAAGGGAAATCTTAACGCTACAGCATACAATGACAATCTAGATGATTCTGTGCTTCCAACTTTGTGGCAACCGTTTGGGGGAAGGCCCTTTCCTGTTTCAGTGTGACAATGCCCCCGTGCACAAAGCGAGGTCCATACAGAAATGGTTTGTGGAGATTGGTGTGGAAGAACTTGACTGGCCTGCACAGAGCCCTGACCTCAACCCCATCGAACACCTTTGGGATGAATTGGAACGTCAGGCCTAATAGCCCAACATCAGTGCCCGACCTCACTAATGCTCTTGTGGATGAATGGAAGCAAGTCCCCGCAGCAATGTTCCAACATCTAGTGGAAAGCCTTCCCAGAAGAGTGGAGGCTGTTATAGCAGCAAAGGGGGGACCAACTCCATATTAATGCCTATGATTTTGGAATGAGATGTTCGACGAGCAGGTGTCCATATACTTTTGGTCATGTAGTGTATATGAAAATAGCGTGTTTCTATGTTTTGTGGGGAAAAAGATAGAGGAAGATAAGTCTTTCTAATGACATCCTCAACCAATTAGTAGGCAATGCCTACTCATAATGGGTTAAAATCTCATGATGCACACCGATGATGTCACTGGAAACACTTATCTTCCTCTATCTTTTTTTCCACAAAACATAGAAATGCTCAATTTTCACAAATGTTGATGTTGGGGTGGTGCTGGAGATGTTGATTATGAAGTTGAACATTTTAGAAATGTCCCTTTTAAAGGTGCAATATGCAGAAATCACTCTGCCATTCCCATTTTGCTAAAAGTCTAATAGTTTGCCTAATTTCAGTTTTCGTAGAGAATCATTGTGCCATCTAAACCCCTGTGAAATATATTTTCAATAACCAAAAATATTGTATTTTCAGCTGTTTGAAGCTGGGGTACAAAACCGAAAGTAAAAGATGCAAAAACGAAACTTAAGCACGGGAAGCATAGAAATAGTGTACATAGAACAGATCTACCGCTTCTTAGACTTGCTTTCAATGAGGATGACAGATCTATAACTCACATTTCTATGTGAATTTGGTCAGGTTGCCCAAAAAGTTACATATTGTAGGGTTAATAATTATTCTGTATTATGTATTTTTTTATTAGTTCAATGCAGGCAGAAGGGCCAGTGGAAGGAGCCAAGGGACCTGTGGTGATCAAACCAGCCCAGTTGTCCCGTGGCCGATCCCCGAGACCTCTTCCTAACCTGGGTAAGAAGTGGGGCCAGAGGGGCCCCAAGCCTAACGTTAAAGATGGGGCCACACCTGCAGAGGAGAAGAACACTGAGGAAGGGCTGTCTAAAGAACAGGTAGGTCTTTGTCCTGTGAGGAAAACCCCATTTAAGAGCAACAAATAGAGCTTATATTCACTCCAACATCATCATGGACAAAAAAAACTTTCTGGTCATATTATGTACACCAATCACAGAGAATTGTGACTTTATTTTTCTTATTAATCTTAAATGTTTGTAACATTCTGTAGACTCTTAAGATTGTTGTCTGAACCTCAATAGCTGAAAAGTAGTTGAGTGCCTGTGTGGTCCAACCTCTACCATAACTTACTTTCAGGTTGATAAAGATGCGTCGCCTTTAGTCAGTCAAAAGGAGGAGAAGAAAGCTGGCAAACTCTCTTCATCTGAGGGAGAGGAGGAAGAAGCCAACGATAAACCCATCAAACCCACCAGGTACACACACGCATACTGACCCTAAAGAACTGAAGAGTGTCACAGCCACAGATGGCAGTAAAACTAGCTGTGTTTATGTATTTCAGGTATGGCAGAATACCCCAAAAGAGACAGCTGCTGAAATACCCTGCAAAGGAGGATGGGGACTCGCCCTCAGACTCTGCCCCCACTCCTGCCTCAGACAGATGCCCCTCCACTTCTTCCTCCACCAAGCCCAAATCCAAACCAGCAACCAGGAGGGCCAAAATCAAACCTGGCCCCGCCCTGCCAGGTAGGAAGGGCCAATCAGCGGCTAGGAAATCCAAGCTGGTCACCCTCAGGGCGTCCCAGTCTGAAGATGAAGATGAGGAAGAAGGAGCATGGAGAGAGGAGGCGCAGGCCGAGGAGGACACCCACAATCCCACAATCCCAGAGGAGGAGAACCAGGCACCTGCGTTCATTCCCATGAGCCTTCGCTCGCCACAACCAGTCGCCACAGAGGTTGAGGAGACCATGGAGGAGGTGAGAGGGGTGAAACACATACCATTTCCACACTACTGAGCTTATCTGTACTGCACTGGCCTGGTTATGCATCCCCTATAATTGCTCCACCATAATTGCTGGAACCGTACTAGAAGGGTCAATGTGTAATGAAATTATCTGAGCCAGTATGGAATGGGTTGGCTCAATGCTTTGAAAAAGGTTAGTCTACAGTCCTAGGGATCTAGATCATACATAATGGATCTATTTGTATTTATTTTTAGGTGATTTTATTGTTTTATGCAGTTACAATTGCATCCCATTGGTTTACCCATTTAATTAACTCTCCGACCTGCTATTCACATTTTTAAATGTTGCATTTTAGTCATTTAGCAGACGCTCTTATCCAGAGCGACTTCACAAAGCTGCTTTAGTTATCCTACACTTTGTAAACCCAGCACACCCTACCCTGTGTATGTCTTTTTATTAATTTATTTTCTGTTTTATCATGCATGGTTCTTCCATCCTGTAAACTTCCTTCCATCCTTTCATCCTCTCCTCCACTCACAGCTCGATATCTCCGTCAACGTGCCTGATGTCCTGGGTATTTCCCATGACGCATTCTGCCCTGACTCGTCATGCGAGCGGGCACAGGGTGGTGAAATGGGCACAGTGCCCTGTGAACATCAGTTGGACCTGTTAGTAGTAAGTCATCATGTGTCCTGTTTGTCCTGTCTGTCTCGTGTGGCCAAAATGTATTTCCCTAAACATCACAACCATCCCTCCTTCAGCCATGTTTTTAACCTACGTTTTATCATCAATAGCTAGGTTTCCATCCAATTGGTGACAGATTTTCATGTGAAAATTCTAAAATCTGCATAAAAAATATGGGGATTTTCCTACCAGAGTTGTTTCAATCAAACAGACTTCTTGCAGATAAAAGGCTGTGCGTGATGACGTAGTGCACATAAATCACTTTTACGGTTAAATTCCCAAGTGCCGGAAAAAAACAAAGTTAAATGGGTTTACATCGCTTTTTCAACTCTACTGATGGTTCGGTCACACAAAAAAAAGTGTTATTTACCAAATGTGCCCACTAGTCTTGTCACCTGCCTAGCCAACAGCTCGCAGATACAGTGTGTCGGCTACCAAGATTATGAGATTATTAGGGATAAGAGCGAAATTATTTTTGGGGGTCAAAAATGGCAGCCAAGCTTCGATCATCATGTCACCAGAATAAGACCCTCGATATTTATTGGAAAGGAGCATCAAACTTATCACTGTGCACTTTCACCACCCTGTGAAGTTCATCATAATTTATTTAATCTGTAGCCTAATAAACTGCATGCTTGGTAGTGGGAGGACCACACATCATCGCGTGACTCCAAGTTTACTACGGTATGATGGTTATTATATCATTATTTGCGCATTAAGGTGTTTCCACCGCCATTTCTCACATAATACATTTTACAGACCCAAAAAGATCCCACCATGTCGAACGAACAAATTGTCAACATTTCTAAAATTGTACCAGCATTTACTGTTTCCGTTAGTCCGTTCGGGACTTTTTTCATGTGACAGGTAATTCATCCGCATTAAATGGTCGGATACAAACCTGGTTATAGTATCACATTTGAGATACAGTATATAGCACTTTTCTCAAGTTCTCAGTGTTAAATCGAGATCACTGGGTCAAGCATCCAATGGGGTCAAACACAGCTGCTATGTTGCTCCAGATTGTGTCTATGTTATGACGACTAATGTTTTTGTTTTCTTCGTTCTAGGACGTGATAGACTTCCTGTCTCCAGATAACATGGAAGGTAGGTTGGTCATTTCAAGAGCTGATATCTATTGTATCCTCTTAAGTAAAAAAATTAATTAAATAAACGTTCTCCCTCACAACACTAACTATATAATGTTAAAAAAGTGTTTTCCTCTCCTCTGTGTGTTCCAGTATCTGAGGAGAGCTACAACGAGGCAGCTAGAACCTTACTGGCCATCGGCAACCTCACCCACCTGTCTCAGGCTGCTGAGGCCTTCACTGCAGGAGCAGATGATTTCATCACTGAAGAATGTTCCAATGAGAACCAACTGTACCAGATGACACCACAGCCCACTGACCAATCACAAACTAGCACCATTCCTTCTGAATCTCTGACCCCTGACCTTAGGGTCACTGAGGCATCACGAATGGCTGAGGATTCTGTACCTGTCACCACGACAACAGCCTCTATACCAGTCTCCAAAATAACAGCCTCTGTCATAATTACCATGGCAACAGCCTCAGTTCCAGTCACCACGACAACAGCCTCTGCTCCAGTCACCTTGACAACAACGCCCTCTATCCTAGTCACCACATCAACAGCCTCTGTCCCAGTGCCTCAGAGCAGTGATACACCCATTCTAGAAACTCCACCCATAGAGGAGGGGCCTCTCAGACAGAGGGAGGGGACTGATATTGGACACGCCTCTCAGGTGGAATCAGATTCTGAAGTGTCAGAGGGCTCAGAGCAGCAGACAACCTCACAGACGAGGAGGAGACACTTCCTAAGGTCAAACCCAAACCCAACCTGGGAAGGGCTGCTAGGACCACACAACCCAAACCCCAACAGACTACCACCACACTGTCAGAACCACCACAGAATACAACCACACTCTCAGAACCGCCACAACCTACTGAGAATATTACCACACAACCCAAACCAACACAAACTACCACCACACTGTCAGAACCACTACCACAGCCTATGCTGCATATCACCACAGAACCACCACTGCCAACTGAGAGTATTACCACAGAGTCAGAAACACAGCCCAAACAGAGAACTACCACACACTCAAAATCACAACCTACCACCACACACTCCAAGCCACAGCCCACCACAAATATCATCCCACACTCAGAACCACAGCCCATTCAGAAAACCAGAGTAGCGTATTCAAAACCACAGCCTACATTGAATACCACCACACATTCAGAACCACCCCAGCCCACACAAAATTCCACCACAAACACACTCTCAAAACCACAATCCACACAGATTACCACCATACTCTCACAACCACAGCCCACCCCAAACCTTGAGCAGCCAGGTCCAGGTACACTCAGACCCAGAGCCCCAGTCCCAGAGTCGCCTCTGATGTCATCAGAAGAGGTGAATGCTCACGATGGCCCTACGGAAAGTACTTCCTCTTCCCTCAGTGCTGAAGGGTCCCCGTCAGGGACATCAGACTTGGACCAGCCCAAACAGACAGGTCCCCCAACCCGCAGGGCCCGTTTACCTAAACCCAAACCCAACTTGGGTCACACTGCCAGAGCCGCTACACGCTCTGCAGTCCAGGTACCAGAAAGCAGGCCCAGCTCTGAAGTCCAAACACCAGAGGAAGCTGAAGAGGTTCCCATGGAAATACAACAGATCCACCAAGTCATCCCCCTTTCTAACATCATCGATACTACCCAGGTAAGGCTATTATAAATATCAGCTATTGGTTTAGCCATAAATGCTATTTACAATTTAATGTGTTCCAACAAAGATGTCTGATTGTGTTCCAGTTGCATTACCACAGTGTGTTTTTAAAGGGTGTGTCTGATCTCGTGTGTGTGTGTGTGTGTGTGTGTGTGATTGTATTAATAGGATGAAATACAACAGATTCACCAAGTCACCCCTCATCCACCCATAGAGGGGCCTCTCAGACAGAGGGAGGGGAATGATATTGGACACGCCTCTCAAGTGGAATCAGGTTTTGAAGTGTCAGAGGGCTCAGAGCAGCAGACAACCTCACAGACGAGGAGGAGCCACTTCCCTAAGGTCAAACCCAAACCCAACCTGGGACGGGCTGCTAGGACCACACAGCCCAAACCCCAACAGACTACCACCACACTGTCAGAACCACCACAGAATACAACCACACTTTCAGAACCGCCACAACCTACTGAGAATATTACCACACTACCCAAACCAACACAAACTACCACCACACTGTCAGAACCACCACAGACTACCACCACACTCTCAGAACCACCACTACAGCCTATGCTGAATATCACCACAACCTCAGAACCACAGCCCACCCCAAGCCTTGAGCAGCCAGGTCCAGGTACACTCAGACCCAGAGCCCCAGTCCCAGAGTCACCTCTGAGGTTATCAGAAGAGGTGAAAGGTGACGATGACCATAAGGAAAATACTTCCTCATACCTCAGTGCTGGAGGGTCCCAGTCAGGGACATCAGACTCGGACCAGCCCAAACAGACAGATCCCCCAACCCGCATGGCCCGTTTACCTAAACCCAAACCCAACTCGGGTCGCATCGCCAGAGCCGCTACACACTCTGCAATCCAGGTACCAGAAAGCAGGCCCAGCCCTGAAGTCCAGACACCAAATGTTGTGGCTTCCAGACCCAAATCTGAGGTCCAGAGTCTAGAGACTGGACTCTGCCCTGAAGTCCAAACACCAGAGGAAGCTGATGAGGTTCCCATTGAAATACAACAGATCCACCAAGTCATCCCCCTTTCTGACATCGTCGATACTACCCAGGTAAGGCTATTATAAATATCAGCTATTGGTTTAGCCATAAATGCTATTTATAATTTAATGTGTTCCAACAAAGATGTCAAATCAATCAAAGTTTATTTGTCACATACACGTGTTTTAGCAGATGTTATTGCGGGTGTAGCGAAATGCTTGTGCTTCTAGCTCCGACAGTGCAGTAATATCTAACAAGTAATATCTAATAATTTCACAACAATGGGGGAAAAAAAGTATTTAATCAGCCACCAATTGTGCAAGTTCTCCCACTTAAAAAGATGAGAGAGGCCTGTAATTTTCATCATAGGTACATGTCAACTATGACAGACAAATTGAGAAAAAAAAATCCAGAAAATCACATTGTAGGATTTTTTATGAATTTATTTGCAAATTATGGTGGAAAATAAGTATTTGGTCACCTACAAACAAGCAAGATTTCTGGCTCTCACAGACCTGTAACTTCTTCTTTAAGAGGCTCCTCTGTCCTCCACTCGTTACCTGTATTAAAGACACCTGTCCACAACCTCAAACAGTCACACTCCAAACTCCACTATGGCCAAGACCAAAGAGCTGTCAAAGGACACCGGAAACAAAATTGTAGACCTGCACCAGGCTGGGAAGACTGAATCTGCAATAGGTAAGCAGCTTGGTTTGAAGAAATCAACTGTGGGAACAATTATTAGGAAATGGAAGACATACAAGACCACTGATAATCTCCCTCGATCTGGGGCTCCATGCAAGATCTCACCCCGTGGGGTCAAAATGATCACAAGAACGGTGAGCAAAAATCCCAGAACCACACGGGGGGACCTAGTGAATGACCTGCAGAGAGCTGGGACCAAAGTAACAAAGCCTACCATCAGTAACACACTACGCGCCAGGGACTCAAATCCTGCAGTGCCAGACATGTCCCCCTGCTTAAGCCAGTACATGTCCAGGCACGTCTGAAGTTTGCTAGAGTGCATTTGGATGATCCAGAAGAGGATTGGGAGAATGTCATATGGTCAGATGAAACCAAAATAGAACTTTTGGTAAAACTCAACTTGTCGTGTTTGGAGGACAAAGAATGCTGAGTTGCATCCAAAGAACACCATACCTACTGTGAAGCATGGGGGTGGAAACATCATGCTTTGGGGCTGTTTTTCTGCAAAGGGACCAGGATGACTGATCCGTGTAAAGGAAAGAATGAATGGGGCCATGTATCGTGAGATTTTGAGTGAAAACCTCCTTCCATCAGCAAGGGCATTGAAGATTAAAGTGCCTGGGTCTTTCAGCATGACAATGATCCCAAACACACCGCCCGGGCAACGAAGGAGTGGCTTCGTAAGAAGCATTTCAAGGTCCTGGAGTGGCCTAGCCAGTCTCCAGATCTCAACCCCATAGAAAATCTTTGGAGGGAGTTGAAAGTCCGTGTTGCCCAGCGACAGCCCCAAAACATCACTGCTCTAGAGGAGATCTGCATGGAGGAATGGGCCAAAATACCAGCAACAGTGTGTGAAAACCTTGTGAAGACTTACAGAAAACGTTTGACCTGTGTCATTGCCAACAAAGGGTATATAACAAAGTATTGAGAAACTTTTGTTATTGACCAAATACTTATTTTCCACCATAATTTGCAAATAAATTCATTAAAAATCCTACAATGTGATTTTCTGGATTTTTTTTCTCATTTTGTCTGTCATAGTTGACGTGTACCTATGATGAAAATTACAGGCCTCTCTCATCTTTTTAAGTGGGAGAACTTGCACAATTGGTGGCTGACTAAATACTTTTTTCCCCCACTGTATACACAAATGTAGTAAGGAATGGGATTTAAGAATATATACATATATGGACAAGCAATGACAGAGCGGCATGGACTAATATACAGTAGAATATTAAAGAATAGAATGCAGTATATACATATGAGATGAGTAGTGCAAGATATGTAAACATTTTAAAAGTTACTAGTGTTCCATTTCTTAAAGTGGCCAGTGATTTCAATAGGCAGCAGCAGCCTCGAATGTGCTAGTGATGGCTATTTAACAGTCTGATGGCCTTGAGATAGAAGCTGTTTTTCATTCTCTCGGTCCCAGCTTTGATGCACCTGTACTGACCTCGCCTTCTGGATAATAGCGGGGTGAACAGGCAGTGGCTCGGGTGGTTGATGTCCTTGATGATATTTTTGGCCTTCCTGTGACATCGGGTGCTGTAGGTGTCTTGGAGGGCGGGTAGTTTGCCCCCGGTAATGCGTTCGGCAGACCGCACCACCCTCTGGAGAGCTCTGCGGTTGCGTGCGGTGCTGTTGCCATACCAGGCGGTGATACAGCCCGACAGGATGCTCTCAATTGTGCATCTGTAAAAGTTTGTGAGTTTTAGGTGCCAAGACAAATTTCTTCAGCCTCCTGAGGTTGAAGAGGCTCTGTTGCGCCTTCTTCACCACACTGTCTACATGGGTGGACCATTTCAGTTTGTCAGTGATGTGTACGCCAAGGAACTTGAAGCTTTCCACCTTCTCCACTGCGGTCCCGTTGATGTGGATAGGGGGGTGCACCCTCTGCTGTTTCCTGAAGTCCACGATCATCTCCTTTGTTTTGTTGACGTTGAGTGAGAGGTTATTTTCCTGGCACCACACTCCCAGAGCCCTCACCTCCTCCCTGTAGGCGGTCTCGTCATTGTTGGTAATCAAGCCTACTACTGTTGTGTCGTCTGCAAACTTGATGTTTGAGTTGGAGGTGTGCTTGGCCACGCAGTCATGGGTGAACAGGGAGTACAGGAGGGGGCTGAGCATGCACCCTTGTGGGGCCCCAGTGTTGAGGATCAGAGAAGTGGAGATGTTGTTTCCTACCTTCACCACCTGGGGGCGGCCCGTCAGGAAATCCAGGACCCAGTTGCACAGGGCGGGGTTCAGACCCAGGGCCTCGAGCTTAATGATGAGCTTGGAGGGTACTATGGTGTTGAATGCTGAGCTATAGTCAATGAACAGCATTCTTACATAGGTATTCCTCTTGTCCTGATGGGATAGGGCAGTGTGCAGTGTGATGGCGATTGCATCGTCTGTGGATCTATTGGGGCGGTAAGCAAATTGTGTTACAGTTGCATTACCACAGTGTGTTTTTAAAGGGTGTGTTTGTGTTTGTGTGTGATTGTATTCATAGGAGGAAATACAACAGATTCACCAAGTCATCCCTCATCCACCCATAGAGGGGCGCCTCAGACAGAGGGAGGGGACTGATATTGGACACGCCTCTCAGGTGGAATCAGGTTTTGAAGTGTCAGAGGGCTCAGAGCAGCAGACAACCTCACAGACGAGGAGGAGACACTTCCCTAAGGTCAAACCCAAACCCAACCTGGGAAGGGCTGCTAGGACCACACAGCCCAAACCCCAACAGACTACCACCACACTGTCAGAACCACCACAGAATACAACTACACTCTCAGAACCGCCACAACCTACTGAGAATATTACCACACAACCCAAACCAACACAAACTACCACCACACTGTCAGAACCACCACAGACTACCACCACACTCTCAGAACCACCACTACAGCCTATGCTGAATATCACCACAACCTCAGAACCACAGCCTACCATGAATATCACCACAGAACCACCACTGCCTACTGAGAGTATTACCACAGAGTCAGAAACGCAGCCCAAACGGAGAACCAGAGTAGCGCATTCAAAACCACAGCCTACATTGAATACCACCACACAGTCAGAACCACCCCAGCCCACACTAAATTCCACCACAAACACACTCTCAAAACCACAATCCACACAGATTACCACCATACTCTCACAACCACAGCCCACCCCAAGCCTTGAGCAGCCAGGTCCAGGTACACTCAGACCCAGAGCCCCAGTCCCAGAGTCACCTCTGAGGTTATCAGAAGAGGTGAAAGGTGACGATCACCGTAAGGAAAATACTTCCTCATACCTCAGTGCTGGAGGGTCCCAGTCAGGGACATCAGACTCAGACCAGCCCAAACAGACAGATCCCCCAACCCGCATGGCCCGTTTACCTAAACCCAAACCCAACTTGGGTCGCACCGCCAGAGCCGCTACACGCTCTGCAGTCCAGGTACCAGAAAGCAGGCCCAGCCCTGAAGTCCAAACACCAGAGGAAGCTGATGAGGTTCCCATGGAAATACAACAGATCCACCAAGTCATCCCCCTTTCTGACATCATCGATACTACCCAGGTAAGGCTATTATAAATATCAGCTATTGGCCATAAATGCTATTTATAATTTAATGTGTTCCAACAGATATGTCTGATTGTGTTACAGTTGCATTACCACAGTGTGTTTTTAAAGTGTGTGTGTGTGTGTGTGATTGTATTCATAGGATGAAATACAACAGATTCACCAAGTCACCCCTCATCCACCCATAGAGGGGCCTCTCAGACAGAGGGAGGGGACTGATATTGGACACGCCTCTCAGGTGGAATCAGGTTCTGAAGTGTCAGAGGGCTCAGAGCAGCAGACAACCTCACAGACGAGGAGGAGACACTTCCCTAAGGTCAAACCCAAACCCAACCTGGGAAGGGCTGCTAGGACCACAGCCCAAAACCCCAACAGACTACCACACTGTCCACACGAATACAACCACACTCTCAGAACCAACAACCTACTGGAAAACCCAAACCCCAACAGACTACCACCACACTGTCAGAACCACCACCACCACAGCCTATTCTAAATATCACCACAACCTCAGAACCACAGCTTACCATGAATATCACCACAGAACCACCACTGCCAACTGAGAGTATTACCACAGAGTCAGAAACACAGCCCAAACAGAGAACTACCGCACACTCAAAATCACAACCTACCACCACACACTCCAAGCCCACCACAAATATCATCCCACACTCAGAACCACAGCCCATTCAGAAAACCAGAGTAGCGTATTCAAAACCACAGCCTACATTGAATACCACCACACATTCAGAACCACCCCAGCCCACACTAAATTCCATTACAAACACACTCTCAAAACCACAATCCACACAGATTACCACCATACTCTCACAACCACAGCCCACCCCAAGCCTTGAGCAGCCAGGTCCAGGTACACTCAGACCCAGAGCCCCAGTCCCAGAGTCGCCTCTGATGTCATCAGAAGAGGTGAAAGCTCACGATGGCCCTACGGAAAATACTTCCTCTTCCCTCAGTGCTGGAGGGTCCCAGTCAGGGACACCCGACTCAGACCAGCCCAAACAGACAGGTCCCCCAACCCGCAGGGCCCGTTTACCTAAACCCAAACCCAACTTGGGTCGCACCGCCAGAGCCTCTACACGCTATGCAGTCCAGGTACCAGAAAGCAGGCCAAGCCCTGAAGTCCAGACACCAAATGTTGTGGCTTCCAGACCCAAATCTGAGGTCCAGAGACTAGATACTGATGAGGTTCCCATGGTAAGGCAATTATAAATGTCAGCTATTGGTTTAGCCGGTTGCATTACCACAGTGTGCTTTTAAAGTGTGTCTGATCTGTGTGTGTGGTGTTTGTATTCATAGGAGGAAATACAACAGATTCACCAAGTCATCCCTCTTACTGACATCATTGATACTACCCAGGTAATTCATTGTATTCCTACCACAGATGTCTGGTTGCGTGAAGAAATGTGCTCCTAAGATATGCGTCTCATCTGTGTGCGTCTGATGTTTATATTCCCAGGGGGATACGGCTCTCTTTACGGAGGGAAACTTTTTCTCGCAACAAAGTGATGCTGTCATCACTCAACACTCAGAAAGTTCTGTGTCAACTGCTCTTTTGGACCAGGCCCAGTCAGACCCTGATGAGCCCATCTTCATCCTCTCCCTGACTGAAATCCCAGTCCTCCCCACAGGGGAGGAGTATGGCTGTACATCCCAGACCGTCTCCGACCCTTTCTCTTTTCTACCGGTCGCAGACGCATGCGCTCACCTGCAGCAGAGGTTAGTGCCTGTCAGTCAGTCATCACTAACCCTGTCCACTCAGTTTTCCCCGCAAATGCAATTGATCTCCCATATGAATGTACATTTTCTCCTCTCTCCCCCTCTTTCTTTCTCTCGCCGCCTCTCTTTTCTGCTCTGTCTTTTCACCTTGCATATCCTTCTCCTCTCCTTCAACAGTGATATTGTTGCCCCAGGAGGTGGTTTGGAGAAAGGGAATGCTGGTATCCTCTGGAAAGTCCCTGAGCCTATGTCTGTGGATGAGGTCCTCCCTCAACCCTCATACACCAGTATCAAGGAAGTGGAGTCTGGCTCCACAGCAGGCCCAGTAGGTTTGTGTGCCTCGGGCAAACCCTCAGAAGACCCCATGGCTGATGCAGAGACTAGTGAGGACACAGATCCTCCTTCTAAGAAGAGGAAAGTTCCAGAGAGAGCCAGGAGAGGTGGGCACAGAATATACAGTAGTACATCTAATACAATGTGTAAAACACTTGCTCTCCGTTATCTGTTTGTTCGTTCATTCATTCAATTCCATTCATTCATCCATTTTGTGTAATATTCTCCTAATATAATTCTGTCTCTGCTTGTGTGAACTAGACAAACTGCAGGTGAGACCTAACACTGCAGTAAGGAAACAGCCCAGTTGTTCGGCCCCTGCCAAGGAGGCTGTGTCAGCCATTACCCCAGACCAGACCACCTCTTTGACCACTACCACCCCAGACACTGACCACCCCACTGCCTCCAAACCCCCAGCCCAGCCAGGCCTCTTTGTCACAGGAACCGCATCACGAGAGGTGGTGGCTGGTGAGCCACAGCAGTGGATTGTGGGCTGTTTAGACCTCCCAGAGACAGAGGCCACGCCGACTGGAGGGGAGGACAGTAGTTCAGGGGTGGAGTCTCAGGATGCCCGTCAAATTACACCACTGGCTATGAGTGGCCCCTTGAGCAGGTGATGGTCTAAAATGCGTTTGTCTGAAATTCATTAGTTCTTATATCTGTCACTCTCTATCTCCCTGTTTGTACTATCTATTAGTTATAAACCCCTCAATAAAAGATGAAGTCGTAAGTAGCTAAAAGGACCGGATGTTGTATTATAGTTAATTGACAGGACACATTCGGTTGTCTTCCATTGATTAGATTGATTAGGAGTGTTAATAATTCTTGATTTAAATCTTTGTTTATTCCTTCCCCCTATAGGCCTGGTAGGAGACCCAGAGGATTCCTGTCTTTCATGTCCAATAAGACCACCTCCCCTGCAGCTGCCCCCCCCCGAGGTTCCAGAGCAGCCGCTCTGAGGCCCCAGGTCAACACCACCCGCCCAGGGGGGAAACGGGCTGCGCCTGCACCTTCTACCACCACCAGAACCATGCCTGCACCTTCCACAACCCAAAACACCACCACCCCCACTAGAGCCACCAGAACCACCACTAAGCCAGACTTTTCCCCCAGGGTGACTCGGGAAAAACCCTCTGATGTCCAGGCCTTACACTCAGACCCAAAGCCCAGTACCTCCCTGTGTACTACAGCTACTGAGGTAAAAAGATGGACAACATTTGGTGATACAGTATTTTAACTATGAACTTCACAAAAAAACATCAACCTACTGTTGTGGGCATGATCTTGTATAACTTTTTTTACAAAACGATCAGAAACAGAACCCTCATTGTACTACTGTCCTACTCTCTCTCGCTCTCTCTCACTCTCTCTCTTTATCTCCACCAGTCTTCTCAGGTGCCAGCTGCCCAGCCCAGTGTGTCTCCCTGTGTGGACAGCGGTTCAGCAGACGAGGAACCCATCAACGTGTCCCAGTACTTCTTCAGTGACATCTTCACCGAGGTGGAGGAGAATGAGGGATGAGAGAAGGAGAGAAATGAGGAGGAGTAAAGGGAAAGGAGAACAAGAAGGATTATTTTGATTCTTTGTTTGAATCAAACTGGAGAACAAAATGTTAAGTACTTATGAAAAATCTGGGTTCTTCAAACATGTTTTTGTATCTACCACTGAAATTTCATCTCTGCTTGCTTGTGTTTATGCTAATGAGGTGTCATGCTTGCAGTGGACAGATGTGGCCACAAGATGGCAACAGTGAAACCAAACTAGGGAAAATTCCTCTTTTCAAATGTTTTTGGGACCAAACTAGCTAATTTCCTATATTGAAAGATTACATTTTTGGCCCTTTTACCCCAATCATATAATCTAGTCTATTGAGTAATCTATTCATTTTAATAATGTATTTATATTTATTTGGTTTACTTTTTTTCAAACCACACTAAGCTAGACATTCATGATAATTTGCCTCCATCTGCATGAAGGAGAATACTTGAAATCAGTGTCGACTCATTCTATTACAGGGACTTTCACATTCAGATGTGTTCTTATTCGAAACATTGTTTACATAGGTAACCATTGTCTTAACATGAGCATTGTGTATATGTTTATTATAATTTAGATCAGATATATTGGAGGGGGTATATACCCTTAGCATTTACTTTGGTTTTTCACTCCTCGTGCATGAACAAGACCCAGCTTTGTAGCTTGAGGGACAGCACAGCGATGTCTCTTTATTTCATGCTCCCTGAAGATACAGGAAATATATTTTCAAATGGCGCTGTACAGAATCCTCTCATTTAATCCATGTACAGTGACAAACTCACAGAAACAGTGCACAGATCATGAGTCCAATGTCAGTTCTCAATGATTGATTATGTTCTGCAGCCACTGTTGGTTCAAACTAACATACAGTACAAGTCAAAAGTTTGGACACCTACTCATTCAAGGGTTTTTCTTTATTTTTACTATTTTCTACATTGTAGAATAATAGTGAAGACATAAAAACTATGAAATAACACATATGGAATCATGTAGTAACCAAAAAAAGTGTTAAACAAATCAAAATTCTTCAAAGTAGCCACCCTTTGTCTTGATGGCAGCTTTGCACAGTCTTGGCATTCTCTCAACCGGCTTCATGAGGTAGTCACCTGGAATGTATTTTATTTAACAGGTGTGCCTTGTTAATTTGTGGAATTTCTTTCCTTAATGCGTTTGAGCCAATCAGTTGTGTTGTGACAAGGTAGGGTTGGTATACAGAAGATAGCCCTATTTAGTAAAATACCAAGTCCATATTATGGCAAGAACAGCTCAAATAAGCAAAGAGAGAAACAACAGTCCATCATTACTTTAAGACATGAAGGTCAGTCATCCGGGAAAATCTCGAAGAACTTTGAAAGTTTAGACCGGTGGAAATTTGTCTTTTGGTCTGGAGTCCAAATTTGAGATTTTTGGTTCCAACCGCCATGTCTTTGAGACGAGGTGTGGGTGAACGGATGATCTCCGCATGTCTATTTCCCACCGTAAAGCATGGAGGAGGTGTTATGGTGTGGGGGTGCTTTGCTGGTGACACTGTCAGTGAGTTATTTAGAATTCAAGGCACACTTAACCAGCATGGCTACCACAGCATTCTGCAGCGAAAGCTGGTTTGGGCTTAGTGGGACTATCATTTGTTTTTCAACAGGACAATGACCCAACACACCTCCAGGCTGTGTAAGGGCTATTTTACCAAGAAGGAGAGTGATGGAGTGCTGCATCAGATGACCTGGCCTCAATCCCCCGACCTCAACCAAATTGAGATGGTTTGGGATGAGTCGGACCGCAGAGTGACGGAAACGCAGCCAACAAGTGCTCAGCATATGTGGGAACTGCTTCAAGACTGTTGGAAAAGCATTCCAGGTGAAGATGGTTGAGAGAATGCCAAGAGTGTGCAAAGCTGTCATCCAAGCATAGGGTGGCTATTTGAAGAATCTCAAATATAAAATATATTTTGATTTGTTGAACACTTTTTTGGTTACTGCATGATTCCATATGTGTTATTTCATAGTTTTGATGTCTTCACTATTATTCTACAATGTAGAAAATAGTAAAAAATAAAAATAAACCTGGAATGAGTAGGTGTGTCCAAATGTTTGACTGGTACTGTAGCTGTTCTGTAGCTCATGTAAAATATGTGAATAAAGTTTTATATGTTAACGTCTACTTTGTTTAATGTGTTGCGAAAACAGATGAGAAAATAACATTTGATAAGTAGGCCTAGGCCCAGTGCTGCCTCTAGCCTTTTAAGGGCCCTAAGCGAGATTTAGTTGCCCCCCCTCGTAGGCAAAACGTTATAGTGCCCCTCTTGGCAGTGGAGATTTTTTTTTTCAGCATTAAAGTTACTTTCCTGCACTTCTACACATTTTGCCATGCGGTGTAGAGAAAGTGTTGCAGTTTTAAAGCACATTTCCTGCAATTCTACACATTTTGCCATGATTTATGCCAAATTCATATGATATCAGTGTGAGAGTGGCTAACAAAGTCAATGGGGAGTCCAGGGCCCCTGAGCACATGCCCTGCGGTCCGGTCGGTAATTTGGTGATGATTACCTAGCAATCCCAAAAAAATAATGCTGACATGGGCTAATTGAGTGACTGACAAAACAACTGGAAAACTGCTAATGTACTACCCATTTTTGAAATTCCACCTTGTGTTTACTACTTTTCTAACTCAGCAGTAAGTTGAGACCCTGACTGAGTTGAAGGTTTTTTGGTCGGAGGCCCCCTAGCGGCCACGGGGCCCTACCCACAGCGCATAGGAAGAGGTCGCGTTGCCTAGGCCTACTTGAAAGTGAAAATGTAGAGCTCTGTTTTGACATTGGTGTTCTGTCAGTTGACCAGCAGGAGGCAGTCTAGCTGCACACTTATGACTGCTTTTTGCAGACCACCTATGCAGCAGAACCTTATGGCCACATAAGAAATCTGTAACAAAGTTATCCAAAAAAACATTGTGCAGTTATTCTGAAGCAGATAGTATGGATATCTTAGTTAGGCTCAACATAAATCAAGAGAGCAGATCTCAAAAGCCTTGAATGTGCAGATGTTTCATTCCTAAACAGCATAGAGAGGCAGGGAGATCTTAGGGGTTACAAGTTGCTAGGTGACCTCACTACATAAATATTCCACCCTCTCACAGGCAATCCTTATGCAGTGCCCCTCTTCTGTTGGTCCATATTGAATAAGGATAGGGTTATTCACTTTTATAGACTATGCTATTGAATTAATCAGGGGGTTTCCAACCGTTTCCATCCTGCCTAGAGAAAAAAATAAAAAACACTGCATCAGAAAAGGCTGGTGGGAGGAGCTATATGAGGACAGGCGCATTGTTATGGCTGGAATGGAATCAATGGAACAGAGTCAAATGTGTTGTTTCCATGTGTTTGGTACCGTACCATTCCATTTATTCCATTCCAGCCATTACAATGAGTCTGTCCTCTTATAGCTCCTCCCACCAGCCTCTTCTACTGTGCATCACTTGCCAATCAATGATTTAAACCAGTATAAACTCATGCAAATTGTGTGCATTACACCCACCCACTGAAGTGACCACACATTGTGGTGACAAACTAATCTGTAATTAAGTGTAATCAGGAGCCAATTAAGTCAAAATATAGGGCATTTTTGAATAATGTATCCCATTGCTGCGGGAAGGTGAGGGTGTTGCAGCACCCCCTGAAAAACTTTTAAAAATAATTCAAAACTTAAAAAAAAGTAGTGCACTGGGCCTTTACTAGTATTAGCAGAACTATATAGACATCTGTAGCGCAGGCAAACATTGGCAAGAAAGGTAGTTGTATAATTAAGAACAGTATCTTGCAGGATTCAATAGTTGGAATTGTAAGAGTTGTTGCCCTGATCTTTTCTCCGTGATTGTCATTCTAATTGAATCCAGAAAGAACAAAACCCTGTCCTCAAACATTTACATCAAAGGGTGCAAAGTTATGCAAAGACACAAAACATCCACATCAAATTATATATTTTTCTTGATCAAATAACATGGAAAACAACCACTTTTTGTGCAGTATTAATTTAGCATCCTTATAAACCACTTAATGTAAATGTACATTACCATATTGTACATAGGCTGATCATCTAGGGTTGTACCTGTAGACTTTCCATCACCATGAAGAAAAACAATGCACAAAACAGTAATTGAGTGCATTGAGAATGAAAGAATGAATAGACGATTTAAATTCACATAGAATTAAGTTGCATTTGCAAAGTATTTCAAGAAACTGTAAAACATATCAAGCAAGTATTTTTAAATTCCACAAGTATTATCAGATTAACTTTTGTACAGATAATTATTAGACTCAAGTTACAAATGCTGGTAAACACTCAAATCCATTTAGTTTAAATGTAACAAAAGTAGTGCACTGGGGCTTTACTAGTCCTGTATTAGAAGACAAATATAGACCTCCAGTGCAGGCAACAACAACAAAAAATCTGATTTTTTTTTTCGCAGCACCCCCAAACTAATTCCGGCGGCTATGCATTATCCTCCAGGGAAGAAGTAGTAGAGCTTCCCTTGATAGTGGATGTTTAGGGGAATCCAGATCAGTGGCATCTGCAGCCACCGACCATTGCATGCAGGTGTCATATGTGCTGCAAACTAGATCGAGTTGCACCCACTGAGGGAGTTCGATTAAACTGAACCGCTGTGCACCGGTCTATGGCCCGTGACGTGACGGCCAAAGGCGGTGAGGGAGGAGCGACTCCTGGAGCGCCCTTCTCAAATCGAAGAGTAATCTGCGCCACTCGGTCATGTTTTCAAAAAGGCAGCATGGTGCATCGTATCGTTCAGAAACATACATCACTTTTCCATAAAATACACAGAACAAAAATATAAACCCAACATGTAAAGCGTTGGTCCCATGTTTCATGAGCTAAAATAAATTATCACACAAAATGACCATACACATAAAAAGCTTATTGCTCGTGCACAAATTTGCATACATCCCTGTTAGTGAGCATTTCTCATTTGCCAATGACATGGGGGGCTGCACCCGTGCCCAGTCATGTGAAATCCATAGATTAGGGCCTAATGAATCTATTTCAGTTGACTGATTTCCTTATATGAACTCTAACTCAGTAAAATCTTTGAAATTATTGCATGTTTGGTTTATATTTTTCTCCATATATATATATATATATATATATATATATATATATATATTTGAGATCTCAAACTAGTTTTCACTTTTGCATGTAAAAACACAGAATCCTCCTACTCATTACTCCACGTGGTTAACCTACTTCACTTTTGTTTTGAGCCGACTTCAACGTCGGCCAGCACAGGGCACCTGGCTCAAGCCTGGGAGGCAGCCCGGTTCCATAACGAATGCGATCACTTTTCACCCAACCCAAACTCCTCCCACCGGGGCAACACGGGCCAAATAATCGAATCCCCTCAATGTTTAGAGGTTGGCTCCGCCGGCCTTCGCTCTGATTGGAGAAACTGGCTCCCAGACAGCCGCGGACCTTGAGTTACCGCGGACTGCAGAAGCACGGAGCAGTCTGGCTGTAATGGGGGGCCTGGCCCCGGGCAAACAACCGAAATAATTAGCTAAATGTGATAAAATATAGCTTGGTAGCTATTTAAAGACGGTGGCAGTCTGGTTAAGGCAGCCTTGTATGGGGTTCTCTCTCAGCAAGGCTGCTTGCCATTTTTTACCTACACGAATGCAACACTGTTGCAGTAAAATTGGAACTTCAGCAGCGCGAGCTAGCCCAGCCCTCGCTAGCTGGCTAGCGAACGAATGGGAATTAGCTAGTGGAACGGGGCTTCAATCCGTAAGTAGCTACATCGAATTATAATGGTCTGTTCTATGTTAGTTAGCGAATCTAGTTAGCTTGTAGCCACAGCATTGTGTGTTAGGAGACGCGTGTGTTTTATTTGAGCCGGTCTAACTAGTTAGCTAGCAAGGTATGTGGGTTAAACAGCGATCTGCCAAACTGGCATGGAATTTGTGTTGCACTGTCATACAGCGCAAGCCACCGCTATCAGTTTCAGCCATAGACTGAGTGTGCAAAACTAGCAAGCTAACATCAGCTACACTACAGTAACCCCTGTGTTTTGAGAGGCTAGTAAGACGACTACAATTTGCTTGACGCAAACTATATCCTTTAGACCAGGGGTATTCAACTCTTATCCTACGAGGTCTGGAACCTGCTGGGTTTCTGTTCTACCTGATAATTAATTGCGCCCTACTGGTGTCCCAGGACTAAATCAGTCCCTGATTAAAGGTAACAAATTGAGAGAAAAAAAGAAACTGGCTTCGATGTCCAGAGTTCAATATGAGAGCTTTAGACTATGCTTTCAAACCATAGAAGCAGCAGGTTACACGCTTATGCAGCAGCGTTGCTATTTTCATTTGGTAGCTAGGCAGATGCTCATTCAGGGATTGCGTGGATCTATATTTAGACACCAAGACCGATGGAGTCATGCTTTGTCTGCCTGCTGCACAAATGCATTTGATAAGCTCTGACTACATAGCACATTACTGTGCATTGAGATGCGGCTTATTTTATTTACACTGACTGTTACTGTCTGCATGCATGATACTTTTTCAATTATAATGTCTGCAGTGCATTGAGAATTCGGCCCTGGCATTTTATCCACACCACCCACATGCGCGCTGCCAACTCAACCCCCTACACATCCTACTTAGACACAGACATTAGTGCTGACACATCATTGGCAGTACAGTACAGCGTTTCTCAAACATTTCTGTACCAGTGACTGGCGAGACATGGTCCTTTTTAACCAGCTCATGTTTAAAACAAATGCAAAACGTGAAAACGCCACTAGAGATACAGCTCACCGCCATAACTCTGCTCTAGCCATTTTGTTTGCCACACTTGTGTGCTGTCGATCTGTCTCATCTTCTCTGCTGTCACACTGTGCTTCTTCTTGTTCTCTGTCTCAGTGTTTCGTTAGCCGGTAATAGGCGGCTTTTGGCAGATAAAATAAATGAGTAGAAAAGCTGCTAAATAAAATTGGCACCGGCCAATTGTCCAGGAGAAGAAGAAAAAATGCCATAGCTAAATAATGCCGATGTAAATACATTTGGTTGGCAATGCTTAGCCAAAATCAGACCATATCCCTGGTGGCAATTATTTTATATAATCTTTCTTTAATTGTCCAGTAGCCAAATGCACAATCCTAGTCATATAGCAACCCATGCTAGTTGTTGCATATTAGATCTCCCCACGTTCTAAATTTCTAACGGATATTTTAATCTCTGTCACATAAAACCGCTCGCATGTGCGGTGCGCTTTTGACAACGGTATTTTCCTGCTAACATTCGCGCATAGCCTACTGCCTTGTGTGCATTGCTACGCTTATATTGTGAAGAAATACGTTTATCAACATTTTAAGCGAAAAGTTTTGAACTGTTGCATCAGACTCATTGCTTTTTAAAGTGTCTTTTTTTTGTATATTGCCTAGGCCTACTGGTTGTATGAATTTGGGATCTATCATCCCACAAGTGTCCCAAAGTCTGTTTGGAATAGGCTATTTCTTTCGCGACAAGCTGACCAATAGAATAGGTACATTTTCTACTATGGGGAATAGTAGATTGACATAGGCTAGTGATTTTGCTGTTCGTTATTCTTCTTGTTGGCTGGGGGGGAAATAAATGTGGACAGTTATTCTAAAATCTTCGAAGTTCGCATCAGAATTTGGTAAGAAGCAGAAGTGGTGCTGGAGATGATGAATATGAAACAGAAAAATGTTGACATTTCTCTTTTAACTACATTGCTAACTCTAAATATAATACCCACTGCTAGTAGCCATGTATTCATCCAACAGTACATTTAATGTCCTAAAAAAACATTGCAGTTGTAGGCTACTACCCATGAGACCTATAGCCCTATGTAGGGCTGGGTGATATGGCTTAAAAGTCATATCTAGATTTTTTGGGGGGCGATGAACTTTCTCTCTAAATAAGCTTTGTTGCACAATTTAAAGGTCAATCCACTGCATTTCAAACAGTCGGGAATAATCAAATTAATTCAGGGCTTGTAAAATTATACCTAGGCTAAATATAAGACTTCAACCAAAAGACCCACTAATAATTTAATTATTTTATAAAAAATGGTTTAACTGGCTTTTTTGCAATAATTACTGATCTGGCTTTCAAGTCTGTCTATGAAAATGCCCTTTTTGTTACAAATGGAACCAGAACCATGCACATCCACTAATAATGAACAACTTTTTGTAGCAGGCTTTATAGAAAATGTATCACAGGTCTCATAAACAATCTTTCAAGCACAAGCCCACTGTTAGTGAGTAGCCAGCTAATGTTTATATTTAAAGTCTAGCCAACTTGTATCTATTTGCTTGCTAACAATGTAGAACAGTTTAACTGTTATGAATACACCGTCCTGTCCGTCTCCAGCTGTTTGAACAACAGCCTGTTCACTTTGTTTGGTGAGAGTCAGAGCAGGACTCTTAGCTGATGCCGCGTTTGAGTGACCTCAACTCGGCCTAACAGACATCCGGGTTGGCCCATCTTGGTAGGGGTGCCGGCAGTTTCCCACTGATCAGCTAAAGGATCATTATAGATTAGTATAACAGAGAAATTGAGCAGCGATATACCGGTAGTTATATTCCAATCACAGCCGGTACAGTATCATCACTGCTGCTCAGCATTGAACAGTGCTCTGACTAATGTAAGTCCATGGCTCCGATGCAGCACTGACCCTGCAAGGCTGCTCGCTAGGCTACCTCCCTCCCGACTGTGATGTGGAGCAGGACTGGAGCTAGAGAGCTGTTCCTGTCTGTACTCTATAGAGGTGTGTCTCTAAGATCCTTCTAGGCTGCTCAGCTTCCTAAAATATCTGGCTAGGCTACCTCCCTTCTTCCCAACTGTTGTGCTAGTGGAGCAGGGCTGGGGTTATACGTCTATGGGCTGGAGCTATGTCTACAGACTCTGTAGGGCTGTGTCTCAAGCAGGATCCTGTCTGTATCCTGTAAGTCAATGCTAGCTCAAGGCTCCCTGTGGGGGTCAGTGGGTTCGAGGCAGGCTCAGTACGGTGGACCGACGCTGGGGGAAAATTTGACCTCGTTTGACTGGTGCAGCCTGTAGGCACTCCAAGCTGCAGTCAGGGAAGTGGAAAGGACAGTCTTTATGCTTTAAACAGGTGGCCTGGCCTACTGTCTGTACTGTACTGTAATACAGACTAACTCCTGTTCATTCATCAAACAGTTGTTTCATGCCTTGTCTCTCTTGGTCTTAGGTATCAGCTTAACCCTCAAACTGGAATGAACACAGGCTATGATGAATCCCCTGAGGTAAGAACTTTTGAGTCATAATTATGTCAGACAGCCAAGTCCCTTAATGAATGACAGTGCAGTGTTACTATAGTATTTATTGGGCTGTAAAGATGTCATTAGCTAATAATAGCTGCTGATGTACACTACCGGTCAAAAGTTTTAGAACACCTACTTGTTCAAGGGTTTTTCTTTATTTTTGCTATTTTCTACATTGTAGAATAATAGTGAAGATATCAAAACTATGAAATAACACATGGAATCATGTAGTAACCAAAAAAGTGTTTTAAAAAATCTAAATATATTTTATATTTGAGATTCTTCAAATAGCCACCCTTAGCCACCCTTTGCCTTGATGACAGCTTTGCACACTCTTGGCATTCTCTCAACCAGCTTCATGAGGTAGTCACCTGGAATGCATTTCAATTAACAGGTGTGCCTTGTTAAAAGTTAATTTGTGGAATTTCTTTCCTTAATGTGTTTGAGGTAATCAGTTGTGTTGTGACAAGGTAGGGGTGGTATACAGAAGATAGCCCTATTTGGTAAAAGACCAAGTCCATATTATGGCAAGAACAGCTCAAATAAGCAAAGAGAAACGACAGTCCATTATTACTTTAAGGCATGAAGGTTAGTCAATACGGAACATTTCAAGAACTTTGAAAGTTTCTTCAAGTGCAGTCGCAAAAACCATCAAGCGCTATGATGAAACTGGCTCTCATGAGGACCGCCACAGGAATGGAAGACCCAGAGTTACCTCTGCTGAAGAGGATAAATTAATTAGAGTTACCGGCCTCAGAAATTGCAGCCCAAATAAATGCTTCACAGAGTTCAAGTAACAGACACATCTTTATATCAACTGTTCAGAGGAGACTGCATGAATCAGGCCTTCATTGTCGATTTTCTGAAAAGAAACCACTACTAAAGGACACCAATAAGAAGAAGAGACTTGCTTGGGCCAATAGACACGAGCAGTGGACATTAGACACCACAGCATTCTGCAGCGATACGCCATCCCATCTGGTTTGGGCTATCATTTGTTTTTCAATCTGGACAATGACCCAACACACCTCCAGGCTGTGTAAGGGCTATTTTACCAAGAAGGAGAGTGATGGAGTGCTGCATCAGATGACCTGGCCTCTACAATCCCCCGAACTCAACCAAATTGAGATGGTTTGGGATGAGTGGAACCGCAGAGTGAAGGAAAAGCAGCCAATTGCTCAGCATATGTGGGAACTGCTTCAAGACTGTTGGAAAAGCATTCCAGGTGAAGATGGTTGAGAGAATGCCAAGAGCGTGCAAAGCTGTCATCAAGGCAAAGGGTGGCTATTTGAAGAATCTCAAATATAAAATATATTTAGATTTGTTTAACACTTTTTTGGTTACTACATGATTCCATATGTGTTATTTCATAGTTTTGATATCTTCACTTTTATTCTACAATGTAGAAAATAGTAAAAATAAAGAAAAACCCTTGAATGAGTAGGTGTTCTAAAACTGTTGACTGGTAGCGGCAGGTGGCTTAGTGGGTAAGAGCGTTGTGCCAGTAACCGAAAGGTCGCTGGTTCTAATCCCCAAGCCGACTAGGTGAAAAATCTGTCGATGTGCCCTTGAGCAAGGTACTTAACCCTAATTGCTCCTGTAAGTCGCTCTGGATAAGAGCGTCTGCTAAATGACTAAAAAAAAATAAAAATAAAAAAATAGTGTACATGCTGAGAAACTAGCTCTAGCCTAGGCTAAATTATGGTTAAAAAGGTTTCTTAGTATTATGTTGTCCGACCCCAAATCTCTACTTACAGTATAGCTGCATTTACAGATGCTTCTTGAATATGTAATTGAAAAGCCTTTTTTTCAAGTCTCAACATACAGTATCCACACGTGCAGTCATTATGTCAATGTATAATGTCTAAATCGTTGAATAAATGTTTTCCTTTCTTAGAAAAAACTGCAGGTCACTGCCAGTCGGACAAAAGTGGAGTAGCAACGAAACAACTCCCCATTCCTTCCTTTACCTTCCATCCTGGGAGAAACACCACACTCTCGCCGTCACGAACAAATGGAAAAACGAATTCTGTATATTTTAATTTCATGTTTTTTGTAATCATGTGTAACCTTTTTATGTTAGTTGTTTTTGTATATGGGGGTATAGATGAGATCATGATGACTCTGAAGTTTCATACCTTCTCTGTCTATCTGTGATTTATTAACATGTTCGATATACAGTAGCCTGTAAGGGACTCTAAGCCTTGATGATATGTTTGTTTTTCGGGAATGAGAGGGAAAGCTAAAAGACACAAAGCAATGTAATAACACAGATACCTGGCCGACTTGAGCAGAGTCTCCTACAGCAAAGACCTAGCCTGGTTCCTAGATCTGTTTGTGCTGTCTTCCATGGCATTGGCAAGATGGCACAAACAAATCTGGAACCAGGCTAGCAGAGACCCACATCTGTGTTTACAAACTCTACAGGTGGCCCCTTTTGGGCTGATGACAGTAACTGACAGGCAGCAGCATGTCATCCACTCTTCCACAGAACAGAACACAATTCAAACAGCAGCTGGATCCTCTATGTATGTTTTAACACTCACTCAGTTCTATCTGCGCTGTTCACCTCACACACTCAACATTGTGATCTCACATTAACACAGTATTTAGTTAGGCCTAGACTTATATCATTGTCTGTACAAACGCACTCTTTTAAATCAAATAAAATGTTTATTTGTCACATGCTTCATAAACGACCGGTGTAGACTAACAGTGAAATTCTGACTTACGAGTCTTTTTCGAACAATGCAGAGTTAAAGAAAAAGGTAAACTCTTGAAAGGGAGTGGTTCCACCTCGAAGCATAACCATTCAGACATTGGTTTCAGTATTTTACCTCTAATAGTCCTAATCCTTCAGCTCTTTAGGTGATTCACACCCTTCAGCTCCCAAATTCCTCTCTATGCTCATTCTCAAAACTCTAATATTTACATACTCTACAGTATTTACTGAGGCTAAGAGTCCCCCCTTTTTCCATTTTAGATACTAAATGCTTGGTAGTTCATTCTTTTTTGTTTTGAAATGTTTATTTTTTATGTAGATTTGCTTTTTTAAGTTTAGAATGTTTACGTTGCTAGCTAGTATAAAACCATGTGTAGACAGACAGTCATGTACGCTGTGATGTATAGATGTAGTTATAGTAGAAATGCATTGTTTCCTTGTGGTAAGTGAGTGAGATGCTGCCACGGAACTGAGACACTGATGATTGGTGCTATTTTGGACTTTAATCTGCTCCTTGGAAAGGTAGCTGAGATGAATTGAATTTTTTACTTTCATGTTCTGAGTAAGGAAGGTGTTGGTTCTATGTCGTCTGGTTGTTGTAACTTGGTCTGAATTGGCTTTGTTTTTCCCTGTTGTTTTCTGTGCGGCTTTCTCATTGGATTGAACTTTTTTCATGGTAGATGTTTTACTGAAGGAAAATAGGATTTCGGTGAGAAGATTTGAGGATACACCATGTTGATCGGAGCAATCACAAAACTGCAATCGTTAACACTTGTTACCCTTTAAAGCTGAGATTTGCAATCAAAGGGATACGTTGTATCTAGTAGTACCCAGCACAGGTCACTTTTAGAAAATGTTTATGTTCTGATTGACAGACAATCTTGAAACCAAGAGTGCATTTTTCCCCTAGCATGTTTGTGTTTAACAGATCTCCTAAGAGATTTTGCACACTTATGTGAATTTGTCACATAAGAAGACGCAACAGAATGTTAATGTCAGATATCTGCTTCAAGTTGCTTAGCATAAACAGTGAAATGTAAATGCTATTTTTAGAAAATGGCACTTGAGAGAACTTGATAGTTAAATTTTAAAATGAATGAACACACTGAAATGTGTGTTAAGGCCCAGCCTGTTTAAGGTTTGGGTTCAGGGTTTCAATTTTCCCTCATCTCTTTTCTTCACCAGCTGGATATGACTTAATGCTAGTGAGTCATGTGTGACGTAATGTTAGTTAACCTGAGACTGGAATGATGCATATCATCATGTTTTAGAAAACCATTTTCCAAACAGGGCGCACATGTAGCATAAAGTTTTAAAACAACGGAGAACAATCTTTTTCATTTTTCATTTTTTAATGATTTTTGTAAATTAATTGTTGACTGAGAAGCTTACTTTGTTTTTAAACAGACAAACTAAAACCCAAAAGCTTTTTATTTTTAGCTACATTTTTTACATTTAGCAGAAGCTCTTATCCAGAGTGACTAGGGTTAAGTGCCTTGCTCAAGGGCACATCGACAGATTTTTCACCTAGTTGGCTCGGGGATTCAAACCAGGAATCTTTCAGGTACTGGCCCAACGCTCTTATCCGCTAGGCTACCTGCCACCCTTGCTAGAGACTTAACATCAAAGTAATGTCAGTATTTGCAGTTTTGTCTTTGCTTCCCTTTTCATTTATATTGTTAAATATTCTAATTAATATGATAATAACCAACTTGAAAGCCCACATTAGTTTTCTTTTGTCTTCCATTCTCCCTCGATATTGGGACCTATTGTACCAGCATGTTCTGGTCATATTAATTGCATGCTCTTTTCGTCATTGTGTCGTTTTTTTGTAACAAAAAAAATCCTCTTGCTTTTCATAGACTAGTTAATATGAAAGCTGTTTTGTACATAGCAAAGTGAATAGCATAGGCAGGATGTGCTGTAGTGTGTTGAGTGAGGTATTCAGTATTTACCACTGTGTATGGTTGAAAAAAATACGCAATATGCCAGCTTTGCAAAATTATTATAACAATGCACTTAACTTACAGTATCCCATGTACTTTCCTTTGGCAATTTTATAAGTAGTGCAATAAATATGCAAGCTCATAAATTGGTGTTTTTATTTATTTTTTATCTATTGATGTGTGTCGAGTCTTTTCTTTTTAGTGCTGTAGGAAACTTGTGCAATTGTGCTTTGTTAGAGAACTTGAGCCTGCCTCATCTTGGAATACAGTTGCAAAAAGTCTTAAGTCATTTTCAAGCAGTGGTTTTTAGCCATTAGTGGCAAACAGCAGAGAGCCAAGTATCTGGAGAGCAGATCCAAAGTGTGGTTGTATAGTCCTACGGCTTCCAAGCGGATATTCCTTACAACATAGTTGCGCCACGGCAAAATCATTACAGCCATGGCAAAAAAATATGTAACATGAAAAAATATTTCTGCCGAGGTGCATTTTGAAGATGCTAGAACAATCCACATTTACCTCTGCAAACAAAACGAGTAACAATCAGACAACCGCAGAGTGGTATTAAGACTTTTTCAGCAGGAACCCCATTTTTCCCATCAGAATTTTTCGCGACCCCACCCCAAATCTGACACAACCTTAAAATCTATAACCTTCAATTCATGCAATTTCAATCTCTTAAGAAAATAAACCAGTACATTTATTCAATAGAATTGTAGTTTTCAGATTATTTCTCAAAAATGTTTTATTGTCCCAAACAAAAATCTGTACTCTTCATTTTTGGTTCCAAAAAATGTATTTGGCAACCCCACTGCAGATCCCACTAGGGGTCGCGACCCGACTTTGAATACCACTGGAATAGTTTATCTATTTACCTCGTCAGCTTGTTGTTGTGTGTTCTGTGGAAGATAACTATTCCTCGTGTGGAGCATTCAAGTTAAGTGTGCCATAGGGAGGGAAATATGCATTATGACAGGCAGTCAATGCACAACAATTATTGCAATCACAAAAACAGCAGTCTTATTTGACTTTGTTAGAAAGAAGGGGATCCCAGCTTTCCATTCCTATTTTATTTATTTCTCAACTCCTAAATATGCGTAAACAGCACCATTTTAAACCCAGAGTTTTTAGCAATTTGCCATGAGTGCATAAGGGAGAGTGGGGCTAAATGTAACATGGGTCAATTGAAGGTAACTTGGGGTAAAACACCAATATTTGGGGAGTGACTTAAGAAATTGTGACAGATTATGTTTTTATTTCAGCAAGAGTAGTGGCACCAGGGAACGTATTGGGGGAAAGAATGTTGACATGAAGTGGTTTCTGTGAGAAGTACAGGCAGGGGTATTCTTACATTGACGAGTTACCCCAAGTTACCCTAACAGGTAGGCCTACATTATATTTTGGGGCATAAAATTCATCAATAGGATAATTAGTTAAAAGATCACATTTGGGATCTGACTAATGATTAGCCCAATAGGGTAAATGCAGATAGGCAACCCCATGCTTCAGCCTATTTATTTGCACTTTGCTGCATCAGTTGGGCTACAGGTGATAATGTTTATTGCTAATAGCATACCTGATAATCATTTTGGAGTATAATGTCCTCTTAAAAAGTCACCAGAACTGATCTTCTCAGTCCTTCTACATAAAAATGATCTGATCCCCAAAACAGAGGGAGGGGGGGACCACCCTTTCAACTCCTCCCCATGACCCACCCCCCACTGCTACATATTTTTTCAGAGGAGAAACTGCATTGTTGGATGAACCTCTACCACCACAAACCAGACTTTTCCACCAACACAGGCAAATAGTAAGCTCTAGGACATTTAAAGTGCAGTAACTGTCCTTAAACAGAGCAAACACAGCCACAGATTATTACTATCATGGATAAATCAAGGAATATTGCAGGGTTTGTGCATGATGGAAAATCAGTGTTTCATTTACCCACAGAAGAACACCACATCCCTCTTTAATTCAATACTGAGGTCAGATTTACCCACTGAGATGCCATAGAAATGCCTTATTAGCTGTTCTCTGAGATCCAGGTTAATCTCGAAGGAGTTTGATTCTGGGAAAGTTTTGGGGCATTACATGGAAAATGCAGTCAAGGGGAATCTGATTCAAGCTAATGTTTGGCAAACAATGGAATTTTTAAACTGAAGAGGCATGTGATTTTAGGACTATGCAGCTAGATTTTGAGAAACTTCCCTCAATACCTCCTCTTTTGTGTGTGCGTTCTTGTGTGTGTATTCTTGTGTGACTGGTGTGTGAATTTTGTGGGCATAGGAACTGTCTTCCCACTGCAGGAGTTGGGCTGTTGGTTTCATGCATGCAAAGCCCATTATTCCCTGACATCTATGTGGCAGGAGGCTCTGGTCAGACAGAGCTGAGCCACTACTGAGTCCTCCCTCCCTGGCTCCCTCCCCCCCTCCCTCCCTCTCTCCCTGGCTCCCTCCCCCCCTCCCTCCCTCTATCCCTGGCTCCCTGGTACTGTCTGTCTTTGTTTCGGTGACCAGCTCATTCTAATCTCATCAGCAGCTCCACCTTCCAAACGCCACTTTTCATTAAATTGTAATTCCCTCTTCCTCACTTTCCCTCCTCCTTATTCTCTCTCTCTCTCTCTTTCTCTTTTTCTTTCTCTTTCTCTCTCGCTCTCAAAACAATACCAAGGATTCCAAGTTTATTTACATTTTTTATGTCTGCACTGCAGCCCAACAAAAACATGGACACACAAAGTTTGCATTACATGTTTTTCCATCAGACAATTGTGTTTTAATAACATTCAATTTATAGTTGTATGTGTTTGACCTTTTTTCTCTGTAATTACTATAGTCTCAGTCTGGGTGGCGCCTTCCAAGCCTGTCTTTAAATCATACTCTGGCATTGGGGCGGTGAACGGGTGAAGGCTAAAGCACTGTGTTGTGTACTGTACTCCAAAGCTAAACAGCAGCATGGGAAATTATGGTCTACTTGGAGTCTGGGACCAGCTCTTTCATAGAATCCTTTTATCAACTAGCTACCCCTGAGACCCAGGACGTTTAAGCCTTCCTAAGGAAAAACATGCATTCCAGCACACACACACACACACACACACACACACACACACACACACACACACACACACACACACACACACACAGACTCAGGGGAAAAAGGACATGTCCATTTCCTAACCTACAGTATCACATCAATGATCCATGACCTTTCAGCTTTTAAAGGAATTATAGGCTTCTGTTTCCTTTCTAATGGGTTTCAGTGCTGTGCATCACAGTGCATGAGTGTCTATGGCAACACATGATCTCAGTCACTTACTGTTATTCAATACAAAAAGGACAGGATCAGGAAATACCTCAGAAGCAGTCTGTAGAACTGCCATGAAACCAAAGATTATTTATCTCGTTAAATCCCTCTTTTCAAAGTTGAGAGATGGCCAAAGACTGCTCAGGTGAGTGTGAAGTATTTGGCTAAGATGGTTGACCGTATTAGACTCTTGAGGAGTGACACAAGATGACTTCAAAAGTTACCTCTGTTAGGCTACTTGCTTCTGGCTATTCATCAATGTCTATTACTGTATGTGTAGCGGACATGAGTCGGTCATGGTCTCGTGATGGGTAGCCCCGCCTGCGTCTTCAAAGTCAGTGTCGGCCCTCAGGCCAATAGGGAAATTCCTCCTGGTCTAATGGTCAAGACGTTGATTTCTCCAATGGTAGACCCAGGTTCATATCCTGGTGGTTACATATGCATTTCCATTGGCTTGCAGCAGACATGTCTGTTAGTTGGACCTATAGGATCTGTTGAGATAGGTGACGTAGTGGAATGCATGATTACATGCCCCTGCAGGAACAGATGTCTGTGTACAGACTACACAACAACCTCTAGTGCTAAAGGTTTCCACAAAGGGGACCCTGTCTTCTCATTTTTATTTATTTTATTTCACCTTTATTTAACCAGGTAAACCAGTTGAGAACAAGTTCTCATTTACAACTGCGACCTGGCCAAGATAAAGCAAAGCAGTGCGATAAAAACAACAACACAGAGTTACATATGGGGTAAAACAAAACAAAGTCAAAAATACAACAGAAATACATATAATATACAGTGTGTGCAAATTTAGCAAGTTATGGAGGTAAGGCAATAAAATAGGCTATAGTGCAAAATAATTACAATTAGTATTAACACTGGAATGATAGATGTGCAAGAGATGATGTGCAAATAGAGATACTGGGGTACAAATGAGCAAAATAAATAACAATATAGGGATGAGGTAGTTGGGCGGGCTAATTTCAGATGGGCTGTGTACAGGTGCAGTGATCGGTAAGGTGCTCTGACAACTGATGCTTAAAGTTAGTGAGGGAGATAAGTGTCTCCAGCTTCAGAGATTTTTGCAATTTGTTCCAGTCATTGGCAGCAGAGAACTGGAAGGAATTGCGGCCAAAGGAGGTGTTGGCTTTGGGGATGACCAGTGAGATATACTCGCTGGAGCGCAGACTACGGGTGGGTGTTGCTATGGTGACCGATGAGCTAAGATAAGGCGGGGATTTGCCTAGCAGTGATTTATAGATGGCCTGGAGCCAGTGGGTTTGGCGACGAATATGTAGTGAGGACCAGCCAACAAGAGCGTACAGGTCACAGTGGTGGGTATTATATGGGGCTTTGGAGACAAAACGGATGGCACTGTGATAGACTACATCCAATTTGCTGAGTAGAGTGTTGGAGGCTATTTTGTAAATGACATCGCCGAAGTCAAGGATCGGTAGGATAGTCAGTTTTACGAGGGCATGTTTGGCAGCATGAGTGAAGGAGGCTTTGTTGCGAAATAGGAAACAGATTCTAGACAGGCTCATGACAGGCTCTGGATTTGTTTAGGCATATGATATGGAAGAGGCCTTGAGGGGTTTTGGTTGGCTGTCAGTTGGTAGGGTGTCTACTGTTCAGTCATGTAACACTTTGCTTACACTGCTGCTTTTATTTATGTAATATAGCAATATCCCAGTAGCAATTACTGTAACTGTACTAGATCTCCCATCAAAATGTGGTATTTAAAATATGAAGTTGAAATTGCATTTCCATTGAAGTTACATAAACTAGGCCTGACTATGCCTCCCGAGTGGCGCAGCGGTCTACTGAGGCATCACTACAGCCTCTGATTCGATCCCAGGCTGTGTCACAGCCGGCCGTGACCGGGAGACCCATGAGGCGGCGCACAATTGGCCCAGCGTCATCAGGGTTAGGGGAGGGTTTGGCCGGCCGGGATGTCCTTGTCTCATCGTGTTCTAGTGACTCCTTGTGGCGGGCTGGGCGCCTGCAAGCTGACTTCTGTCGTCAGTTGGACGGTGTTTCCTCCGACATGTTGGTGCGGCTGGCTTCCAGGTTAAGCGAGCAGTGTGTCAAGAAGCAGTGTGGCTTGGTAGGGTCATGTTTCAGAGGACGCATGGCTCTCGACCTTTATCTCTCCCGAGTCCGTAGGGGAGTTGCAGCGATGAGACAAGACTGTAACTACCAATTGGATACCACGAAATTGGGGAGAAAAAGGGGTAAAAAAATAAACTAGGCCTGACTCACAGCTGTTGAGTATTTCTACTGTACTGTGTTTATTTTCAACTCTTATTGAAATGTACATTGAAATTGCATGGATACTGATACACAGGGGCACAACTTTGGTTTTAGAAGTGGGGGGGAAATAACTTGGTGGGGTGTCTGAGGGTCCTCCCATTTTTGGGGGCATCTAAAGCACATTTCCTGCATATGACCCATGGCCCTTCTAGCCGTCTCTATGAAATATGTTTAAGTGATTGATAAGACTGAACTAGAACAGTGATAATTCAATAATCAATATTGTGTTGCACCTTTAACCAATAGCCTAACAAATGAACAACTCTTACAATTAAAGTACAAAGACATTTTGATTGTCTTTTTTAAGATATCCTCTATATCAAATTTCAGCCAGACCCGAGCCGCATGCACGCCCGACCCCCACCAGTCTAGACAAGAACTCAACTCTCTCCCCAACACAACTCCTTCCCCATCTTTTTTTTTATGTCTCAAGGGAAAGGTTTGGAAAACAAAAGTTGAATGAAAACACACATACACCTACATATTAACACACAGAAACAGTACACCCTCCATATAATTCATATCATAGGCCTAATAGTACTGTAGGGCTCTTTTTACTTGCACACAATATAGCTGGGTCACCCCGTCCTGCCCCTAGGGGTCCACGACCCAATTAATGGCAATGCATTTCCTAGCAGCTATAAATGGTAGGTTACACAGTTTCTTCTGATAACTGTCTCCAGTATTAACATTTCCAAGCAAACGAAAACAGGGAGAAGGGAGAATCTGTAGACATGCTGAGATAAAATAACATACTCTTTGCCAGAATTCATTCAGCCTTCACAAGACCATAACATATGCAAATATGTCCCCTTTTGTGCTTTACACCTCCAGCAGAATAATACAATTTCTGGGTGCATGATATTCAGTTTCACTGGCATATAGTACGTTCTATGGATGGTCTTAAACTGCAGTAATTTATGTTTGAGATTATATGAACATGAGTGGGCAACATAGAGTGCATCGGAAAGTATTCAGACCCTTTTCCACATTTTGTTACGTTACAGCCTTATTCTAAAATTGATTAAATAAAACAAATTCCTCATCAATCTACACACAATACTCCATAATGACAAAGTGAAAACAAGTTTTTAGACATTTTAGCACATTTATTCAAAATAAAAAACAGAAATACCTTATTTACATAAGTATTCAGACCCTTTGCTATGAGACTCGAAATTGAGCTCAGGTGCATCCTGTTTCCATTGATCATCCTTGAGATGTTTCTACAACTTGATTGGAATCCACCTGTGGTAAATTCAATTGATTGGACATGATTTGGAAAGGCACACACCTGTCTATATAAGGTCCCACAGTTGACAGTGCATGTCAGAGCAAAAACCAAGCCATGAGGTCGAAGGAATTGTGTCGAGGCACAGATCTGGGGAAGGGTACCAAAAACATTCTGCAGCATTGAAGGACCCCAAGAACACAGTGGCCTCCATCATTCTTAAATGGAAGCAGTTTGGAACCACCAAGACTCTTCCTGGAGCTGGCCGCCTGGCCAAACTGAGCAATCGGCAGAGTTCCTCTGTGGAGATGGGAGAACCTTCCAGAAGGACAACCATCTCAGCAGCACTCCACCAATCAGGCCTTAATGGTAGAGTGGCCAGACGGAAGCCACTCCTCAGTAAAAGGCACATGACAGCCAACTTGGAGTTTGCCAAAAAGCACCTAATGGACTCTCAAACCATGAGAAACAAGATTCTCTGGTCCGATGAAACCAAGATTGAACTCTTTGGCCTGGAGGAAACTTGGCACCATCCGTACGGTGAAGCATGGTGGTGGCAGCACCAAAACAACGTAGGAGTGGCTTCAGGACAAGTCTCTGAATGTCCTTGAGTGGCCCAGCCAGATCACGGACTTGAACCGGACTTCATTGGACACTGTGTTAACAAACCTCCAAACGACCTTCAACGCCATACAACACTCCATCCGTAGCCTCCAACTGCTCTTAAACACTAGTAAAACGAAATGCATGCTCTTCAACCGAACGCTGCTTGCACCCGCCCACCCGACTAGAATCACTACTCTCGGCGGGTCTGACCTAGAGTATGTGGACAACTACAAATACCTAGGTGTCTGGTTAGACTGTAAACTCTCCTTCCAGACTCACATTAAGCATCTCCAATCAAAAGTTAGATCTAGAATCGGCTTCCTATTTCGCAACAAAGCCTCCTTCACTCATGCTGCCAAACATGCCCTCGTAAAACTGACTATCCTACCGATCCTTGACTTTGGCGATGTCATTTACAAAATAGCCTCCAACTCTCTACTCAGCAAATTGGATGTAGTCTATCACAGTGCCATCCGTTTTGTCACCAAAGCCCCATATACTACCCACCATTGTGACCTGTACGCTCTTGTTGGCTGGCCCTCACTACATATTCGTCGCCAAACCCACTGGCTCCAGGTCATCTATAAATCACTGCTAGGCAAATCCCTGTCTTATCTTAGCTCACTGGTCACCATAGCAACACCCACCCGTAGTCTGCGCTCCAGCAGGTATATCTCACTGGTCATCCCCAAAGCCAACACCTCCTTTGAACGCCATTCCTTCCAGTTCTCTGCTGCCAATGACTGGAACGAACTGCAAAATCTCTGAAGCTGGAGACTCTTATCTCCCTCACTAGCTTTAAGCGTCAGTTGTCAGAGCAGCTTACCGATCACTGCACCTGCACACAGCCATTCTGAAATTAGCCCATCCAACTACCTCATCCCCATATTGTTATTTATTTTGCTAATTTGCACCCAAGTATCTCTATTTGCACATCATCTTTTGCACATCTATCATTCCAGTGTTAATACGAAATTGTAACTATTTTGCACTATGGCCTATTTATTGCCTTACCTCCATAATTTACTACATTCGCACACACTGTATATATATTTTCTGTTGTAATTTTGACTTTATGTTTTGTTTACCCCATATTTGACTTGTTTAATGTGTTGTTGTTTTTATCGCACTGCTTTATCTTGGCCAGGTCGCAGTTGTAAATGAGAACTTGTTCTCAACTGGCTTACCTGGTTAAATAAAGAAATACAATGAAAAAAAACAGATCGAACACCTCAAAATAGTTGTGCAGCGACGCACCCCATCCAACCTGACAGAGCTTGAGAGGATCTGCAGAGAAGAGTGGGAGAAACTCCCCAAATACAGGTGTGCCAAGCATGTAGCGTCATACCCAAGAAGATGCGAGGCTGTAATCGGTGACAAAGGTGCTTCAACAAAGTACAGAGTAAAGGGTCTGAATACTTATGTAAATGTGATATTTCCCCCAAAAAGTTTTTATAAACTTGCAAACATTTCTAAAACCTCTATCAACCCTTGAGACAGTTTGGAAATCAACTTTAAAGGTTTGTCAGACTGCCTTAAAATAGTTTCAATCTTTGAAGCTTCTTGCTTGTCCAGTGTTTGCTGCACAGGGAGAATAAAGTGTTGTATCGGCAAAAGTTCACCTTCCTAGCTGTCACAGACTGGTCTTCCCTGACTGCCTGACCCTGATGAGACCCCTGTCACCATCTGATCATGCCCAGATGACAAATAATTATCTTGGTGTACATTTATACATGATATTATCCAGGAATAAAATCAATGGTTGAATAATTGTAATTACCGTTATTCCCAGATCCCAGACTGTAGCCTACTAATCAACTCAAGATGGAACTTTGTATCCATTCACTAATTGTTATAATATACTGCAAAATTCACCTGAGCTTCGTAGACTGGTCTTCCCTGGCTGTCTGACCTTGCAGGGACACCTGTCACCATCTGATCAAGCTAAGACATAATGAGCGTAGTGTTGTGTGCTGACTGTGCACCATGACAGTGAAACCTGTAGAGCTGTTTATACCATGTCAGTGTGAAAAGTAGGGAATTAGCTAAGTAAACTGACAGATCAATAACGTTACATTACTATACTGACTAATAAAAACTAACATTGCTGTCACGTCTACTCCCGCTCTGGTGCTCGACGTTGCCAGTCTACTAACCACCGTTCCTGGCAACCCACCTTTACCCACACCTCGCAACCATCATTACGCACACCTGCGTCCCATCATCAGTCACACCTGGACTTCATTACTACCTTATTTACCATTTATCTAGCACTCTGTTCTGTCAGTCATCAGGTTGTATTGTTTATGTTTCCTTCTTAGATGCTTCTCTTGTTTTGTATTCGTTCCATGTTCGTTATCATTAAATTCACACTGCACTTGACTCCCTGCATCTATGTTACAATTGTGCTGAAAAAACATCAGAATATCGGTCTTCAATCATTTGGTAACTTATTTTATCGTTTGATTCAGGTCTAGAGTGATTGATAAAAAAAAAGAATAGCTAAAGTTAGTGAGCTAGCTAGCTAACGTTAGCCAACTTTTGGCTAGCTCTAGCTAATGGTACATCATCAAATTACTTCTGTTGAAATGGGACAAAACAAAGGCTACAAAACATTTCCATACACACAACAGCTGTTAGATACTGCTAACTGACAGATAGCTAGCGGCTAGCTAGAGCTGAAGTGGCTGTGGTAGCTACTAGCTAGCTAACTAGCTGCTAGTAGTTCATTCACTTCAGTCGAGAGGGGATGAAATATTAGCTAACGTAACATGTCAGTTACTACTAGTTCAGCACTAGGAATACATACTTTTCTTTCTGTCAAACAGAAGCTACCTTGCCAGCAAGATCAATCAACAAAAGTGTAGCCAGTTTCTGCTCTGCTTGCTTTTACAACACAGAGAAAATACACAACACAGACAGCAGCTACCTCTGTTCATCTCTCCCGTGCTGGTCCTATACGTCAGCCTTTCAGAAGCTTTGCCTTCACACAGCCTGTCAGCACTGCTCTGTGGTGTCCATGCGGTCCTAAATCCAGCTGTCTGAAACATGGAAACAGACTACCCCTGAAAGTTGCGCCCATGCTGATACATGTCTTGAGTCCCAGCTGTTTAAGCTGGAAGACACACAGATGTCCTCACATGCCCTGGATAGATAGGTATGTCATGAACCAAAAAGACGTTTCAAGTTTTATTAGTCGTACGGGATACACATGGTATACACGGTCCAACAAAATACTTCCTTCTCGACAATGCAACAACAATAAGAAAAAATTAAGATAAGAATACGAACATGAAGTAAATGGCTCAGTAGAATAGAATAAACATTTTAGCATCAGTATAATACAGGAAGGCACAATTTATAGTCCAATATTTACACGTGTTGTGGGGAAGGGGGATTGGGGGGCAAGTGTTTAAATTGTGCAGTATTTAGCAATCATAATGAGAGTCTGGTAGCAGCAGTTGTGATGTGTGTGTAGCATGAATGTATATACTGTATATGTGTGTATGTCTGTGAGGGTGGGGTGCGTGGGTGCGTGAGTGAGTGCATGTGTGCTAAGGTGCAGAGAATCAGAGCAGGTGGTCAGTCCAGTTCAAGTGTTCAGCAGTCTGATGGCTTGTAGATAGAAACTGTCTCTGAGCCTGTTGGTATCAGACCTCATGCTCCAATACTGTCTGCCCGACAGTAAGGGAGTGAACAACTTGTGGTTGGGGTGTGTGGGGTCCTTGATGATGCTGCGGGCCTTCCTCAGGCACCGTTTCGAGTAGATGTCCCGTATGGGTGGGAGCACGGTCCCAGTGATGTTCTGGGCCATCTTCACCACCCGCTGGAGGGCCTTGCGGTCATGGACGGAGCAATTCCTGTACCAGGCCATAATGCAACCGATCAGGACTCTCTCGATGGTGCAGCAGTAGTGTTTGGAGTGAACAGGAGTGGCATCCCGAATTTCTTCAGCCGCCTTTGGAAGTAGAGACGCTGTTGCGCCCTCTTGACAAGAATGGTAGTGTTGTTGGTCCATGTCAAGTCCTCTGTGATGTGGACGCATAGGAACTTAAAACTGCTCATTCAATCAATCAAATGTATTTATAAAGCCCTTTTCACATCAGCAGACGTCACAAAGTGCTTATACAAAAACCCAGCCTAAAACCCCAAACAGCAAGCAATGCATATGTAGAAGCACAGTGGCTAGAAAAAACTCCCTAGAAAGGCAGGAACCTAGGAAGAAACCAAGAGAGGAACCAGGCTCTGAGGGGTGGCCAGTCCTCTTCTGGCTGTGCCGGTGGAGATTATAAGAGTAGATCGTTCTTCAAGATGTTCCAATGTTCATAGATGACCAGCCGGGTCAAATAATAATCACAGTGGTTGTAGAGGGTGCAACAGGTCAGCACTTCAGGAGTAAATGTCAGAGGACAAACCATCCACAGAGACAAACTGTTATCTTTCCGACAGATGAGATCTAAACCAGACAAGAACTTGTCCGTGTAGACCAATTAGGGTTTCCAATCTTTCCAAAAGAATGTGGTGATCGATGGTGTCAAAAGCGGCACTAAGGTCTAGGAGCACGAGGACAGATGCAGAGCCTTGGTCTGACGCCACTAAAAGGTCATTTACCACCTTCAAGAGTGCAGTCTCAGTACTATGATGGAGTCTAAAACCAGACGGGAGCGTTTCAAATACATTATTAGTCTTCAGGAAGGCAGTGAGTTGCTGAGCAACAGCTTTTTCTAAAATGTTTGAGAGGAATGGGAGATTCGATATAGGCCGATAGTTTTTTTAAAGGTTTGTCTTTTTCAGGAGAGGCTTTATTACTGCCACTTTTAGTGAGTTTGGTACACATCTGGAGGATAGAGAGCCATTTTATTATGTTCAACGTAGGAGGACCAAACACAGGAAGTAGCTCTTTCAGTAGTTTAGTTGGAATAGGGTCCAGTAGGCTGCTGACTCTCTCTACTGCAGTCTTGTTGATGTTCCCTCCTCTGCTTCCCTCCTTTGTTTTGCTGATGTTGAGGGAGAGGAGGTTGTCCTGGCAATACAATGCCAGTTCACTTAACTCCTCCCTATAGGCTGACTCATCATTGTTGGTTATCAGGCCTACAACTGTGGTTTCGTTCAGCAAACGTGATGATGGAGTTGGTGTCGTGCAAAGCCACGCAATCGTGGGTTAACAGGGAGTACAGCAGAGGACTGAGGACACAACACTGGGGGGCCCCTGTCTTAAGAGTCAGTGTGGAGGAGGTGTTGTTGCCAATCTTCACAGCCTGTGGTCTGCCTGTAAGGAAGTCCAGGATTTAGTTGCAGAGGGTGGTGTCCAGACCCAGGGCTCTGAGCTTGATGTCAAGCTTGGAGGGAACAATATTGTTGAATGCTGAGCTGTAGTCAATGAACAGCATTCTCACATAGGTATTCCTCTTGTCCAGATGTGTTACGGCTGTGTGAATAGCGATGGAAATGGCATCTTCTGTGGATCTGTTGGAGCGGTAGGCAAATTGGAGTGGGTCCAGTGTGCCTTTCATGCTGGCCTTGCTGTGGGCCATGACCAGCCTCTCAAATCACTTTCTTGGGCTCTGGGACGATGGTCTCCTTGAATCAGATGGGGACTACAGACTGGGAAGGGGACAGGTTGAAGATGTCAGAGAAGACGCCCGCCATCTAGTCAGCACACACTCTGAGGACGCGGCCAGGGATGTCATCTGGGCCGGCGGCTTTGTGAGTATTCAATCTTTTGAGTCCTGGGTGAATGAATCTTTGAACATATTCCAATCAGTATTCTCAAAACAATCCTGCAGCATTGAGTCTGCATTGAAGAGAAGCAGGACGTTACCGTTTCCTGTTTATAGCAAGTCGAGTGCTACTGGCTATAGGCTGTTGTCCTCTGGGAACAAAGGATGTTTGCAGGGCATTAGACATGGATAGAATTATACTGTAGCATTCAATTGGTTGGTTGAAGAATTCTGGTATGCTATGATGATGGAGGAAAAAGCAGATGAAGAAATGATTACACAAATGATCTGTGTTCTCAAAAATAATGTGTACATTCATGAAAAGGCTAAACAATAAAAGGTGTCTCATATAAACATAAACCCTCTCTCCTAATTAATGACACATTCCAAAGTACAGTCACTCTCCTTCATGCTTGGCTTGGTATGATCGTCTACTTCTTGGTCCTGTTCATATCCTTTCCTTGAAAGAGGTGATTGAGTGCATTTGGCACAGCTTGCTGGTATGGTGACATAACACATTAAAATCGTGACTGGCTCCGGTGCAGATGTGAGGAGATAATGTGAGTCAGAGGAATGGGAGGGTTTATCAGGTAAGTGGAAATGAATCTACGGAAGCTGTGAGAGAGAATCATATCAAAGGCTACATCTCAGACCATAGAAGGGAAGGCAGGGAGGCTATATCAGATCAATGAAATATATGGATGGAAGAATGCTGGCAGAGTCATATCATGCTTCCCAGGACAAAGTCTGAGTTATTCAGTTGAGTTGAAGTGGGGGGTGGGGGGGAGGGGGCACAAAACTACCTCCAAACTTCCATTAATTTGTATGGGTTACCTTCAGACTAGTCCCTTTCCACAGTGGGGTCATATTAGTTTGTAGGCCAAACCGTATGGACGCTACTGCAGTTTTCATGAGAAGACCGATTTTCGGATGACAAACACCGCTGTAGATGCGGATGGCCGATATACAGTCGTGGTCAAAACTTTTGAGAATGACACAAATATAAATTTTCACAAAGTCTGCTGCCTCAGTTTTTATGATGGCAATTTGCATATACTTTAGAATGTTATGAAGAGTGATCAGATGAATTGCAATTAATTGCAAAGTCCCTCTTTGCCATGAAAATGAACTTAATCCCCCAAAAACATTTCCACTGCATTTCAGTCCTGCCACAAAAGGACCAGTTGACATCATGTCAGTGATTCTCTCGTTAACACAGGTGAGAGTTTTGATGAGGACAAGGCTGGAGATCACTCTGTCATGCTGATTGAGTTAGAATAACAGACTGGAAGCTTTAAAAGGAGGGTGGTGCTTGAAATCATTGTTCTTCCTCTGTTAACCATGGTTACCTGCAAGGAAACACGTGCCGTCATCATTGCTTTGCACAAAAGGGCTTCACAGGCAAGGATATTGCTGCTAGTAAGATTGCACCTAAATCAACCATTTATCGGATCATCAAGAACTTCAAGGAGAGAGGTTCAATAGTTGTGAAGAAGGCTTCAGGGCGCCCAAGAAAGTCCAGCAAGCGCCAGGACTGTCTCCTAAAGTTGATTCAGCTGCGGGATCGGGGCACCACCAGTGCAGAGCTTGCTCAGGAATGGCAGCAGGCAGGTGTGAGTGCATCTGCACGCACAGTGAGGCGAAGACTTTTGGTGGATGGCCTGGTGTCAAGAAGGTCAGCGAGGAAGCCACTTCTCTCCAGGAACAACATCAGGGACAGACTGACATTCTGCAAAAGGTACAGGGATTGGACTGCTGAGGACTGGGGTAAAGTCATTTTCTCTGATGAATCCCCTTTCCAATTGTTTGGGGCATCCGGAAAAAAGCTTGTCCGGAGAAGACAAGGTGAGCGATACCATCAGTCCTGTGTCATGCCAACAGTAAAGCATCCTGAGACCATTCATGTGTGGGGTTGCTTCTCAGTCAAGGGAGTGGGCTCACTCACAATTTTGCCTAAGAACACAGCCATGAATAAAGAATGGTACCAACACATCCTCCGAGAGCAACTTCTCCCAACCATCCAAGAACAGTTTGGTGACGACCAATGCCTTTTCCAGCATGATGGAGCGCCTTGCCATGAGGCAAAAGTGATAACTAAGTGGCTCTGGGAACAAAACATAAACCTTTTGTGTCCATGGCCAGGAAAATACCCAGACCTAACTTGTGGTCGATCCTCAAGAGGCGGATGGACAAACAAAAACCTACAAATTCTGACAAACTCCAAGCATTGATTATGCAAGAATGGGCTGCCATCAGTCAGGATGTGGCCCAGAAGTTAATTGACAGCATGCAAGGGCGGATTGCAGAGGTCTTGAAAAAGAAGGGTCAACACTGCAAATATTGACTCTTTGCATAAAATTAATGTAATTGTCAATAAAAGCCTTTGACACTTATGGAACGCTTGTAATTATACTTCAGTATACCATAGTAACATCTGACAAAAATATCTCATAACACTGAAGCAGCAAACTTTGTGAAGACCAATACTTGTCATTCTCAAAACGTTTGACCACGACTGTACACAGTAGGCGGATGCGGTGGATTGAGACGCAGCCCATGCAAGATATCTCTAGCTTAAACTGAAGGATTTTGATGGGGATTTCTTTATTATGTTACTTACATTGACGCATGGGTGCGTCAATAGACTCTTAAGGATTAATTGACCATCATAATAAACATTTTTGTTGGTAGTTATCGCTTTCACTTCTCCATTTCTCTTTTTCATAGACAAGACTGTTTTCAAACTATTGACTCACTAAAAAGTTTAATACATGGTTTTTGCCAGAAATTTTTTCAAGGACATAGATTAGATTAGGGACTGCTTCCACATCCAACATTAGTAGTGTGGTAGAAGGCGTCCCCATAGGAATATACTGTAGCACAGGGGTCGGCAGCAGGCAAGTCATATCTTTTTGGGGATTGTAGTTTTTAGGTTAAAAAAGATTGCAAAATCACCAGGAATTCAGCTAATAATTAGTATAATTACAAAATCTGTTCCCAAGTATTCCAACGAATATAAAAAGAGATATGTGATCATGTCTCAAGGTAATCAAGGAATGAAATAATAGTTACAGTGGGGAAAAAAAGTATTTAGTCAGCCACCAATTATGCAAGTTCTCCCACTTAAAAAGATGAGATTTTCATCATAGGTACACGTCAACTATGACAGACAAAATGAGAATTTTTTATCCAGAAAATCACATTGTAGGATTGTTTATGAATTTATTTGCAAATTATGGTGGAAAATAAGTATTTGGTCAATAACAAAAGTTTCTCAATACTTTGTTATATACCCTTTGTTGGCAATGACACAGGTCAAACGTTTTCTGTAAGTCTTCACAAGGTTTTCACATACTGTTGCTGGTATTTTGGCCCATTCCTCCATGCAGATCTCCTCTAGAGCAGTGATGTTTTGGGGCTGTCGCTGGGTAACACGGACTTTCAACTCCCTCCAAATATTTTCTATGGGGTTGAGATCTGGAGACTGGCTAGGCCACTCCAGGACCTTGAAATGCTTCTTACGAAGCCACTCCTTCGTTGCCCGGGCGGTGTGTTTGGGATCATTGTCATGCTGAAAGACCCAGCCACGTTTCATCTTCAATGCCCTTGCTGATGGAAGGAGGTTTTCACTCAAAATCTCACGATACATGGCCCCATTCATTCTTTCCTTTACACGGATCAGTCGTCCTGGTCCCTTTGGAGAAAAACAGCCCCAAAGCATGATGTTTCCACCCCCATGCTTCACAGTAGGTATGGTGTTCTTTGGATGCAACTCAGCATTCTTTGTCCTCCAAACACGATGAGTTGAGTTTTTACCAAAAAGTTATATTTTGGTTTCATCTGACCATATGACATTCTCCCAATCCTCTTCTGGATCATCCAAATGCACTCTAGCAAACTTCAGACGGGCCTGGACATATACTGGCTTAAGCAGGGGGACATGTCTGGCACTGCAGGATTTGAATCCCTGGCGGCGTAGTGTGTTACTGATGGTAGGCTTTGTTACTTTGGTCCCAGCTCTCTGCAGGTCATTCACTAGGTCCCCCTGTGTGGTTCTGGGATTTTTGCTCACCAATATTGTGATCATTTTGACCCCACGGGGTGAGATCTTGCGTGGAGCCCCAGATCGAGGGAGATTATCAGTGGTCTTGTATGTCTTCCATTTCCTAATAATTGCTCCCACAGTTGATTTCTTCAAACCAAGCTGCTTACCTATTGCAGATTCAGTCTTCCCAGCCTGGTGCAGGTCTACAATTTTGTTTCTGGTGTCCTTTGACAGCTCTTTGGTCTTGGCCATAGTGGAGTTTGGAGTGTGACTGTTTGAGGTTGTGGACAGGTGTCTTTTATACTGATAACAAGTTCAAACAGCTGCCATTAATACAGGTAACGAGTGGAGGACAGAGGAGCCTCTTAAAGAAGAAGTTACAGGTCTGTTAGAGCCAGAAATCTTGCTTGTTTGTAGGTGACCAAATACTTATTTTCCACCATAATTTGCAAATAAATTCATTAAAAATCCTACAATGTGATTTTCTGGAGAAAAAAAATCTCAAGTTGTCTGTAATAGTTGACGTGTACCTATGATGAAAATTACAGGCCTCTCTCATCTTTTTAAGTGGGAGAACTTGCACAATTGGTGGCTGACTAAATACTTTTTTTCCCCACTGTATTTTCAAATACAACCTATTATTGGGGTTAATTGTGGTCAATTTGCAGTGGACAAATTATTGTAATTGTGTTGCTACCCCCGACCATCCGGCCCACGGCTGAATCTAGTTGCCTACCCCTGCTGTAGCAGCTGCTAAACTACTTCTTTCACCTCTGCCTTTCTATCTTGTTGTCATTCCAGCAGAGTGAGTCATCCCATACACTATCCCCACAGAGAACCAGGTTAGGAAGTAATAATGACTCAGCAATACTATGAGGATGTTTGCAAGTATGCGCTTAAAAAAAGAAAGATTAAAGAACCAAACGGCACACTATTGGGATAGGTGAACAAAGACATGGCAGTCAGATTTTTCTTGACCTATCAGGTCACACTAAGTGATCTTCTGAAAAGCGTAGAAGGAAAAAGCATATATAGATGCAATCCATTATCAATGCCTTATCATTTTACACATGATCATCTTGGTCTCGAGTTTTACACTCTTCAAGTAGTCTTACTACAGTCAACCATTACAGAGCAAATCCTGGTCATCTACCTCCCTCTGGTGGTGACAGGTTAACCATAGAAACAATACAAAATCAAACCAACCCAGAGCCTGTGGAGGATGGACCAGGTAGAATGGAACTCATTGACCACCCTTGCAGAGCATTTGACCATATCAGGAAACATAAAACGATATTTGAGACATATTGAATGTATTTATTGAAAAGGACTGAAATTCCAGTTTAACTACCGTACATTGTAGCTACACAGTGTTTTTTTCTTAAACCTTAAACAGCAGAGAAATACAAAACAGTTATTCAGTACTCATGTGCAAAAAAAAATGGGGTCCAGCAGCAAAGTTTCCTACAGTAGAGAGTACTTACAGTAAACACACCTGACCTGACAATATAATAACATAATAATAACCCAGTCTGCGTCCGAAATGGCACCCTATCCCCTATACAGTACACAATTGTTTTAACAGGGCCCATAGGGGTCTGGTCAAAAGTAGTGCACTATATATGGAATAGGGTGCCATTTGGGATGCAGACTCAGTGTCCATATGGAGCTTAACATGTATGAGTGAAACACTGTTTTAATACTGTATTGTATAATAATAACGCAAACCAAATCGGAGGCAAATGCACAGTAAAACATGATTGATCTCAGTCGGACCTCACTGTGCAGTGTGTCGCTATGCAATCCATAGTCTCATCGTCAGCCTTCATGTGAGCATTGGACTGAAATCAATGTGATTGTATGACACTTATCAGTGTTAAAATAACTGAAAATGGGTTTTATTATATAACACTTATCAGTGTTAAAATAACTGAAAATGGGTTTTATTATATAACACTTATCAGTGTTAAAATAACTGAACATGTGTTTTATTATATCTAGCACATCTAGCATTCCAGTGTTAATACTAATTGTAATTATTTTGCACTACAGCCTATTTATTGCCTTACCTCCATAACTTGCTACATTTGCACACACTGTATATATATTTTCTGTTGTATTTTTTGACTTTATGGTTTTTTTACCCCATATGTAACTCTGTGTTGTTGTTTTTATCGCACTGCTTTGCTTTATCTTGGCCAGGTCGCAGTTGTAAATGAGAACTTGTTCTCAACTGGCTTACCTGGTTAAATAAAGGTGAAATAAAAATAAATAAAATAAAAATATAACACTTGTCAGTGTGGTATGACACTTAATCATAAGCTCGTTGCTACGTGCATGAACAGGGGACAAAGAGAGTGGTTGTATGACTTGCTCTAGACCAACTGTACTCAGTAGATACAGTATATTTCCCCCACTCAGGAGTAACCAGGTCTCAGATCTGTTTGTGCTGTATAGCCTATGGTAGTTGTGGAGTTGGCTATACAGCACAAACAGATCTGAGACCAGGTTTACTCAACAGGGACTTAAGCATGAAATGTGCTTGTATACAGTGCCTTGCAAAAGTATTAATCCCCCTTGGCGTTTTTCCTATTTTGTTGCATTACAACCTGTAATTTAAATTGATTTTTATTTGGATTTCATGTAATGGACATACACAAAATTGTCTAAATTGGTGAAGTGAAATGAAAAAAATTACTTGTTTCAAAAAATTCAAAAAAATAAATAACGGAAAAGTGGTGTGTGCATTGTATTCACCCCCTTTGCTATGAAGCCCCTAAATAAGATCTGGTGAAACCAATTACCTTCAGAAGTCACATAATTAGTTAAATAAAGTCCACCTGTGTGCAATCTAAGTGTCACATGATCTCAGTATATATATACACCTGTTCTGAAAGGCCCCAGAGTCTGCAACACCACTAAGCAAGGGGCACCACCAAGCAAGCAGCACCGTGGAGACCAAGGAGCTCTCCAAACAGGTCAGGGACAAAGTTGTGGAGAAGTACAGATCAGGGTTGGGTTATAAAGCAATATCCGAAACTTTGAACATCCCACGGAGCACCATTAAATCCATTATAAAAAAATGGAAAGAATATGGCACCACAACAAACCTGCCAAGAGAGGACCGCCCACCAAAACTCATGGATCAGAGGCAACAAAAAGACCAAAGATAACCCTGAAGGAGCTGCAAATCTGCACAGCGGAGATTGGAGTATATGTCCATAGGACCATTTTAAGCCGTACACTCCACAGAGCTGGGCTTTACGGAAGAGTGGCCAGGAAAAAGCCATTGCTTAAAGAAAAAAATAAGCAAACATGTTTGGTGTTCGCCAGAAGGTAGGTGGGAGACTCCCCAAACATATGGAAGAAGGTACTCTGGTCAGATGAGACTAAAATTGAGCTTTTTGGCCATCAAGGAAAACGCTATGTCTGGCGCAAACCCAACACCTCTCATCACCCTGAGAACACCATCATGCTGTGGGGATGTTTTTCATCGGCAGGGACTGGGAAACTGGTCAGAATTGAAGGAATGATGGGTGGCGCTAAAAACAGGGAAATTGTTGACGGAAACCTGTTTCAGTCTTCCAGAGATTTGAGACTGGGACGGAGGTACACCTTCCAGCAGGACAATGACCCTAAGCATACTGCTAAAGCAACACTCGAGTGGTTTAAAGGGAAACATTTAAATGTATTGGAATGGCCTAGTCAAAGCACAGACCTCAATCCAATTGAGAATATGTGGTATGACTTAAAGATTGCTGTACACCAGCGGAAGCCATCCAACTTGCTGGAGCAGTTTTGCCTTGAAGAATGGGCAAAAATCCCAGTGGCTAGATGTGCCAAGCTTATAGAGACATACCACAAGAGACTTGCAGCTGTAATTGCTGCAAAACGTGGCTCTACAAAGTATTGACTTTGGGGGGGTTGAATAGTTATGCACGCTCAAGTTTTCAGTTTTTTTGTCTTATTTCTTGTTTGTTTCACAATAAAAAACATTTTGCATCTTCAAAGCGGTAGGCATGTTGTGTAAATCAAATGATACAAAGCCCCCCAAAATCCATTTTAATTCCAGGTTGTAAGGCAACAAAATAGGAAAAATGCCAAGGGGGGTGAATACTTTCGCAAGCCACTGTAAATGATGTGAAGATACTTTACAGGGTTTCCAGTGTGGTGTGGTCCAAAAGACAGCAGAGCATACTGGCACATAGACCAGTGACCTTTTTGTTCATGCATTATCTAACATACATACATACACACACACACAGGAGTATTTCAAGGTGGGGCTGGTCACTGGTGTACAGTACAGCCATTGTGCTATATACAGCTCCCTCCATTGTATTTCACAAGTTCTTTTTTTCTTTCAAGAAATCAGAGTGTTCTTGTCGTTTTGTGTTGGTGGGAGATTGTGGCATTGTTTCTGCGGTGGTGGTTGTGTTTTGGTCAGGTCACGTCTCGACCTTAGTCCTAGGAGTGTGGACAGTCTTCACCACCTTTGCGCTGCTCTTCACATCATGCTCTATGATCTCTGGGAGCAGGGTGTCTTTGGATCCATGCTTCTTCTGGAAAACAACACACAACAAACACACCGATCGGAATATCAATGCTAGGAGATTAATCAACTGACTGGAGGATCTGGTAATAAAATCTAGTATTGTACTTTAGACATGTAGCACTGTCATTCAAAGGAAAGAAAGCACCCCACTATGCGCTTGCAAAGTATAACTTGTATTAATTGTTATCATGCCTGCCTCACAGCCTTTGTCAGAGCTTGTACGTGTGGCATTGACCACAGCAAAAGGAGACTGTGACTAACCTGAGAGGGGGTGGAGCTGGAAAATGGGTCTGTGACTGACCTGAGAGGGGGTGGAGCTGGAAAAGGGGACTGTGACTGACCTGAGAGGGGGTGGAGCTGGAAAAGGGGTCTGTGACTGACCTGAGAGGGGGTGGAGCTGGGAAAGGGGTCTGTGACTGACCTGAGAGGGGGTGGAGCTGGAACCTGGGATGTCTGCTGTTCGTGTCACAGGTAATGGGGGCACAAGGTCTGTCCGGGCACTGTGGAGAGGGTAGGGATGCGTTAGATCTTGGAAGACATAAACAGGATAAAACTTTAATCATATGATACTGTACATATATATTATTATTATTTATACAGCATACTGTAGCTCCCATTATCATGTCTCAAGGTGCTGAACAATACAGGAAAGAACCATCAGCATCAAGTGTCAGTACAATAACTAGACTAGGGTCGTGCCCGAGATTCAATTCGAAGCGCGTTGCAGCGTTGCAGCATTGAAGCGCGCTTGACATTTAAAGGTAATTTCCAATTGGGCAGGCATTTGCAGTGTTTACCGTGAATGCGATCTCCACGAACGTCGGTAATTGCCTTTCAAAGGCACATTGTCGACAGCCCTCTATAACGCGCCTCGGATTGAATCCCACCCGAGATAAGTTTCTAGTGAGACTCTGAAGAGTGAAAAACCATAAGATCTGGCTTGAGACCAGTTTAGACTCACTTGACCTCAGAGAGCACGGATCTCTCCCCTTCGGAGCACTGGGAGCGCCGGTACTGACGGAAGCTCCGGGGAGAATGAGAGTGCCGGATTTTTATTGGGTCTCCTTGGGTTCTGGAAGGAAGGATGAACATAGAATCATTCACGTTATCTATTGTGTAGGACAGTAGGCCTACCTCTTATTTAGCCTAGGGATATAAGCCCTCTCCATAATGAATCCATCAACTTCAGAGGAGGTGAGACATAATTCAATGGAGCATAATGTATCTCTACAGGGTGCAGTAGATTTGTGACCCCACAGAGACGACTATGAAAATGCCAGACTCAATAATTAACACATCAGTCTAGCTTTGAATCTCTTATTTTCTTATCCAAGTGCAGATCAAGAGACCCTACCCCAACGTATTGACTGAGCATGATCAATTCATAACTGTCTGTGATTATCCTTTAGACCATTTTTCATCCTTAACATGTACAGACTTTCTAATCTAGTGAGGAAGGGAGGAGCAGTCACTCACTCCACTTTCTTGTAGGGGATCTCCTTCAGCTGATCCTCTGTGAGGTCTGGAGCAGGGTCCACCAGCTCCTTCCTATAGGGATAAGACCACCAGGACATGTTATATCTCTCTTCCCATAACCCTATGAAGGCTGTGTAAGTACATATTTTTCAACAGTATACACTTTATAAATAGTTTATAAATGCTTTGTCATGGTTGGTTAAGTTATTATAGTGTTACACATTTCACTTTCCATAACACAGGAAAAAAGGCCAATTTCTAAAAGACCACTGTTGAACCTCATAACTGGAGTCATGGGACTTACTGGATGTGCTTCCACAGCTGTTCCTTAGCCTGCACGTCTGGACTCCGCCTGGAAGACATCACAGAATTATAGGGGTTAATAGTTGAAGGGTTATTTATAAGAGGGACCATCTGACAGGGAGGTTGTATTGAAATGAATGGACATTATTCTCTCTGTGTCGGGGAATTGAGGTGATACCCAATAATGTTGTATCTAAAAGCTTAAGACATTTTCCCAGGTCAGGTCTGAGGTGGGGGTTTCTGGAGCAGGGAGGAGAGGGAAGGAAGGTTTGTGTGTGTGTGTGACGTGTGTGGTGTAGTCTGTGTAACTTACGATCGAGAGCGGTGTCGTGAGCGGCGGTGGTTTGGGTCATTCTGAGATCTCTCCTTCTGACGGCGGAGCACAGCTTCCCACTGAGGACCAGAGTCCACCATCTCATTCTCTTGACGAGACCTGGAAGATCCATTATAATACAATCATAATCAATACCAGTTATATGAGTTATTATACAGTAGAACCATTTTACACTGAAAATACAATACAAGCATATTTACACGATAGACCTGAAGAATATGCATTAAAACCTCAATTCTATCTGCACAGACAAACACAGAGATGATAGTACGGTTGCAACTTGCAACTTGCAACTACTATGACACATGAACCATCTACACTACCCTCAGGGACCTCGCAAACCGATACAGTACATACATCACCATTTTCACTGTCACAACAGATACACACGATTTCCATGAAATATACTCTTTCATTTTCTTCCTAGTTCGTTTTGCTGGGTCATGCGCTGAGATATTTAGACACTTGAGACTGTCTATAGTGTATCGTATGACCCGGTTAGGGGGCCATTGTGGGCCTACAATATGATATAGCTGTTCAATAAGATATGGTATCATTCAGACAACAATAGCAGCCTGATGATATGCTTTATCTCTTCAATTTACAACGTCCACTACAGACACTGGCTTAGGAATATAGGTGTCTTGGGAGCAATACCTCCATGTACAGCATATGAGGGTGAAGTAGTAGTAGTAGTGGTAGTGGTAGTGGTAGTGGTAGTGGTAGTGGTAGTGGTAGTGGTAGTGGTAGTGGTAGTGGTGGTAGTGGTAGTGGTAGTGGTAGTAGTAGTAGTAGTAGTAGTAGTAGTAGTGGTAGTGGTGGTGGTGGTGGTGTCAGTGTCTCCCGACACCCCCTGTCTCAGCCTCCAGTATCTATGCTGCAGTAGTCTATGTGCCGGGGGGCTAGGGTCAGTCTGTTATATCTGGTGTTATTCTCCTGTCTTATCTGGTGTCCTGTGTGAATTTAAGTATGCTCTCTCTAATTCTCTCTCCCTCTCTCCCTCCTCTCCCGGAGGACCTGAGCCCTAGGACCATGCCTCAGGACTACCTGGCCTGATGACTCCTTGCTGTCCCCAGTCCACCTGGTCGTGCTGCTGCTCCAGTTTAAACTCTTCTGCCTGCGGCTATGGAACCCTGACCTGTTCACCAGACGTACTACCTTGTACCAGACCTGCTGTTTCCAACTCTCTCTCTCTACCGCACCTGCTATTTCAACCTCTAAATACCCAGCTATGAAAAGCCAAGTGACATTTACTCCTGATGTACTGACCTGTTGCAACCTCTACAACCACTGTGATTATTATTTGACCCTGCTGGTCATCTATGAACGTTTGAACATCTTGGAGAAAATTCTGGCCTTAATGGCCATGTATTGTTATAATCTCCACCCGGCACAGCCAGAAGGGGACTGGCCACCCCTCAGAGCCTGGTTCCTCTCTAGGTTTCTTCCTAGGTTTTTGCCTTTCTAGGGAGTTTTTCCTAGCCACTGTGCTTCTACATCTGCATTGCTTGCTGTTTGGGGTTTTAGGCTGGGTTTCTGTATAGCACTTTGTGACATCTGCTGATGTAAAAGGGGCTTTATAAATACATTTAATTGATTACTATAGAGCTTTGTATATGTAATTTATACCTGTAGGGAGCACAGTGACATCACTCACCGGTTCCTCTTTTTACGATGATCCCGGGTGGAGTTCTCAGACTCGCTGCCACTACTGGTGTTGCCACGGGAACGTGACCTGCAGGTGGGAGGCGGTGAATAAAACAGAGTTAATAGTTTGCGAGGGGAAAGAGAATGAGATGGAATGTTGTTTGTGTATGACCTTTCAGGGAGAGAGAACAAATGTGTGTGGGAGAGAGGGGATGAATGAGAGAGTTAACTCTTACTTTTACAGAAATGACTCCAGGACTAATGTAACTACTGACAAACAGAACCACACAATGAGTAAATTGTTATCTGTGTACAACTGTGATTGGACATAGAAATAGAGCACATCAATGACCATCTGGGCTGGTCACTGGGTTTCCACTCATCTGACTCATTAAGTCAGTGTGTATGTAAAGATGTGGCCCTTTAGTTGGAAACAGGACAGAGGCTGAGAATGTAAGAATTTAGAATTTAGCACTGTAAGTGAACTGTACCTTCTCCTCTGCTGTTTGTTCTGCTGCTGGGGATCTGTTGGATCACTGGCCTGGCCTTTCCTGAGGGACCATATCACAGAAGTGTCACTATCATGTTATTACTGTTATATTATTATCACTGTGTCACTGTCATGTTATTATTATTAAACATCAGAGGAATGTCACTGTCAGTACTATTAAAGGGATGTTTTATGAGTTTAACATGTTTTAACAATCATAAACATTCATGACTCTGACTTAAAAGTGAGAGCATCTATCCAACCATGCTTTCTGCTAATCATCAGTATCTATTTTATTCAAAGAGACTACTCCATCGCACCCTAGGTGCAATCTGATTCACTGTTTCTACCCAGAATCTCTGCATCTCTGCCGCACAACAGACAGCCCAGACTAACCTTTATGAATCATCATATTAAATTGTATCTGATTACTACAATGGCCTACTTTATACAAACATACTACTATGCCATTTTCAGTTGCTTCAGTACAGTATTGTCACATTTACAAGGCAATTTAAACAATGTTTTCACAATATTTGTTTTGTAATTAACTGCCTGTATAGGAACAATGAAAAGCTATTACAAGGTAAAAATACACAATATTGTGGTAATGCAATTGGACAGTTCCACATGACACCACTAGAAGGCAACATTATCCCATAGATGTACCAATGAGTTTTATAACTAACGCAAGATAGACCACAGCCTGTCCTTTCCAATGGGAACAAATTAGTCATAGTGGGCAGAACAAGCACAAGCTAGCGAGATCCTATTGGCGCGTTCTAGCAAATATTTGCATGTTTCGGTTCGGGAACGCCTACTCTGTGCACTGCGCGTGTGCAATACCTAAAACGCCTTTGCACTCCTTCTAAACAACGTGATTTAAAAAAAAACTTTGGCAAAGGGTAAAGTCTGCTAAATTTAGTCCACTCTGTTCATAACATATTATAGTTTTAAGAACAGAAAACTGTTTTCAGATCAAATGTTTCATCGATGAGAAAATGTGGTAGTGAGTGGAAACATTTACAACTCCGGTGAGATATCTGTCTCATTGTTCTATCTATGGAGGTACTTTTCAACAGGGAAATGACTGAAGGAGCAACAGCAGTGAATGCATTCTCCTCTCCCCTCCTGTCACTACCTGAGGTTCACGTTCTACCTGCAACAAGCACACATACCTGGACACACCTGGTAAGGCTATGGATAGCCCATATAACTGTCAGTTATTAGGGTTGACAGGTGAAATGTAATTGGCTAGGGCCTCGAAAAGTCTAAGGTACTAAGCTAACATATGGAATTGTTTTAAGATGGTCATACCATGGATCATTTAGCTATTTGATTTATAATTTTAGGACCCCTTTAGGTATAAAAACAATATATAAAGAAATGATTTGATAAAATATTTAATTTGGCCTTTACTACTATATCCCATAGAAACGCATTGAATAACACATTAATAAATGGCAAAAAAAGACAGGCAAAAAAATAAATCATAAGGTTTGAAGTGTCTGTCCTATATCTAGGAGATATATGAAACCTCAGGAAAAGTTTTCGTTAGAAGACCGACTTTCAGGATGTCTCATGGTCTGACAAACACCCCTGTAGCTTCCACCGCAGATGCGGAAGGACGCCATAGGCGGATGCGGTGGATTGAGATGCAGCCCATGTAGAAAAACGGATAGCTCTAGTTTAAACTGACAGATTCTGAAGTTTATTTATTTATTATGTTACTTAGATTGACGCACGGCTGCTCTTGTGTCACAAACCCTTCCTTATTATCCTTACTGCGTCAGAAGTTCAAAACAGCGCTAGAAAGTGTAGGCTAATGCATGTTTTCATGTTCAATTGGATGGGGGGATTTATAGCCTATATCAATCTAATCGAGGTGTAGACAATAGAACACCACCTATTCGAATGTTTGAACTTGTAACGTGGCTGCATGAACTTGTAACGCGGCTGCATGGGATTTGTCAGATTATACATTTGTGTGGTTTCGTTGTATCCAATGGCTTACGCAAGGAGCCGCTTCTGGATTTGACAGCTCTAACGTAGTTCCACCTCAAAACAACTGCTAAGCAGGTGTCGGCTAGCGCGGCTCTGATAGAATGTAGCCCTATGTGAAGGGGACACACCTCTACCAGTACAGGGTACACCTGGACAATTTATGGACAGTTCATACCAGTATCAGCTGAGATATTGGGAGGAGAGGTGAGATAGGTTGACAGGTGAAAGGTGAAATGACCAAGGTGAGGAGTACACACCTGCGTCTGTTCTGGGATGGCTCGTTCTCGCTGCCTCCTGACGGGGTGCGTCCACGTGCCGTGGGGAATTTAGGCGACTTTGTTCGTTCGTTGGCCGTGTTGTACAGTCCACTGGGGAGAAAAATAAGGAAACGTGCTCAGAATTACCATCAGGCAGCTAGCTGTCAATCCTACTGTATGATGAAAACTAACTAGTGGCCTGTTGCCAAAAACTAATTACAAAGTACAGTCTTTTTTATTTTATATATATATATATATATATATATATTTATTTATTTATTTTCTTTCTTTATTTTTTTTATATATTTTTTTTAGGGGGTAGATCAGCTTTAATATTGCAGATAGATTGTAACTTCCATCAACGTAATTGTCTGCATCACTTCCAATCCCCCATGTTTTTTTTCTCGCAAATATATATATATATATATATATATATATACACATACATACATATACATACATATGTATACATATCCTTAAAAAATATATATTTCCCTTTATTACTTTCCAACCCCACCACCCCTTCCCTAATTGGAGTAAACTAGTGAACAACAATGCTTAGGCCTCTACTTCCTACATTCTATATACATTTCATGGACACAGTCAATTTTACAATAATTCTACTTTGTTTGTTTTTACTCCTGAAGTTTTCATGATGTCCATCCGGTTTGCTTCTATATGCCATATCTTTCTAACTGTGCTCTTTCACAAAAGCTCTCAACCTATAACCTATATACTTATTATGGACACAGTATGCTTTACATTAGTTATCTTGTTGTTATTAGTTGTTGTTAGTTGTTATTAGTCCCATCCTTCAACTCCATTCAACACCTCCTATCTATCTCTTAACACCATCCATATTGGATTTCTATTTGCCATATATTTTTCAACTGTACTGTGATGTTTTGCAAAAGTTCGGAACCCTTCTATTGTCATTGTTTCTACAGATTGTAAATTGAAAATAAACATTTTTGCTAAAAGTATTATTTTATTATTGATCGATTGACTGTATGACTTTTCAGATCACCCAGTAGTTATATCTGCAGGGTTAGCTCCTGGTAAATATTGCAATCCTTTAGCCATTCCTGGACCTGTGTCCAAAAACAAGCTACAAATGGACAGTACCAAAACTAATGATCTAATGATTCTGTCTCTTTGCAGCAAAATCTGCAGAGCTGGGAAGATTGTATCCCCCATATAAATAACATTCTATTGGTAGCAAGAATTTTGTATAATAATTTAAATTGAACAATTCTAAGTTTTGAATCCGGCGTCGTTTTGCGTATCAGTTCATAAACACTATGCCATGGAATCAGTATGTCAAAAATATCTTCCCAACTATTTTGCAATCTATATGGGACGGCTGTCAATCCTTTGGCCCTTAAATTAAACTGGTATACTTTTTTATTTATCACAATTTTCTTTAACCAATTATGTTTTTTAATGCAGGGCCGACAGTCAAGTTCCTAACTTTTCCCCCTTCCACTTTCCTCTTCCATTTTTGCGGTAATGCTGCAATTATTTTGTTTTAATTTTGGGTAGAGCAGACATTTCCATATGTTTTTGTTAGCTGCATGTGCGACATAACTCCACCAGTCCTACCTATGATATAATTTTCAAAGATTATACCTTTCTTAAACATTTTGTCAAAAAATAATGGTTTTTTATCAATTAGTATATTTGAGTTTAACCACAATATTTGTTGCATTATTTGTTCTGTCGTTTCTGGAGGATTAAATTGAAATTGCAACCAACTTTCTATGGCTTGTTTTAGAAATAGTGATATTTGGGAGATGATTTCCTCTTCAGATAACTGAAAATGAGAGGTTGTAATCTGAATAAAGGGAAAAAGGCCATTCTTGAACATTGGGTGAGACAATCTTACTAATTTGCTAGAGAACCAGTTCGGATTTAAGTATAACTTTTGTATGACTGAAGCGTTTAGTGATAGGTCTAATGCTTTAATATTTAATAATTTCTGTCCTCTGAATTCATATTCATTATATAAATAAGCCCGTTTAATTTTGTCTGGCTTGCCGTTCCAAATAAATTGAATATTTTTTTCTCATATAATTTAAAAAACGGTTCGCTAGGCATAGCAAGACCATAAGCAAATAGGTAAACTGGGATAATACTAAAGAGTTAATCAGGGTGATTTTTCCACAAATTGACATGTATTTACCTTTTCATGGTAGCAAGATCTTATCTATTTTTGCTAACTTTCTATAAAAATGTATTGGAGTGAGATCATTTATTTCATTTGGGATATGTATTCCGAGTATATCCACATCACCATCAGACCATTTTATTGGTAAACTACATAATGTAAAAATTGTATTTTTTAGTGATCCAATAGGTAATATAGTACATTTATCATAATTGGGTTGTAATCCAGAGAGGTTTGTATCCTCCCGAGTGGCGGTTCGAATCCAGGCTCTGTCGTAGCCGGCCGCGACCGGGAGACCCATGGGGCGGCGCACAATTGGCCCAGGGTAGGGAAGGGAATGGCCGGCAGGGATGTAGCTCAGTTGGTAGAGCATGGCGTTTGCAACGCCAGGGTTGTGGGTTTGTTTCCCACGGGGGCCAGTATGAAAAAAAATATGTATGCACTCACTAACTGTAAGTCGCTCTGGATAAGAGCGTCTGCTAAATGACTAAAATGTAAAAATTTTAGAAAATGTATCTAGATCCTCTATGAGGCTGTGGAGGGATTCTAGTTGTGGATTTAAAAGAAAACATGAATCATCAGCGTAAAATGACACCTTTGTTTTTAAGCCCTGGATTTCTAATCCCTTGATATTATTGTTGGATCTGATTTTAATAGCTAAAATTTCAATGGCCATAATAAATAGATATGCCGATAGTGGACAACCTTGTTTCACTCCTCTTGACAGTTTAAAACTTTAGGAGAAATAGCCATTATTTACTATTTTACACCTAGGGTTACTATACATGATTTTAACACATTTTATAAGAGATTGTCCAAAATCGAAATGCTCCAGGCATTTATACATAAACCCCAGTCGTACTTTATCAAATGCCTTTTCAAAGTCTGCTATGAATAGCAGGCCTGGTTTCCTAGATTTTTCACAGTGTTCTATTGTTTCCAGTACTTGCCTTATATTATCTCCAATATATCGTCCATGTAAAAAACCTGTCTGATTAGAATGAATAATGTCTGACAATACCTTTTTTATTCTATACGCTATACATTTTGCTAGAATTTTTGCATCACAACACTGAAGTGTAAGGGGCCTCCAATTTTTTTAATGGACTGGATCTTTATATTTTCCACTTGTATCCTGTTTCACTAATAATGAAATCAGACCTTCTTCTTGAGTGTCTGATAATCTACCATGTACATAGGAGTGGTTAAAACATGCTAATAACGGTCCTCTGAGTATAACAAAAAAGGTTTGGTATGCCTCGACTGGTATGCCATCCAACCCTGGAGTTTTCCCGGACTTAAAAGTATTTAATTGCATCCAGAAGTTCCTCCTCTGTAATTTCACCTTCACATGAGTCTTTCTGTATGGCTGTTAATTTTACATTATCAATAGAAAAAAATCTCTACAATTAGCTTCAGTTAGAGGAAACGGAGGCAACTGAAACGAAAACATATGCTTAAAGTACTTTGCTTCCTCCTTCAAAATATCATTTGGTGAATCATGGGTGACTCCGTCATTTGTAACCAGTTTCATTAAATTATTTTTGGTAGCATTTCTATGTTGAAGATTTTAAAATAATTTAGTGAATTTTTTCCCATATTCCATCCAGTTTGCTTTATTTTTATAATATATTACACTTGATCTTTCTTGTATAAGATTCTACATTTCTTTTTGTTTTTCCTCTAATTTATTCTGAGCCTCTATGTTACAGGTTTTTATTGCTATCTGTCTGTTCTGTTAGAACTTCTATTTCCTTTGTTAGTATGGACTCTTTTGACCTAAATTGCTTTTGTTTTCGAGATGAGTACTGAATTGCATGTCCTCTAAAGGCACATTTAAAAGTGTCCCATACAATAACGGGATTTGCTGTACCTACAGTGGGGAGAACAAGTATTTGATACACTGACGATTTTGCAGGTTTTCCTACTTACAAAGCATGTAGAGGTCTATAATTTATATCATAGGTACACTTCAACTGCAAGAGACAGAATGTAAAACAAAAATCCAGAAAATCACATTGTATGATTTTTAAGTAATTAATTTGCATGTTATTGCATGACATAAGTATTTGATACATCAGAAAAGCAGAACTTAATATTTGGTACAGAAACCTTTGTTTGCAATTACAGAGATCATACGTTTCCTGTAGGTCTTGACCAGGTTTGTACACACTGCGGCAGGGATTTTGGCCCACTCCTCCATTCAGACCTTCTCCAGATTCTTCAGGTTTCGGGGCTGTCGCTGGGCAATACGGACTTTCAGCTCCCTCCAAATATTTTCTACTGGGTTCAGGTCTGGAGACTGGCTAGGCCACTCCAGGACCTTGAGATGCTTCTTACGGAGCCACTCCTTAGTTGCCCTGGCTGTGTGTTTCGGGTCGTTGTCATGCTGGAAGATCCAGCCACGACCCATCTTCAATGCTCTTACTGAGGGAAGGAGGTTGTTGGCCAAGATCTCGCGATACATGGCCCCATCCATCCTCCCCTCAATACGGTGCAGTCGTCCTGTCCCCTTTGCAGAAAAGCATCCCCAAAGAATGATGTTTCCACCTCCATGCTTCACGGTTGGGATGGTGTTCTTGGGGTTGTACTCATCCTTCTTCTTCCTCCAAACACGGCGAGTGGAGTTTAGACCAAAAAGCTATATTTTTGTCTCATCAGACCACATGACCTTCTCCCATTCCTCCTCTGGATCATCCAGATGATCATTGGCAAACTTCAGAAGGGCCTGGACATGCGCTGGCTTGAGCAGGGGGACCTTGTGTGCGCTGCAGGATTTTAATCCATGACGGCGTAGTGTGTTACTAATGGTTTTCTTTGAGACTGTGGTCCCAGCTCTCTTCAGGTCATTGACCAGGTCCTGCCGTGTAGTTCTGGGCTGATCCCTCACCTTCCTCATGATCATTGATGCCCCACGAGGTGAGATCTTGCATGGAGCCCCAGACCGAGGGTGATTGACCGTCATCTTGAACTTCTTCCATTTTCTAATAATTGTGCCAACAGTTGTTACCTTCTCACCAAGCTGCTTGCCTATTGTCCTGTAGCCCATCCCAGCCTTGTGCAGGTCTACAATTTTATCCCTGTTGTCCTTACACAGCTCTCTGGTCTTGGCCATTGTGGAGAGGTTGGAGTATGTTTGATTGAGTGTGTGGACAGGTGTCTTTTATACAGGTAACGAGTTCAAACAGGTGCAGTTAATACAGGTAATGAGTGGAGAACAGGAGGGCTTCTTAAAGAAAAACTAACAGGTCTGTGAGAGCCGGAATTCTTACTGGTTGGTAGGTGATCAAATACTTATGTCATGCAATAAAATGCAAATTAATTACTTAAAAATCATACAATGTGATTTTCTGGATTGTTGTTTTAGATTCCGTCTCTCACAGTTGAAGTGTACCTATGATAAAAATTACAGACCTCTACATGCTTTGTAAGTAGGAAAACCTGCAAAATCGGCAGTGTATCAAATACTTGTTCTCCCCACTGTATGTTGTCGGAAAAAATCAGTTATAAATTCCTCTGTCCTAGTTAAAAACAAGTTATCATCCAATAGGCTTTGATTACATTTCCAATATCCTCGCCCACGTGGAAATTCAGTAAGAGTAATGTATATGCCAATTATATGATGGTCTGACCACATTCTGTCCCCTATCAACACTTTTTAAACTTTTGGTGCAAACAAGAATGACATAAGAAAGAAGTTAAGACGACTAGCTTGATTGAGTCTACGCCATGTATATCTCACTAGATCAGGATATTTAAGCCTCCATATATCTACTAGTTCTAATGTATCCATGACATGCACTATTTCCATTGAGCTATTTAAAACAGTATTATAATCTCTCACCATAATAATAGACTCTTGTATTGCTTGCAGGGTTGATAATTTATTATATATATTGTCAAAGAAGTGTGGATAATCATTATTTGGTCCGTAAAGGTTAATGAGCCATATCTGTTTATGGTCCATTAACATATTTAAAATAATCCATCTACCTTGCGGATCTGTTTGCACATTCGGATCGAAATTACTGTTAATTAATATCATCACCCCTTTTGAGTTTCTTTGTCCATGGGAGAAGTATATTTGCCTGAGGTCTTGCCTGATTTCTTTTGATTTTCCCATGAAGCTTCTAAAGCCATGACATCTTTTTCTGGAATTCTCCAAGCTGTTTAAAGGCACAGTCAACTTAGTGTATGTAAACTTCTTACCCACTGGAATTGTGATACAGTGAATTATAAGTGAAATCATCTGTCTGTAAACAATTGTTGGAAAAATTACTTGTGTCATGCACAAAGTAGATGTCCTAACCGACTTGCCAAAACTATAGTTTGTTAACAAGACATTTGTGGAGTGGTTGAAAAACAAGTTTTAATGACTCCAACCTAAGTGTATGTAAACTTCCGACTTCAACTGTATCTATTCAAATATCTTGCATATCTTAATTTCCATCATTATCAATTAATATGCGTAATAATGTTGGCAGTTCACGCGTAGGATTGTCACCTATAACCCGGATTGCCATTGTGTTACATTACATTTTTGTCAAGCAATTATTATTTTAGCAAACAATTATTGTGGTTCATCCTATATTCTCTCTAACATCCTTACCCCATTGCAACAGATGTGGGATAAACACACACACACACACACACACGCACACACACACACGCACACACACACACACATACTCTAACACACTCAACCCCTTTCCTCCACAATCAACCATAAGATCATATGCTCAACGGTTGTTACATCCCCGAGCCCAACTCAAGAAAGGACCTGATTTACGAATGCATATACAGTTACAGCTGTTTGAGAAAGCATGCAAGATTGAGTGAAAATTGACAACAATGTGAGATTTGATTAATCTATGTCAAGTCCTAGGTGATGGAGCTCAGATCCATCCTCTTCCCCTGAGACACAAAACACTCTTGTTCCCCGTTGTAACCATTTTCACCAAACATTTCCGTGCAGTCAGACCTTTGATTATTTTGTGCCACCAGGGCCACAATAATATGCCCCCTCTCTGATTGTCAGAGTGTGACCCCCTCACCATTGGTTACTGCAGCCAATGTTGCCAGCACTGCCACTACCTGGGTGGGGGTACCCCACCGGAATCTCCACCGGCTAGGTACAAGGTCGTCAAGGTTCTCATTAGCAGCTTTGAGAATTTCGTTGTATATTATGCTCTCCCATCAACGGGCTCTGGCTTTGTAGGACCAACCCTGCCAGGCAGGTTCAGAATCTTGAGGGGGCGGTGCTGCTCAAGTATATAATATAATAATATAATATGCCATTTAGCAGACGCTTTCATCCAAAGCGACTTACAGTCATGCGTGCATACATTTTTTGTGTATGGGTGGTCCCGGGGATCGAACCCACTACCTTGGCGTTACAAGCGCCGTGCTCTACCAGCTGAGCTACAGAGGACCACAAGTAAGTCTCTGACCGCATTTATTTTTCTGTTTTGGCTGCATATAGGCAACTCACAGCAGGGCTATAAAACAGATGCGGACTTCTCTTTGGTGTATGGGTCGCTCAGGTGGGTGTCTAGGATATAGGGTTGGGGATCGTTCCATCATGATAGGACAATAAAAAAATAGATTAGATGTATACTTTATTTTAAAATGTATATCCCTCATCTGCACAAAATTGAAAGCTCTCTCTCACAACCCCTGCTCACAGACTGTGGTGAAGGAGTCAGGCGCAGGAGGGTAAATCACAGAATAACAGGTGTATTCCGTTGACACAGCGGTATGCAGCAATGCGTCAAACACTCCAGAGGGGAATTGAAACCAGGTGTGTGTAAAAACAAGACAAAACAAATGGAATGATGAGATGAGGAGCTGCAGTGGCTAGAAGACCGGTGACGGCGAACGCCGAAGCCTGCCCGAACAAGGAGAGGAGGCAGCTTCGGAGGAAGTCGTGACAGTACCCCCTCTTGACGCGCAGCTCCAGCAGCACGCCGACACCGGCCTCGGGGACGGCCAGGAGGACGTGGAGCAGGGCGAGCCGGATGGTGACGGTGGAAATCCTGCAACAGGGAGGGATTGAGGATATCCCTCACCTGGACCCAACACCGCTCCTCCGGACCGTACCCCTCCCACTCCACGAGGTACTGAAGGCCCCCCACCTGATGCCTCGATTCCAGGATAGAATGGACGGAGTACGCCCCACAAACTGCGGGGTCAGCTTCCGGCAGGGCAGGCGGAGGGGCAGATTCCGGGTCGAGAGCCAGACCTGATCACCCGGTACAAAAACCGGGGCCTCACTGCAGTGGAGGTCAGCGTTGGCCTTCTGGCGATGCACGGCGCACTGGAGGTGAACGTGAGCAGGAGGAGACATACACCCTCACGTCCTTAGCCAAGGTAGGCCACCAGTACTTTCCAGTCAGGCAGCGCACTGTACGGCTGATACCTGGGTGACCAGAGGAGGGGGACGTGTGGGCCCAATAGATCAGACGGTCACGGACAAGAGACAGCACGTACCGCAGCCCAGCTGGGCACTGAGGTGGAGATGGCTCTGTGCATAACGCCCTATGTCCGCGTCCACCGCCCACACTACCGGCGCCACAATGCAGAAGTCGGGAGTATGGTGGTATTGTCTATGGGCCTCTCCTCTGTGTCGTACAGTCGTGACAGACGCGTCTGCCTTCATGTTCTTCGTACCCGGGATGTATGACAGAGTAAACTCAAACCGGGTGAAGAATAGGGCCCACCTGGCCTGGTGAGGGTTCAGCCTCCTTGCTGCCCGGATGTACTCCAGGTTACGGTGGTCCGTCCAGACGAGGAAAGGGTATTTTGCCCCCCTCGAGCCAGTGCCTCCACAATGTCAGGGCTCTGACTACAACCAACAGCTCCCGATCACCAACGTCGTAGTTCTGCTCCGCCGGGCTGAGCTTCTTGGAGAAGAAGGCACAGGGGCGGAGCATGGGTGGCGTGCCCAAGCATTGAGACAGGACAGCGCCTATCCTTACCTCAGACACATCCACCTCCACTACGAACGGTAGTGATGGATCGGGATGGGCCAGTAACGGGGCTGAGGTGAACAGAACCCTCAGGTTAGTGAAGGCCCTGTCAGCTTCAGCAGACCAGCGGAGCCGGGACGGCCCACCCTTCAACAGAGATGTGATGGGAGCTGCGACCTTGCCAAAGCCCCGGATAAACCTCCGATAGTAATTGGCAAAGCCAATAAAGCGCTGCTCCTCCTTTACCATGGTTGGAGTCGGCCAATTACGCACGGCTGAAATGCGATCTCCCTCCATCTCCACACCTGAGGTGGTAAGGCGGTATCCGAGGAAGGAGACTGACTGCTGGAAAAACAGACACTTCTTGGCATAAAGGTCATTTTCCAACAGTCGGCCCAGCACTTTGCGAACCAGGGACACATGCTCGGCGCCCGTAGCGGAATACACCAGAATGTCATCAATGTAGACCACTACACCGTGACCAAGTATGTCCTGAAACACCTCATTCACAAAGGACTGGAAAACGGATGGAGCATTCATCAAACCGTACGGCATCACCAGGTATTCGTAATGCCCTGTGGTTGTGCTGAATGCTGTCTTCCATTCCGGAGATCTAATGTTGTGAAAAAGCACGCCCCATGCATTGACTCGATCGCAGATGGGATGAGGGGCAGAGGATAACTATAACGTATTGTCCCTTTGTTCAATGCTCGGTAATCAATGCACGGCGCAGACCTTCACAAAAAAAAAACTTGAGGAGACGGGCGAAGTGGAGGGACGTATGAACCCTTGGCACAGGGACTCGGAGACGTATGTCTCCATCGCCTCCATTTCAGCCTGCGACAGGGGATATACATGACTCCTGGCAGGCACAGCGTCTACTTGTAGGTTTATCGCGCATTCCCCCCCGCCCCGATGAGCTGGTAATTTGGTTGCCTCCGTTTTGGAAAACGCATGCACCAAATCAAGGTATTCGGGGGGGATCTGCACGGTGGAGGAAGTGTCTGGACTTTCGTGGTTGCACCAACGGAAACAGCTAGGCACCTATCCTGACACTCTCGCGACCACCCGTGAGAACCCTCTGCGGCCATGAAAAGGTGGGGTTGTGTAGTGCTAACCAGGGAAGACCCAACACAACAGGGAAATCGGGGGACAAAATAATAAAAAATGTGACGTGCTCTCTATGGGTCCTTTGGGTAACCATCGTGACTGGTGCTGTAACTTCCCTAACGAACCCTGACCCTAATGGTCGACTGTCAAGTGCTTTGATGGGCAGTGGAGTGGATAGGGGAACCAATGGAATACCTAGACGTAGAGGTAATGACCTGTCCATAAAGTTCCCAGCTGCGCCTGAATCGACCAGCGCCTTACACTGGGAAACTACGGGGTAGTCAGGGAAGGTGACGTGTATGGTGCAGTGTGCAGCAGAGGGCTCTGACCGAGTGTGGGTTTGCGCTACCTGGGGTGATGCGAGAGTGCCCTGCCTGCCACCTCCAGACCCGTAAAAACCCTGACGACAGCGTGCAGTATAATGTCCTCTTCTGCCACAAGAGTGACATTGAAGCTGTCCTCCTCCGTTCTTCCGGATCGCTGCCCCACCCAGCTCCATCAGAACGGACTCCAAGATGGGGGGGAGGGGGGGGAAGCAGGTTGTCCAACTGGATGGTCATGTCCACCAGCTGGTCGAAGGTTAACATGACAACCCGGCAGGCTAGCTCCCTTCGGTCGTCCTCTCGCAGGCTGCACCGGAATTTTGTCGATCAGGGCCCGCTCGTTCCACCCGGACCCAACTGCTAGGGTCCAAAACTCCAGGCCGAAGTCCTGCGCGGTCCTCGTCCCCCAGTTAAACCAGACGCTTGCCGGAAGAGGTGTGCGAACTCCCCGTTGTTGTCCCCACTCCAGGGCTTTCCCCGAGAGGCAGGAGACAAGGGCGGAAACTTTCTCCCGCTCCGATGGAGCCGGGCTAATGTTCACGAAGTAGAGGTCCAGCTGCAGGAGGAATCTCTGGCAGTGGGCAGGCGTCCCGTCAAACTCCCTCTGTCGGGATAGATGAATCCCTCGGGGTGCTGGAGTGTGGGTGGCCGGATCCGGTCGCTCAGCTGGTCCCGACGGGTCGGGTCCTCTCCTCTCCAGGCGTTGGACGACCTGGAGAACCCGATCCATCGCTTCTCCCAAGCTGGCTAGCATCCTGGAATGCTCATGGACCCGTGCCACGACTCCAGGCATGGGCTTTTCTCCTGCTAACTCCATGGCGGGTGTGTGATTCTGTGGTGATGTGATTTGAAGGAGTCAGGCGCAGGAGGGTAAATCACAGAATAACAGGTTTATTCCGTTGACACAGCGGTACGCAGCAATGCGTCAAACACTCCAGTGTGGAAATATACAGCGCACTGGAAACAACAAGGCACACGGCTGAATATCCTGGCGATACAAAATACAAGAGCTCCACCGAGCTAAACTAACCTCCACAATAAACAATCACACACAAAGATAAGGGGGCAGAGGGAACACTTATACAGGTACTGATGAGGGGAATTGAAACCAGGTGTGTGTAGCTCAGTTGGTAGAGCATGGCGCTTGCAACGCCAGGGTTGTGGGTTCGATTCCCATGGGGGGCCAGTATGAAAAATGTATGCACTCACTAACTGTAAGTCACTCTGGATAAGAGTGTCTGCTAAATGACTAAAATGTAAATGTAAAACAAACGGAATGATGAGATGAGGAGTGGCAGTGGCTAGAAGACCGGTGACGACGAATGCCGAAGCCTGCCCGAACAAGGAGAGGAGGCAGCTTCGGTGGAAGTCGTGACACAGATACACGTTGGTTCTGGGATATACAACCATTTCCTTTCTCACTCACTTAACGCCACACTTTTCCAAACGCACACTACACCTTCCATCACAATAGATACCCACATACTATGTCTTCTGTTTGCTATGTTTCTTTCTCCACTATGTTGATTGAGTACTTGTGTTCTAATTAGTTGTATTTGAAGATGTACTATTTTGCTTGTTTACCGGAAGTCTGACTTGTTTCTATCCTGTTAAGGATGCATTCTCAAACAAAGTACAGTCTTTAGTGTGAAAGAAGACATCCTGCCTACACAAACAACAACAACATTCCTGTCCACCTAGCCACATTGACACAGATATGCCAGGATGATGACATCATAGCCTCAGAGGATAAAGCTAAATGCCAAGGGTAGCAGGTCGCAACACTGGCTGCTGCTTAGTGACCCCAGGCTTCACACACATCCTGTCTGCATTCATTAGCTTCAGATAAGGCCCCTCCGACACACAGTTACGCAAGCACGCATGCTGGAACACACACACACAAACACACAGCCCCCAAGAAGGGCGCACAAATCAATATGTAGATTAAATAATGTTGAAACCAGCTTATTGAAATGCAAATGGCCCTAGATAATACTTAATTATAATAGCCTGGTCCCAGATCTGTTTGTGCCGTCTTGCCAACTCCTATGTTCATTGTTTGGCCCATGACAATGACTATAAAAGTTGGCAAGATGGCATGAATCAATTGGAAAGTCTACTATGTTTCGCCTCCTTCACTACTGGAGGGCTTTATTCTGTTCCTACGTTGTTGTCAATGGACAATGTGTGCATATGTGTGTGTATACATGCTTCATCCATGAAATATAAATAATGTAGGCAACACACATAACACAGACAGTATTAGGGATGATTAGTCTATAAGACAACAGTGTAATTGAAACATATTAGACAAGACCAATCGATCACAGAGCAGAGAATCCAATCAGACAGTACTGTACCTTTGTGGGGCGTTCTCATCCCATGGTGCATTGGGCTTCCCTCGCTGTTCCTCTGGACCACCATTCACCGCCTTGGTTACTTTGGAGCTAAAGGTAAACAAAGTATTTTGTCTGGGCTAAGCATTTTTATGAAGAGCTGTCACTTTATACTGCAAAAGCTTCTCACTCCCCACTCAACTTCTCTTTTCTCTTTCCATCTCTGTTTATATCCCTTTCTCCATTTGGTCCAAAATTACTGCCTCTCTCATTTGTACACTATTTTCTACATGTCTTGCCCATGTCTGATACCTCTTCACAGGCGACAGTGCTGTAATCTTAGCCGTTCCTTCTTTTTCCGAATTCTCCGTCTTTGTGTTTGACCGATTCCCATTGTTCAGTCCTATAAGGAAAATAGACGTTCTGTAAGGTTGAAATCTGAACCAATTTGCCTCTCTCTTTCCATTGTTTCAATACTAGAACAATCTCTGCCCGTAACTACGTGTGGCATGGTAGCCTTCCCATGAAGGGCTCAGATTTATTGAAATATACACAGCTTTGTTTATTTTCGAGCCCTGTAATTGTAATTAGAGCGAATTCAATCACTGAATGTGTCTGAGAGAAATGACTCTGCCAATGCACACAGTGAAAACAACAATGCTAAGTCAAGCGCATTATAGCAACATACTGTGTGTCTGTCTGTGTGAACTGCTGAAGTGAATTTAATATAATATAATTAGCTAATTGAAGCCCTGTGTTCAATTAGGAGGAGGAAGTGAATACTAAACTTACTGTGACTGAGACTCAACTAAGCTGCTTTACACCTGACATAAGTGTAACTGTCATTAGGAACCTGAGAGGTTCTACTGGGAGTCAGTAGAGGTGAAAGGTGGGGAAATGTTTTGTGGCTATGTATGATGTATGGCATTAGTTACCATTGATACGTAACCCATGTCTTAGTGACATTGTGCTTGTTAGGTGTTGTGTAGTGTGTCTGTAGATGTTATGTATGCTTTAGGTATGCTGTATATCCAGCTGACCTTTGGTCTGTGGTGGTCTCTTGGGGTAGGTCTTGCTGCGGGTCCTGACAACCTGCAGGTCTGGCCGAGGCAGACTGACAGACGGATCCCTGCCCATCTGCATAGCTGTCTTACCACTGTAGGGAAAGAGAAAGAGACACACACACACATACATACACACACACACACAGTTGTTTACTCTTCTTATATTTTCAGGGTTTTAGGGGGCAGATGTTCCTGGTCTGTCAAGTTCTTATGTGAGACAGAGATGATCTGGTCTTGACCTTTCATATGTCAAACCCTTTTGTTACGCACACAGTGACAGTGATACACAGTCTGATGCAACAACGAGGTGTTGAAGAGCAACATGAACATAGAAAACACAGCCACAGTTGTGACTGCAGTGACCCTAAACCTAGCAGAGGTCAGTAGTAGATCATGTATAAATATTGCAGAAGAAAACTGCAACTGGTGAATAAAACAATCACTGGTGTACAGAGTGGCAGTCTTCTCTGAGTAGATACAGCAAGTAGACAACAGAATGGAGACAAAGGAGAGATGGATGTTGTGTGATCTCTGATTTATTCAGGTCTTCCACTTCTCTGTGGTGTCACACACACACACATACGCGCACACACATACGCTCACATACACAAACAGTGTCTCTCTGTCTGTCGAACACTGTATCCCCCTTCAGCTCCTCTACTAAAACAGTCTCCATTATTCATGAAGTTGTGGATTCTAGAATGAATACATGCTGGGAGAAGTTCTCTAGGATTTACCTACACCACGCTTTCCCAACCAAAATGATAATATTTCTATGTATAATGTATACCTTTGTGTGGAGTTCCATCTTACAGATTATAGAAATGCATTATATTCTAAATATTCTATACAGTTCCTACAATACTTTTCATACATAGCTAACTGCATTTGAAGGGGATAAAGAATAGAGGTTTGCTCACCTGTACCGATGTTTAGATCCCAGGGAACCAAATTTGGATAGTTTTCTTGTCAGTGTGTTGGAATCATTTTCTGGCATTCTAGAAAAAGCATTCAACAACAATGGAGAGTAGGCCTAGATGAAGAATGTAAAAGTACTATACTTCCACTAAAGTCTCATATGGGGTGCACATTTCTACAGTACATTATTCCACAGGTAATACATTCTTTATGAATTTTGAATGTGACTAACCCATGTTAAAGAGGATTAAATGCTCAGGCTGAAAGGAAAATGTGCGTCTTTCACAAAGGTGTCCGGCGATGCGTGTTTGAATTCTGAATTCACTTTGTAGTTTTTATTAATTTAAAAGGAAGAGAAAAAAAGAAGCAGGTCTCTTGTTCTGATCATTGCTTTAATGACACAATGACTGCTGGAACACCACTAAGAGCTTTTGGGCTTCATAAAAATTCAAAGCTCTGAGTCTGAGAGAGTGTGAGTGTGAGTGGTACTAGTGGTACATTACTGTTCAGAAGTAAAGTAAAAGCCCATTATAAAAGCCTCTTGTAGTCTCTCACCCAGCCATGTTTTATTAACACAACCATCACCACTAACACCACTACAGCATTGAGCTAAGTCCTCTCTCTCACAGGGCTCAGAAACACTTCAGATAACTCAAATCACTGTTGAAAAGCACTTAGATGGAAAGATAGATGGAGAAAAGTACTGAAGGTAGGTGGACGTAGTTAGTACACCCAACCAGAAGCTCAAATTAACCTATATTTTCCCTCTCTCTTCTCATTGTTTTTTTTCACTCTTTCTTCAGGTGTCTATAAGGGCTTGTATAACATATCCACTCACATTAAAGCTGCAGCATATACCTGCCTATTTTCATCCGATTGATTATACCCACTTCTCCCACCTTCATTCCATAGTCCCATCACAGCATAACACATTCTCTCCCATTCTCTCATCCAAACCACCCAACCCCCCCAACCCTCTCCCTCCCAGAGGCCTATAAGCCAGGGGGGGGTATACCCTGTCAAGCCCCCTCCCCTCCTCTCTACCTGTCAGCTCCATGTCTGTCTGTGACACAGGGACCCAGCAGACTGCAGGGTTCACACGCGGATTAAACTGTGTAAATCCAGAGCCTCGCGCACCTTGCTGCTTCTCCTGCTCTTTAGGGTACAGTCAGTGTAAGTCTGCTCTCATTAGGCCAACACACACACACACACACACACACACACACACACACACACACACCAGGGACCGCACTGAGCAGCGCTGCCTGACAGGGGCCTTGTTCACTTTGATTAAGGACTGAGGGACGCTGGGATCTTCATGTTAAGAGGTATGTGATAGTGTTAAGTTTCTACCTGAGGGGGTAACAGAGAAGGGCTTTTGTTGGAATTAGTGTGGGTGAACGTGTTGTAGATAAAAGGGAAAATTTTTCACTGAAGCAGTGATAGTTTGGGGTTTTCCCTGTGTACGGTGGTAGAGATTCTAACTGAAAAGTTACAGTAGTGTTGGTACAGTATACTGTAGTATTTGCCTATGACAGTGTATTGTGTATGTGTGTGTGTGAATGCGTGCGTGCATTTATAGTTTTTTACCTGAAGAAAGTGTGGTGTTCTACGCAGCACTTCCACAGATGTTTACAGGCCGTCTTATTGGGTGCCTCGAAGAAGAACGACGTCTCTGTACACTGCAAATAAACAACAACATAATCTCTTATACAAACAACAAACAAACAAATAATATAAATCACATTCATCAGCTAAACCAATAAGATATATTTCGAAGTATATCACAACAAAGGCCATTTATTTCATCCGTAATTCTGAAAACAATATAATTGTGGTGGTGTTTGGTGGTGGTGGAAAGGCCTCGTGTCAAATGTACCATTAAATGTGTTTTCTCTTTAAGTGTTTATGTAAATGAACAGGTAGTGTGTAATCTCTCAACCTAGATGGGATGTCTGTGTTGGGTCATTAGGCAAATAGATATATGACTGTAGAGAGAGGACAATTCACACTCTCTCTCTCTAAACTCCCCTACAGCTAGTCTCAGAGAGGAGGTTGCTACAGTAGGCCCATAGGTCTCTATATTATTGAAATGAAGCTCCGTTCTGAGCTGCTTTGATATTGTCAATAATGGGGTTATCATGGGTCTCTGCTCCACGGCCTCTCTATTCACAGCTTATTGAGACTCTCTCAGGTTGAATAAAGTAAATAATATCATTCAGCAAGACTCACAGGTCTCAACGAGTCTAACTATCTCAACAGAGAGATGAGAAAAGGGAAAAGGGGATATCTAGTCAGTTGTCAACTGAATGCATTCAACTGAAATGTGTCTTCCGCATTTAACCCAACACCTCTCAATCACAAAAGTGGTTCCGCTTCAGTGATATATGAAGGTGTAAGGCCCACCACTTCAGTTTTTCCATCACTTTGAAAATGATCAAGAAATCCTCCCCAAAAAGCCCAAAAGTTCAGCATTAAGCTGGATGTGTTTTGAGGAAGTTAAGTTTGTGTGAAGTGTCTATCTTTTCTCATTTGCACCCGTGAAGTGAACATCAGTGAAGATGGGAGATTCGAGGCTGCACCAGCATCACGTACTCCTGCACTGTCATGTTTCTTTAATTCCTCTCCTTGAACATTAGGAGGATGTCGAAATGTCTCAAGATCAAACACACATTTGATCTTTCAAGGTTTCACATGGTGGAACTGCAGATACTCCTGGGAATATTGTGCCGTTTTATTTTATACCTCATAATAAGGTCTGATATGGGGATGATTTTTTACAATGAGGCTTCCACACCAGTGATATCCAAACAAATTGGTTTTGATTCATTCAGTCATTATGAGTTAGCTAGTGTGAATGATCTCACATTATTGCGTTAATGAAACATGCAAAATAACTTGAAGAATCACAAACAAAGCCAAGGTAAAAATACAGTATATAACTTCACAAAACATTCCTTATGCAGATAATTACTGAAAGATAATAACTGACAACTTACATCTTTTCCAACAACTCGAAGCTCAAATTGTGTTTCCTTAAAATGCACTTTAGTTATCCTTGGCCTGAAAAGATAAATGTAAACAAACAGATAATGAGGTGCATATCTACAAATTAGGGGTTCAACAAGGGTTCTTCTAAGATCTTCAAAATTCTTTGAAGGACATTAGGGTCCATGGCACTGAAAATTGCCCCCAAAAGGATCTATCAAGAACCCCATAGGAGGTGGGGTTCATCGAGGAACCTCCTTAGTTGGTGGGGGTTCTTGCAAGAACCTAACTGCCCAACTGAAACATTTGGATTTTCATTTGAAAGGACAGCAGGTGCAGGCACTTGTAATTTTCATCATAGGTACACGTCAACTATGACAGACAAAATGAGGAAAAAAAATCCAGAAAATCACATTGTAGGATTTTTAATGAATTTATTTGCAAATTATGGTGGAAAATAAGTATTTGGTCAATAACAAAAGTTTCTCAATACTTTGTTATATACCCTTTGTTGGCAATGACACAGGTCAAACGTCTTCACAAGGTTTTCACACACTGTTGCTGGTATTTTGGCCCATTCCTCCATGCAGATCTCCTCTAGAGCAGTGATGTTTTGGGGCTGTCGCTGGGCAACACGGACTTTCAACTCCCTCCAAAGATTTTCTATGGGGTTGAGATCTGGAGACTGGCTAGGCCACTCCAGGACCTGGAAATGCTTCTTACGAAGCCACTCCTTCGTTGCCCGGGCGGTGTGTTTGGGATCATTGTCATGCTGAAAGACCCAGCCACGTTTCATCTTCAATGCCCTTGCTGATGGAAGGAGGTTTTCACTCAAAATCTCACGATACATGGCCCCATTCATTCTTTCCTTTACACGGATCAGTCGTCCTGGTCCCTTTGCAGAAAAACAGCCCCAAAGCATGATATTTCCACCCCCATGCTTCACAGTAGGTATGGTGTTCTTTGGATGCAACTCAGCATTCTTTGTCCTCCAAACACAACAAGTTGAGTTTTTACCAAAAAGTTATATTTTGGTTTCATCTGACCATATGACATTCTCCCAATCCTCTTCTGGATCATCCAAATGCACTCTAGCAAACTTCAGACGGGCCTGGACATGTACTGGCTTAAGCAGGGGGTCACGTCTGGCACTGCAGGATTTGAGTCCCTGGCAGTGTAGTGTGTTACTGATGGTAGGCTTTGTTACTTTGGTCCCAGCTCTCTGCAGGTCATTCACTAGGTCCCCCCGTGTGGTTCTGGGATTTTTGCTCACCGTTCTTGTGATCATTTTGACCCCACGGGGTGAGATCTTGCGTGGAGCCCCAGATCGAGGGAGATTATCAGTGGTCTTGTATGTCTTCCATTTCCTAATAATTGCTCCCACAGTTGATTTCTTCAAACCAAGCTGCTTACCTATTGCAGATTCAGTCTTCCCAGCCTGGTGCAGGTCTACAATTTTGTTTCTGGTGTCCTTTGACAGCTCTTTGGTCTTGGCCATAGTGGAGTTTGGAGTGTGACTGTTTGAGGTTGTGGACAGGTGTCTTTTATACTGATAACAAGTTCAAACAGGTGCCATTAATACAGGTAACGAGTGGAGGACAGAGGAGCCTCTTAAAGAAGAAGTTACAGGTCTGTGAGAGCCAGAAATCTTGCTTGTTTGTAGGTGACCAAATACTTATTTTCCACCATAATTTGCAAATAAATTCATTAAAAATCCTACAATGTGATTTTCTGGAGAAAAACATTCTCAATTTGTCTGTCATAGTTGACGTGTACTTATGATGAAAATTACAGGCCTCTCTCATCTTTTTAAGTGGGAGAACTTGCACAATTGGTGGCTGACTAAATACTTTTTTTCCCCACTATATATGATCTAAATTGGTATTGTTTTATGATGATACCATCTATCTTTTGATTTTTGTGCAAATCTTTCTAAAACAGAAAATGGACACAATTCAATGGATATCAATCAACAAAGACGTAAGAATATGTATGCTATAACATAATGTGGAAGGCTAGCTGGATTGGGTGCAGATGACTGAACTGCTCACTTTTGTGTCTGTATCTGCAGGTATACAGACGAGTAGGCATACAAAGGTATGTCAATTGGTATTGGTATGTTATGCAGATCACATGTACCATCCTCCTCCCTTACCTCTTCAATGAAAATCCCATAGGCCTCTACATTATGGACAAGCTATGTGTAAAAAATTAACCCCAAAAGGTTATTTGAGGATCCATTAAAAAGGGTTCTTCAAATAATCTATAGGGCTTCCCCCACAGTTTCAATTTGAAGAACCCCTAAAGGATACTCCAGGAACCTTTTCTTTTTAGATTGTGTATTGTATTCAATGTTGTGATAGCAAATTAAAGTGGATGATTCTCATGAAATACTGCCACAAGGTATCAAATAAACATGAAGCAGGAGTTATAGGTCAAACTATCATTATTTAGTCTGACTACGAAAACAATACCTACCAGAAATACTTCCCAACTTGTGTTTTGTTTTTGTAAAGAACAACTCCAATAGGTGTCAGCCCCAGGAAGTATTCAGCCTGATTCTCTCCCTGCAAAACACCACAATAACAGGTATTATACCAAACACAATTTACATAATAAATGGCAACCAGAAATAACACACAGTAAGGATACTAAAGTGTGTGTCAAAGAAAAAAGGAAAATAGTCATCTCAGCACCCAGAACCAAATGGTTGCCATGAGAGACAAGTGAAATAGTAAGGAACAAGATCAAGGTAAGGTGATTGTGATAAACCACAGAATACAGCTCTAACAAGTATCTCATTCTTCTCCACAGTCAGCGAGTCCAGCTTCTACTTACGAACACAGGGTGAAGGTCGACTCCATACATATCCAGTGTTTTGGCTATTCCTAAATAATTGGCTTCAGCCTCTGAAGGAACCTGACCCCTGAAACACAGAGATGTTATCTTGTTAGTGAAGCATCAGGAAAGGCTTTAAAGTCCATAGAAAAGGCCACAGAATATACAGTACCAGTCAAAAGTTTGGACACACTACTCATTCCAGTGTTTTTCTTTATTTGTACTATTTTCTACATTGTAGAACAATAGTGATGACATCAAAACTATGAAATAACACATATGGAATCATGTAGTAACCAAAAAAGTGTTAAACAAATCAAAATATATTTTATTTTTTAGATTCTTCAAAGTAGCCACCCTTTGCCTTGATGACAGCTTTGCACACTCTTGGCATTCTCTCAACAAGCTTCACCTGGAATGCTTTAAGTGCCTTTGAACGGGGTATGGTAGTAGGTGCCAGGCGCACCGGTTTGAGTGTGTCAAGAACTGCAACGGTGCTGGGTTTTTCACGCTCAACAGTTTCCCGTGTGTATCAAGAATGGTCCACCACCCAAAGGACATCCAGACAATCTGACACAACTATGGGCAGTATTGGAGTCAACATGGGCCAGCATCCTTGTAGAATGCTTTTGACACCTTGTAGAGTCCATGCCCCAATGAATCGAGGCAGTTCTGAGGGCAAAAGAGGGTGCAACTCAATATTATGAAGGTGTTCCTAATGTTTTGTACACTCAGTGTATATATATATATATATATATATATATATACACTGCTCAAAAAAATAAAGGGAACACTTAAACAACACAATGTAACTCAAAGTCAATCACACTTCTGTGAAATCAAACTGTCCACTTAGGAAGCAACACTGATTGACAATACATTTCACATGCTGTTGTGCAAATGGAATAGACAACAGGTGGAAATTATAGGCAATTAGCAAGACACCCCCAATAAAGAAGTGGTTCTGCAGGTGGTGACCACAGACCACTTCTCAGTTCTTATGCTTCCTGGCTGATGTTTTGGTCACTTTTGAATGCTGGCGGTGCTTTCACTCTAGTGGTAGCGTGAGACGGAGTCTACAACCCACACAAGTGGCTCAGGCAGTGCAGCTCATCCAGGATGGCACATCAATGCGAGCTGAGGCAAGAAGGTTTGCTGTGTCTGTCAGCGTAGTATCCAGAGCATGGAAGCGCTACCAGGAGACAGGCCAGTACATCAGGAGACGTGGAGGAGGCCATAGGAGGGCAACAACCCAACAGCAGGACCGCTACCTCCGCCTTTGTGCAAGGAGGAGCAGGAGGAGCACTGCCAGAGCCCTGCAAAATGACCTCCAGCAGGCCACAAATGTGCATGTGTCTGCTCAAACGGTCAGAAACAGACTCCATGAGGGTGGTATGAGGGCCCGACGTCCACAGGTGGGGGTTGTGCTTACAGCCCAACACCGTGCAGGACGTTTGGCATTTGCCAGAGAACACCAAGATTGGCAAATTTGCCACTGGCGCCCTGTGCTCTTCACAGATGAAAGCAGGTTCACACTGAGCACATGTGACAGACGTGACAGAGTCTGGAGACGCCTTGGAGAACGTTCTGCTGCCTGCAACATCCTCCAGCATGACCAGTTTGGCGGTGGGTCAGTCATGGTGTGGGGTGGCATTTCTTTGGGGGGCCGCACAGCCCTCCATGTGCTCGCCAGAGGTAGCCTGACTGCCATTAGGTACCGAGATGAGATCCTCAGACCCCTTGTGAGACCATATGCTGGTGCGGTTGGCCCTGGGTTCCTCCTAATGCAAGACAATGCTAGACCTCATGTGGCTGGAGTGTGTCAGCAGTTCCTGCAAGAGGAAGGCATTGATGCTATGGACTGGCCCGCCCGTTCCCCAGACCTGAATCCAATTAAGCACATCTGGGACATCATGTCTCGCTCCATCCACCAACGCCACGTTGCACCACAGACTGTCCAGGAGTTGGCGGATGCTTTAGTCCAGGTCTGGGAGGAGATCCCTCAGGAGACCATCCGCCACCTCATCAGGAGCATGCTCAGGCGTTGTAGGGAGATCATACAGGCACGTGGAGGCCACGCACACTACTGAGCCTCATTTTGACTTGTTTTAAGGACATTACATCAAAGTTGGATCAGCCTGTAGTGTGGTTTTCCACTTTAATTTTGAGGGTGACTCCAAATCCAGACCTCCATGGGTTGATAAAATTTGATTTCCATTGATAATTTTTGTGTGATTTTGTTGTCAGCACATTCAACTATGTAAAGAAAAAAGAATTTAATAAGATTATTTCATTCATTCAGATCTAGGATGTGTTGTTTAAGTGTTCCCTTTATTTTTTTGAGCAGTGTATATATAATACAGGTAATCTTACGTGCCAAACTTAATATTCAGAGACAGACTTGTCTGGTCCCACGAGACGACAATAAAATAAACTCAAAGGAACTAATAGAAGTTACACTTTTCAAAAACGTAACATAACATACTTTCCCCCCTCCTCATCTAATCAGTAATGGTTTTTCTACGTTCCTGAAATTCCATGTGAGATAATGTTCAACTAAGTTGTGGTCTGGGTTACGTATCTTCTATTACTGATTAACTACAATCTCATAGAGAAAGGGTCATTTTTAAAAACCACAGCTATGGAGCAACTCCCTGTGCTTTTACGGTATGTTTATTGAGGGTGAAACGTGTCCCAACAGCCTACTAAGTCTACAATATGGTGAAAATATCTATGAATGTGGATGAGGGGTGATAGAATACCTAGGTCAATAAGGTGTTAGTGTATGTATCATGAAGCCCACAGTGTAAGCTCTGGACTATAAGCAGTGTGTCTGCAGTGTAAGCTCTGGACTATAAGCAGTGTGTCTGCAGTGTAAGCTCTGGACTATAAGCAGTGTGTCTGCAGTGTAAGCTCTGGACTATAAGCAGTGTGTCTGCAGTGTAAGCTCTGGACTATAAGCAGTGTGTCTGCAGTGCAAGCTCTGGACTATAAGCAGTGTGTCTGCAGTGTAAGCTCTGGACTATAAGCAGTGTGTCTGCAGTGTAAGCTCTGGACTATAAGCAGTGTGTCTGCAGTGTAAACTCTGGACTATAAGCAGTGTGTCTGCAGTGTAAGCTCTGGACTATAAGCAGTGTATCTGCAGTGTAAGCTCTGGACTATAAGCAGTGTGTCTGCAGTGTAAGCTCTGGAGTATAAGCAGTGTGTCTGCAGTGTAAGCTCTGGACTATAAGCAGTGTGTCTGCAGTGTAAGCTCTGGACTATAAACAGTGTGTCTGCAGTGTAAGCTCTGGACTATAAGCAGTGTGTCTCCAGTGTAAGCTCTGGCTTTGGTAAACTCTACACATTATACTGTGCTCTAAATCTCCCTTTGAGGTTGGAGTGATGCAACCCCTCCCTTCCCTTCTCTCGAGCCGTATCATTGATCTTCTGATCACAGACATTAGCAACACAAAGACTCAGACTCATTCAGCCTGTTCAAGCATGACCCCTAGAGCTCCTCACACCTATCCAACTCCTCCCCCTCTACTTCTTCCCCTTCCCTACCCTGAAGACACAATGTCACCCCGGGCTTCCTTACGAGTCCATTATGGATTCTGTTCACATGTTCTTTATAGGTGGCCGGGGCCTGGGTTGAGATGATTGCTGGTATAAATACGGCGGGTGACGAATGGCTTGGAAAGGGGGAGTTATTTACGGACGCTCTGGGGTGGGCGGGGGGAGACGGGCGGGAACGGGTCTGCCTGCCTGTGTGTATGTGTGTCGTTGGTGTGTGTGGTTAGCCCTACGTCTCTCCGCCTGGCCTGTCTGCTGCCTGTGGGACCAATGGGACCGGGACCGCCCGGTATGACGAGGCTGGAATAGGAAGTGGAAGAGTGTCAGAGAGCAGCAGATATATGACAGGGGGTGGGCTGTTGGGTGCTTGGTACTGACTCTATATAGCAGATCACAGTGAGGATGACATCCACAGGCTCTGGAGACTACTAGGGCAGATACTCAGCCCGCTACGTCTGTCTCTCTGCATCTACCTCTCCCTCTGTCTCGCTCTTCCGCCTTCTGCCTCCTCTCTGTCTCCACTCTGTTCTCTTATCCCCCTCTCTCTATTTCTGCCTCTCTGCATATAACTCTCCTGCACTCTCTCCTGCTCCTTCTGTCTCACTTTTCATCCCTCTGCTTCACCTCTGTCCCTCCTTGTTGTCATATTTCAGCGTCTCTATGTCTCTCTCTCTCTCCCCACTTAATGCTGCTGAGAAGACAACAGTACGCACAGTAAGAAGTGAAAAGGGTTCAGGCAGCTATCAATGATTAAGAGACACTGAGCATCATTGGGCTCTTAGCTCCTCTCGCTCTCTCTCTGAGTCCCACTCCCTTTGTCTATATCTTCCTCTCTCTTCCTCCCCCCGCTACTCCTCTGTTCTCATATCACAACCTCTCTCTATGTCTATCTCCATCTTCTCCCACCTCTTCTCTCTCTCTTCCTCTCTTTTGTCCCCCTACCCCAGCTTTTCTCTGACCATCAGTCAGTCAGATAGCAGTGGGAGGAAAGGAGGATGCATGGATGAACTCCCTAGTGGCTGACCTCCAATCAACCCAGCCTCCTCCACTCTCCTCTCTCCATGGAACACTTAGCTCACTGGGTAAATAATGACCGAGGCCTGAGCCTCATCAGCAGGCCAGAGGGCTGAGACTCCCTCCAGTATTACAGTCAGTCACAGTAGCGAGCGAGCGAGCGAGAGAGAGAGAGAGAGAAGAGCTGCTAGAGGAGCTAAGAGCCCAATGATGCTCAAAGTCTCTTAATCATTAATAGCTGCCTGGACCCTTTTCACTTCTTACTGTGCGTAATGTTGTCTTCTCAGCAGCATTAAGGGGATGTATGATCATAGACTAACACCCTTCAGGACTTATGGGGTTGACACTGAAGAGGTACTGTAATACATAGATGGTATACACTCTAAAAATTAGGGGTTCAACAAGGGTTCTTCTAAGATCCTCAGTTTTTTTTATGAACCGTAGGGTTCTTGGCACTGAAAATTGCCCTCAAAAGGTTATTCCAAGAACTCCATAGGAGGTGGGGTTCTTTGAGGAACCTCCTTAGCTGGTGGGGGTTCTTGCAAGAACCTAACTGCCCAACTGAAACATTTGGTTTTGAATTTGAAAGGACAGCAGGTGCAGGCACTTAACTGAAAAATGTAAAGATCTCCTCAAGTTAAGGTAAGGTTTGTCCTTTATATGATCTAAATTGATATTGTTTTATGATGATACCATCTACCTTTTCATATTTGTGCAAATCTTTCTAAAACAGAAAATGGACACAATTCAATGGATATCAATCAACAAAGAGGTAAGAATATGTAGGCTATAAGAATATGTTGAAGGCTAGCTGTATTGGGTGCAGATGACTGAACTGCTCACTTTTGTGTCTGTGTCTGCAGGTATACAGACGAGGAGGCATACAAAGGTATGTCAATTGGTATTGGTATGTTATGCAGATCACATGTACCATCCTCCTCCCTTACCTCTTCAATGAAAATCCCATAGGCCTCTACATTATGGACAAGGTACGTGTATGAAAAACATTATCAAAACAGTTTTTTTCCCCATTCACATTTACCACAAAAACCAAGGTATAAATACTGTCGTGTGAATGTTTTGTTAAACATCGGTATAATTACTATTTTATGGATTCACAGACTTCACCCGCCCTACACCTCTGATGTTATAACAGGAAACCTGTTCGATCACCATGCACTGCAAAATCATTAAATACATTAACATCAACACGCCAGAGGATATACCCATTGGACTTGGGGCTCTGCTGGGAGTTTACCTCATATTTTTATTTTTTTTATTCTGCTTTGCCACTAAAATCATAATAAACACTGACAACTAAAATATTGTGTTGTTGTTATGCATATTAATAATAATAATAGGGGAGGGGGGGTAGTTAAAAAATTTACCCCAAAAGGTTCTTCGAGGATCCATTAAAAAGGGTTCTTCAAAGAACTTATTGGGGTTCCCCCACAGTTTCAATTTGAAGAACCCCTAAAGGATACTCCAGGAACCTTTTATTTTTAGAGTGTATGATATTACTGTCTCAATCTCAGAAGAGCAACCCTATAGGATTCTGTTATAGAATAATAAACTGTCTGACTGCGAGGAGAATGTTGTTATCCACAGAGAGACAGAGGACCAGACTTGGTGGCAGAGGGTATGGTGGGTCTGGTTTGTTAGTATGTGTGTGTGAGTGTGTGTGGTTGCCTGTCAGGCTGCCGGGGGCTGCATGGGGAGATTGTGTTGGTGTAATGGAGTGGACATTAGCGAAGAGGAGCTGGCTGTTTCTCGTGTTTCACACTGAGATTAAACCACATACAGTGAGGGAAAAAAGTATTTGATCCCCTGCTGATTTTGTATGTTTGCCCACTGACAAAGAAATGATCAGTCTATAATTTTAATGGTAGGTTTATTTGAACTGTGAGAGACAGAATAACAACAAAAAAATCCAGAAAAACGCATGTCAAAAATTTTATAAATTGATTTGCATTTTAATGAGGGAAATAAGTATTTGACCCCCTCTCAATCAGAAAGATTTCTGGCTCCCAGGTGTCTTTTATACAGGTAACGAGCTGAGATTAGGAGCACACTCTTAAAGGGAGCTTGTTACCTGTATAAAAGACACCTGTCCACAGAAGCAATCAATCAATCAGATTCCAAATTCTCCACCATGGCCAAGACCAAAGAGCTCTCCAAGGATGTCAGGGACAATATTGTAGACCTACACAAGGCTGGAATGGGCTTCAAGACCATCGCCAAGCAGTTTTTCTGCTAAGGGGACAGGACAACTTCACCGCATCAAAGGGACGATGGACGGGGCCATGTACCATCAAATCTTGTGTGAGAACCTCCTTCCCTCAGCCATGGCATTGAAAATGGGTCGTGGATGGGTATTCCAGCATAACAATGACCCAAAACACACGGCCAAGGCAACAAAGGAGTGGCTCAAGAAGAAGCACATTAAGGTCCTGGAGTGGCCTAGCCAGTCTCCAGACCTTAATCCCATAGAAAATCTGTGGAGGGAGCTGAAGGTTCGAGTTGCCAAACGTCAGCCTCGAAACCTTAATGACTTGGAGAAGATCTGCAAAGAGGAGTGGGACAAAATCCCTCCTGAGATGTGTGCAAACCTGGTGGCCAACTACAAGAAACGTCTGACCTCTGTGATTGCCAACAAGGGCTTTTCCACCAAGTACTAAGTCATGTTTTGCAGAGGGGTCAAATACTTATTTCCCTCATTAAAATGCAAATCAATTTATACATTTTTGACATGCGTTTTTCTGGATTTTTTTGTTGTTATTCTGTCTCTCACTGTTCAAATAAACCTACCATTAAAATTATAGACTGATCATTTCTTTGTCAGTGGGCAAACGTACAAAATCAGCAGGGGATCAAATACTTTTTTCCCTCACTGTACTTGAAAATGTATCAATTGACCAATTCGGAACATTTGGGCAGACTTGATACAAAATAGTCCAGTATTGCAATGCTTCACTGGATCAATCTGAAACTTTGCACACACATTGCTGCCCCCCAACAAATTCATGTTTTTTGTTTGTATTATCTTTTACCAGATCTAATGGGTTGTATACTATACACACACACAGGGTCATTCCACGAAATGAGGCCATTTTCACTACCTCTTATATTTACCTCTAATATTTTAAACAAACTTCATAGTGTTTCCTTTCAAATGGTATCAAGAATATGTACAGTGAGGGAAAAAAGTATTTGATCCCCTGCTGATTTTGTACGTTTGCCCAATGACAAAGAAATGATCAGTCTATAATTTTAATGGTAGGTTTATTTGAACAGTGAGAGACAGAATAACAACAAAAAAATCCAGAAAAATGCATGTCAAAAATGTTATAAATTGATTTGCATTTTAATGAGGGAAATAAGTATTTGACCCCTCTGCAAAACATGACTTAGTACTTGGTGGCAAAACCATTGTTGGCAATCACAGAGGTCAGACGTTTCTTGTAGTTGGCCACCAGGTTTGCACACATCTCAGGAGGGATTTTGTCCCACTCCTCTTTGCAGATCTTCTCCAAGTCATTAAGGTTTCGAGGCTGACGTTTGGCAACTCGAACCTTCAGCTCCCTCCACAGATTTTCTATGGGATTAAGGTCTGGAGACTGGCTAGGCCACTCCAGGAGCTTAATGTGCTTCTTCTTGAGCCACTCCTTTGTTGCCTTGACCGTGTGTTGTGGGTCATTGTCATGCTGGAATACCCAATACTTTTTTCCCTCACTGTAATCACTTCACTCAGTTCACTGTCACAATACCATGGACCATGCCACTGTTTGGAATACACAAACAACAACAGAGAATGGATGGATGATAACCTTTGTGTGCTATGGTCAAATTCCTCATATTTCAAATGTACAGTATAACACTTTCACACTGTCAAAATGGGTTTAGTCTCCATTGTATACTAATTCCTTCTATAAAGATGGCTTCACTGAACTGACCTGATTCATATCATTACATTTTAATATGAGATGATCAAAATAACTAATCAAATGGATATTTATTTATTTTCAATCCAATCTCTCAAGGATCTGAACAGAGCTATCTGTCTGTCTGTATGTGTCTGTCTGTATGTGTCTGTCTGATTTATATTACCATGTAATTCACACTATTGCCTGCTCTCACACAATGAGGACCGTGTTCGTGAGGGCAGACCAGTCATCACAACTGTAATCCATAATCCTCACCAATAGGGTTGGGGTCCTGGCAGCATGGTGTAATCTGACCTAATACTAATATGGGGGTGGCGGTCTCTCTACCTCTTATCATCAGGCCTCTGGTATTTTCTTCTCTGTCACAGCTCTATCTGTCATCCCTATAACCTTCAGGAGGAGAGGTAGTGAAACACACCTCACGCTCGCACACTCATGCACACACACGCATGCACACACACACACACACACACACACACACACACACACACACACACACACACACACACACACACACACACACACACACAGGGTCATTCCACGAAATGAGGCCATTTTCACTACCTCTTATATTTACCTCTAATATTTTAAGTAGAAATTGTGCACCAATATTGGATTTTAATTTCCTGTTATATTAAATGAAGTGCCCTTTAATATAGACCACATGTAAAATTCTATAAATCAGATTTTTTATATGAATAAAGACTTGCTAAAGTGCCAACATTCTGCCTTTTGGCATGTCCCTTTGTGCACCCTCTGTGACTTCTAGGAATATTTTAACCCACTTAACCCCCAAATTCCTCCAACTTTTCACCATCATTGTAAAGTTATTTTGTTGCTTTGACAAAGCAATTTCTGTAGATTATTATTTATTTCATTTGATTAGAGATTCAGTAAAAAAAATAAAAAATAAGAATGTCCCTCATTTTAAGGTCAGCCCTGCTGCGTGAACTGAACTCTCGTTTTAATATGGTGAAACTATTCCTTTTTAAATATTTTTTTCAAAATAAACTTTGAACATCTAATAGTAAAATCATAGTGTACAAGCAGGTTCTACTCTTTTTAGCCATTCTCTGGTGCTTTGTTGTGAAAAACTGAGCGAGTCAAGCATCACACGTCAACCCTGTTACAGATAAGACAGGCTTGCGTTCAATTGCCCCTCCCTGCTGCACACAACAAGCTTCCATTCATGCTGTCACATTGGGATTTATGGCTGATTTAAGATGAAATTCGTCAATCCTGTTGAGCGATAGTAGAAGAGAAGTGGAGAAATTCCGTGATGTCTCTCGTCTCATGTCCCATAGCAAATAAATTGTAAATATATAACATAGATAACAGTATGTCTATGTCAACAGTCTTTGAGAGCAAACAAAACACTTCAGAACAGATAAATGAAGGACTCGACTTGGGTTCAGTATTACAGTGGCAGTACTAGCAAACAGTTACAGATAAAGTAGTCTCTGTTATATCTCACCGAGTTCAAAATCACAACAGAGTTACACGATTCCCTTGCTTTCTGAGAAATGATTAGATCAGATACTGTAGATTGTCCAATCCCTTATGAGACAGACTTTGCATTAAGTAAGGTAGCAATAATACACCACCAGAGACTGACTGCATAACCCAGCCACTGGAACAGCACAGTCACAGTAACAAACAGATTATATCTGACTCATAGAACAGTGGAGATAGAGGGGACCCTTTCACACGCATAGTCTGTAATCTGTTATGAGGGGATTAGACTGGGATTAGGGATTGGGCTGGCTGTCAGAGCAGTGAGGAGAGGAGAGTGGAGAAGGAAAAGGGGGAGAGGAGGAGGAAAGGAGAAAAGAGGAGAAGGGAGAAGGAGAGGGGGAGAGGAAGGTCATCCCTATAACCTTCAGGAGGAGAGGTAGTGAAACACACCTCACGCTCGCACACTCATGCACACACACGCATGCACACACACACACACACACACACACACACACACACACACACAACACACACACACACACACACACACACACACACACACACACAGGGTCATTCCACGAAATGAGGCCATTTTCACTACCTCTTATATTTACCTCTAATATTTTAAGTAGAAATTGTGCACCAATATTGGATTTTAATTTCCTGTTATATTAAATGAAGTGCCCTTTAATATAGACCACATGTAAAATTCTATAAATCAGATTTTTTATATGAATAAAGACTTGCTAAAGTGCCAACATTCTGCCTTTTGGCATGTCCCTTTGTGCACCCTCTGTGACTTCTAGGAATATTTTAACCCACTTAACCCCCAAATTCCTCCAACTTTTCACCATCATTGTAAAGTTATTTTGTTGCTTTGACAAAGCAATTTCTGTAGATTATTATTTATTTCATTTGATTAGAGATTCAGTAAAAAATAAAAAAAATAAGAATGTCCCTCATTTTAAGGTCAGCCCTGCTGCGTGAACTGAACTCTCGTTTTAATATGGTGAAACTATTCCTTTTTAAATATTTTTTTCAAAATAAACTTTGAACATCTAATAGTAAAATCATAGTGTACAAGCAGGTTCTACTCTTTTTAGCCATTCTCTGGTGCTTTGTTGTGAAAAACTGAGCGAGTCAAGCATCACACGTCAACCCTGTTACAGATAAGACAGGCTTGCGTTCAATTGCCCCTCCCTGCTGCACACAACAAGCTTCCATTCATGCTGTCACATTGGGATTTATGGCTGATTTAAGATGAAATTCGTCAATCCTGTTGAGCGATAGTAGAAGAGAAGTGGAGAAATTCCGTGATGTCTCTCGTCTCATGTCCCATAGCAAATAAATTGTAAATATATAACATAGATAACAGTATGTCTATGTCAACAGTCTTTGAGAGCAAACAAAACACTTCAGAACAGATAAATGAAGGACTCGACTTGGGTTCAGTATTACAGTGGCAGTACTAGCAAACAGTTACAGATAAAGTAGTCTCTGTTATATCTCACCGAGTTCAAAATCACAACAGAGTTACACGATTCCCCTTGCTTTCTGAGAAATGATTAGATCAGATACTGTAGATTGTCCAATCCCTTATGAGACAGACTTTGCATTAAGTAAGGTAGCAATAATACACCACCAGAGACTGACTGCATAACCCAGCCACTGGAACAGCACAGTCACAGTAACAAACAGATTATATCTGACTCATAGAACAGTGGAGATAGAGGGGACCCTTTCACACGCATAGTCTGTAATCTGTTATGAGGGGATTAGACTGGGATTAGGGATTGGGCTGGCTGTCAGAGCAGTGAGGAGAGGAGAGTGGAGAAGGAGGAGGGGGAGAGGAGGAGGAAAGGAGAAAAGAGGAGAAGGGAGAAGGAGAGGGGGAGAGGAAGAGGAGAGGAGAAGAGAGGAGATGAGAGGAGAGGGCTTCCTTACGTTACGGTTTTGTGAATCGTCTCGATGGCATCTTCCAGTTCCTCTTTCTGGTCCGGGACGAAACGGTACTCTGACACGTAGCCCGACACATGTTTGTACGGGTCGTAGTCGCCAAGTTCAGCTGGAGAGAAAACGTGAAAGACATATGAGCGTATGCACACATGAACACACACACATTTTGACTGTGTGAGAGATCATATAATACTAGGAACAGTGACATCACATAATACTATTATTTAATCTCTATTCATTCACAATTTTTCTCTCTATTTCTCTCTCTCTCTTTGTGGGTACTCACACTGTATGGCAAGGGCTGCCAGCTGTGCGCTGATATCGAGGGGACAGGGGATTCTGCCCTGTAGTACATCTTGCTTTACCTGCAGGAAGAACTGGTACCTACAGTACCCAGGCACAGACACTGGCCAAGTGAGACACACGTCCTTTAATCCCACACATATAGCACATTAAATACAGTACATACACATAACAACACAACAACCAAGCATGGAGGGTCCATGTGTACTGTGCAAGGTTATTATAGTTTTGTGTTTTTATATTAGTTTTTATTTATATACATACAGTACCAGTCAAAAGTTTGGACACACCTACTCATTCCAGGGTTTTTCTTTATTTGTATTATTTTCTACCTTGTAGAATAATAGTGAAGACATCAAAACTATGAAATAACACATATGGAATCATGTAGTAACCAAAAAAGTGTTAAACAAATCAAAATATATTTATATTTGAAATTCTTCAAAGTAGCCACCCTTTGCCTTGATGACAGCTTTGCACACTCTTGACATTCTCTCAACCAGCTTCATGAGTTAGTCACCTAGAATGCATTTAAATTAACAGGTGTGCCTTCTTAAATGTAAATTTGTGGAATTTATTTCCTTCTTAATGCATTTGAGCCAATCCGTTGTGTTATGACAAGGTAGGGGTGGTATACAGAAGATAGCCCTATTTGGTAAAAGACCAAGTCCATATTATGTCAAGAACAGCTCAAATAAGCAAAGAGAAACGACAGTCCATCATTACTTTAAGACATGAAGGTCAGTCAATACGGAACATTTCAAGAACTTTGAAAGTGCAGTCGCAAAAACTATCAGCGCTACGATGAAACTGGCTCTCATGAGGACCGCAACAAGAAAGGAAGACCCAGAGTTACCTCTGCTCCAGAGGATACGTTCATTAGAGTTAACTGCACCTCAGATTGTAGACCAAATAAATGCTTCACAGAGTTCAAGTAACAGACACATCTCAACATCAACTGTTCAGAGGAGACTGCGTGAATCAGGCCATCATGGTGGAATTGCTGCAAAGAAACCACTACTAAAGGACACCAATAAGAAGAAGAGACTTGCTTGGGCCAAGAAACACGAGCAATAGACATTAGACCGGTGGAAATCTGTCCTTTTGTCTGATGAGTCCAAATTTGAGATTTTTGGTTCCAACCGCCGTGTCTTTGTGAGACATAGAGTAGTTGAACAGATGATCTCTGCATGTGTGGTTCCCACCGTGAAGCATGGAGGAGGAGGTGTGATGGTGTGGGGGTGCTTTGCTGGTGACACTGTCAGTGATTTATTTTGAATTCAAGGCACACTTAACCAGCATGGCTCCCACAGCATTCTGCAGCGATACGCCATCTCATCTGGTTTGGGCTTAGTGGGACTATCAAATCAAATCAAATTTTCCACATGCGCCGAATACAACAGGTGTAGACCTTACAGTGAAATGCTTACTTAAAAAGCCCTTCACCAACAATGCAGTAAAAAAAAATAGATAAGTAAAAAATAAAAAAAATAAAAAAATTAAAGAGCAGCAGTAAAATAAAATAACAGTAAGAAGGCTATATACAGGGGATACCGGTACAGAGTCAATGTGCTGGGGCACCGGTTAGTCGAGGTAATTGAGGTAATATGTACATGTGGGTAGAGTTAAAGTGAATATGCATAGATAATAAACAGAGTAGCAGCAGCGTAAAACAGGGGTTGGGTGGGGTGGGGGTGACAATGCAAATAGTCCAGGTAGCCATGATTAGCTGTTCAGGAGTCGTATGGCTTGGGGGTAGAAGCTGTTAAGAAGCCTTTTAGACCTAGACTTGGCGCTCCAGTACCGCTTGCCGTGCGGTAGCAGAGAGAACAGTATATGACTAGGGTGGCTGGAGTCTTTGTTTTTCAACAGGACAATGACCACACACTTCCAGGCTGTGTAAGGGCTATTTGACCAAGAAGGAGAGTGATTGAGTGCTGCATCAGATGACCTGGCCTCCTCAATCACCCAACCTCAACCCAATTGAGATTGTTAGGGATGAGTTGGACCGCAGAGTGAAGGAAAAGCAGCCAACAAGTGCTTAGCATATGTGGGAACTCCTTCAAGATGGTTGGAAAAGCATTCCTCATGAAGCTGGTTGAGAGAATGCCAAGAGTAAACAAAGCTGTCATCAAGGCAAAGGGTGGCTACTTTGAAGAATCTCAAATCTAAAATGTATTTGGATTTCTTTTTTTTGATTTGGAACACTTTTTTGGTTACTACATGACGTGTTATTTCATAGTTTTGATGTCTTCACGATTATTCTACAATGTAGAAAATAGTAAAAATAAAGAAAAACCCTTGAATGAGTAGGTGTGTCCAAACTTTTGATTGGTACTGTATATATATATATAAAAAAAAAAAATAGTTTTCAGATCTGATTTACTTATTTCGTTTAAGTTTTATATAAAAAAAACTATTTGTTTTTTATATTATATTATTTAGTTTCAGTTTTAGTGTTAGGGACAGAAAGTAGCAATGCCTGGGAGGCTAGGAGCCATTTATGTGTTGTATAGTTTTTGTGTTTTTGGGGATATCCCTTCTTGCCACTGTGGGGCAGTAATGCATAAGGTGATGAGTCAGAGCATAGGTTAGGTTAGGTTTAAAGGGAGACTCAGTGAGATGACAAACAGTGAGGGAAAAAAGTATTTTGTACATTTGCCCACTGACAAAGAAATGATCAGTCTATAATTTTAATGGTAGGTTTATTTGAACAGTGAGAGACAGAATAACAACAACAAAAACCAGAAGAAATCATTTCAGATTGATCCAGTGAAGCATTGCAATACTGGGCTATTTTGTATCAAGTCTGCCCAAATGTTCCGAATTGGTCAATTTATACATTTTCAAGTACAGTGAGGGAAAAAAGTATTTGATCCCCTGCTGATTTTGTATGTTTGCCCACTGACAAAGAAATTATCAGTCTATCATTTTAATGGTAGGTTTATTTGAACAGTGAGAGACAGAATAACAACAAAAAAATCCAGAAAAAATGCATGTCAAAAATGTTATAAATTGATTTGCATTTTAATGAGGGAAATAAGTATTTGACCCCCTCTCAATCAGAAAGATTTCTGGCTCCCAGGTGTCTTTTATACAGGTAACGAGCTGAGATTAGGAGCACACTCTTAAAGGGAGTGCTTCTAATCTCAGCTTGTTACCTGTATAAAAGACACCTGTCCACAGAAGCAATCAATCAATCACATTCCAAACTCTCCACCATGGCCAAGACCAAAGAGCTCTCCAAGGATGTCAGGGACAAGACTGAAGACCTACACAAGGCTGGAATGGGCTATAAGGCCATCGCCAAGCAGCTTGGTGAGAAGGTGACAACAGTTGGTGAGATTATTCGCAAATGGAAGAAACACAAAATAACTGTCAATCTCCCTCGGCCTGGGGCTCCATGCAAGAGCTCACCTCGTGGAGTTGCAATGATCATGTGAACGGTGAGGAATCAGCCCAGAACTACACGGGAGGATCTTGTCAATGATCTCAAGGCAGCTGGGACCATAGTCACCAAGAAAACAATTGGTAACACACTACGCCGTGAAGGACTGAAATCCTGCAGCGCCCGCAAGGTCCCCCTGCTCAAGAAAGCACATGTACAGGGCCGTCTGAAGTTTGCCAATGAACGTCTGAATGATTCAGAGGAGAACTGGGTAAAAGTGTTGTGGTCAGATGAGACCACAATCGAGCTCTTTGCCATCAACTCAACTCGCCGTGTTTGGAGGAGGAGGAATGCTGCCTATGACCCCAAGAACACCATCCCCAACGTCAAACATAGAGGTGGAAACATTATGCTTTGGGGGTGTTTTTCTGCTAAGGGGACAGGACAACTTCACCGCATCAAAGGGACGATGGATGGGGCCATGTACCGTCAAATCTTGGGTGAGAACCTCCTTCCCTCAGCCAGGGCATTGAACATGGGTCGTGGATGGGTATTCCAGCATGACAATGACCCAAAACAGACAGCCAAGGCAACAAAGGAGGGGCTCAAGAAGAGGCACATTAAGGTCCTGGAGTGGCCTAGCCAGTCTCCAGACCTTAATCACATAGAAAATCTGTGGAGGGAGCTGAAGGTTTGAGTTGCCAAATGTCAGCCTCGAAAACTTAATGACTCTGAGAAGATCTGCAAAGAGGAGTGGGACAAAATCCGTCCTGAGATGTGTGCAAAACCTGGTGGCCAACTACAAGAAACAGTTTTGCAGAGGGGTCAAATACTTATTTCCCTCATTAAAATGCAAATCAATTTATAACATTTTTGACATGCATTTTTCTGGATTTTGTTGTTGTTATTCTGTTTCTCACTGTTCAAATAAACCTACCAATAAAATTATAGACTGATCATGTCTTTTTCAGTGGGCAAACTTACAAAATCAGCAGGGGATCAAATACTTTTTTTCCTCACTGTACATAACTATAGAGAATATACAAAAATGATATGGTAATACAAAATGTAAGTTTACACACTCCCAGGAATGTCATACATGATGGATCATTAGCTTATACACTAACTTTCACACATCTAGATGGAGCCAGAGACAGCAGGGGTTCAAACTGTAGAACCCAGTTCCTACATTTGAATATAAAAATGGATTTGATCAAACAAAACAATGCTACATTTTATCTCTGGGACCCTTAGGATGACAAATCAGAGCAAGATTACTGAACGTAAATTAATTTACCTTCAGAGGTGAATGTATCAAACCAGTTGCCGTGATACATTTTTTGTTGTTGTGCACTCTCCTCAAACAATAGCATGGTCTTTTTTTCACTGTAATAGCTACTGTAAATTGGACAGTGCAGTTAGATTGACAAGAATTTAAGCTTTCTGCCCATATAAGACATGTCTATGCCCTGGAAAGTTTGCTGTTACTTACAACAGTCATGCTAATCACATTGGGGCACGTTAGCTCAACCGTCCCGTATACAGGACACCGATCCCGTAGAGGTTAAACAGCCTGCGCCGCCGTTCTTTACATGTGTCTTAATAAATGCGCTCTTTTTGGGATTGTCAACTTTTTAGAGAGGGATGTTGGCACTTGCAAATGCCATATCTTCAGCATTTTTTAAAAATTTCTATAGCGAATGAAAATGGCTACTTTGTTCAGAAATAGGCTACATTTTCTTAGATAAAATGCCTATTATTTTCATATAATGTTGATAACAGACAATGAATAAGTTAAATATTTATGTTGATAATGTCCTTAAGATAGGCTAATAATTTGATGCATTAGGCTAAAGCGTAGGTTGCTGATAAGAATAATTGTCGGCAAACATTTCATTTGAAGTCAATCCACATGGTTCGACATTTATTTTGGATTAATTGGATAATTACGTTAGATGATCATGGTATGCACATCGTGATAATTAATTCACACAGTGTGAGAAGGTGCTATAATCGGCCTCTTGAGGTCAGATGATCGACATACAGGGTAGAAAAAAACTATCAAAATGCCTGGCCCTAGCTATGTGGAAGTTTCACCATATAATAATAATAATATAATAATAATATGCCATTTAGCAGACGCTTTTATCCAAAGAGACTTACAGTCATGCGTGCATACATTTTTGTGTATGGGTGGTCCCGGGGATCGAACCCACTACCCTGGCGTTACAAGCGCTGTGCTATACCAGCTGAGCATTCAAATCCTCTTAGATCTCCATCTCTCTCACTAATTGATTGCACAATGTACACCCATATTATTTCAGTTTTTGAGTGTATGATATGGGGCTTGGAGACATAGAGAGAAATAATAATTTTAAACAATAGCAACACTGCCATGTTGTTCTGAGCCTTGCTGCTGGAAACCCACATAGTGCCCGACTTTCGCACTTCTCCCGACTTCACTCCTCAACTTTCGTCTACAGTCGGTTGCTTCAGCCTTACCACTCATACGCGTCCAGTCTCAATGTCCCCTGCCAAATTTAGAAGCTTGAAAGCCGCATTAGAAAAAAAAAGCTTGAAAACCCCATTGGATTTTTGGCCAACATTTTGATAAAGAAAACTAAAACTGAACATAATTCATGTTTTCTTTTAGTTTTAGTTAGTTTGGGAGTCAAATATAATAGTTTCAGTATACTTTTCATTTTTCAAACAGGTTTTTAAAATTATTTTATTTCAGTTTACTGAATAGTTCTCATGATTCGTTTTGTTTTCGTTTCAGTTTAAGTGTACTATAATGACCTTGGTACTGTGAGTGTATGTGCTACATGTAGGCCATTTTGTATGTGTGGAGGTGCTAGCCAATTAAGTAAACAATAGTGAGACATGAGAAGTACTGACAATGCACACCTTGTTATTTCTTCTTTTAGCTTGCAGGGATCCTCAGCATAAAACTTGACCCCAAAATAGAGTGTGTATGGAGGCCCTGCTGAGAGAGAGAGAGAGAGAGAGAGAGAGAGAGAGAGAGAGAGAGAGAGAGAGAGAGAGAGAGAGAGAGAGAGAGAGAGAGAGAGAGAGAGAGAGAGAGAGAGAGAGAGAGAGAGAGAGAGAGAGAGAGAGAGAGAGAGAGAGAGAGAGAGAGAGAGAGAATTTATTTTAACTATTTGCACATTGTTACAACACTGTATATTTACATAATATGACATTTGAAATATTATTTTGGAACTTCTGAGTGTAATGTTTACTGTTAATATTTATTGTTTATTTCACTTTTGTTTACTTGCTTTGGCAATGTTAACATACGTTTCCCATGCCAATAAAGCCCTTAAATTGAAAATTGAATTGAATTGAGAGAGAGAGAGAGAGAGAGAGAGAGAGAGAGGGAATTGAGAGAGAGAGAGAGAGAGGGAGAGGGAGAGAGAGAGAGAGCCTTCTATTTCACTAACTGCAGCAACCTTCTACTGTAAATCACTGTATCCAAACAGCTGAGAGACATTCAACTCAACGCAGAGAGAAGAGGAGATACTTACTCGTTATTAAATCCTTGTGTTCTGAAAGGGTTTTTGAGGGATCTAGCCAATACTGCAAACAAACAAAAAAACACAAACAGAAAACATTTAATTACATACAAAAATAACTGCCATAATGATTATTTGTTTACATAAGTAGTACCATACGTAATATACAATATGTAACTAGTAGCCTATGTGTACGGTAACAATTACAGTATGTTCTGTAACAAGTACCTTGAGCATGAGTATTCAGTAATTGGCTGGAAGAAAGAGATGCACTTTGTCAAATCATGGCTGAGCGGTCTGTGCAGTGTGTGTATATGTGTGTGTGTGCAGTCAGTGTATTGGACGGAATGCAGGCAGCTCCAGAGAAGGATGTTCAGTCATGCAAATTCTGGCGTAATATTGAAGCCACATTAAAACCAACTTTTATCCAAACTGTCTTATTAAAAAGGAGTGTGACTGTGTGAGTCATTAAAATCTGCATAAATAAAACATGGAGTTAGAACAGGTCACAGCATGTTGCCACAGAGGCAAAAATATAACATACCATAATTTTTTTATTGGCTTTTATGAATGATCTTATCCTGTACTGGCATTTTGGATTTCTAGACAGTCTTTGGTGGATCTTTTTATCTTGTTGGGCCTCTAGCTCTCACATCAATTAACATCTGATTTGGGTAACTTCCTGCAAGACTGCCTGGCTTTCTGTGCACAATGTCCTTATGGCACATAATGCTGTTGGACTGGAATGTGATGTGACATGTATAGGACTTTTATTGTGATCCACCCATACCTGCGTTCTAATTGGCTCCTGTATTAAAGCAAGGGCTTCTGGGTAGAAGACCAGTCAGAGCTGCCATGATGTAGTGTGTGGAGGTGTCGCCATTCCCCCTCCCCATATTATTTATTTTATATCCCGTTATGAGTTATGCAGAGTCTCAGCATTAAAGTTTGCAGTCGAATGCACTGATGGCGCATTTTCAGCTTCGTCAACTAAAAGACCTACAACCCACGGCCTTACAATGCTTTATAATGTGACATAAGTGCTTGAAATAAAATAAAATAAAAGCACAGTACCTCCTGCAAGACTGCCTGGCCTGCACAATGTCCTTATGTCACACTGATTAGGCATAATACAACAGGGATCATCAACTAGATTCAACTAGGCCAATTTTTTCTTGAGTAGATGGTCGCGGGGCCGGAACATAATTACAAATAATTTGTAGACTGCAAATTGACCGCAAGAAGCCCAAACAGATATAATATTTGACTAAAACCTTGCTTACATTTGTATACGATCATGTGTCTCTCTATTATGAGTAGGAATACTTGGGAACAGATTTCCAAAATTAAAATCACTTACAGCTGATTTCTTGGTGTTTTTACAGTTTTTATGTCCAACAATTACAATTCTAAAAAGATAATATACTATATATTTATTATTGTTTTTGCTCAGAAACTTGGGGGCCAAACAAAACCACCCACGGGCCAAATTCGTCCCGCGGGCCGCCAGTTGGGGAACCCTGTTGTATAATGTGACATAACATAAGTGGTTGAAAGAAAAAGCAGAGAACACTGCTAAAATAAGGGTGCTTTTAGGTTCTATGTAGAAACCTTTCTTCTCTCAGAGTACAGTGACATCACTCCCAACAAACCTCAGCAGTGGATTAACAATAAAACATCCTGCTTTAAACAGCCTTTTCAGTGGCTAATCATTGAGCATGTTCAACGCCGCTCTAAAGACATGTACAATTACATACAATTACCCTATGTGACAATGTGTCATATAAACACTGTGTAGGTCTCAAACGAGAAGAACCTACATGAAGCTAAATAGATATGTTCCAATACCCACACTAGCATATGACTTTGAAGGAAAGGTTTGCATTCTAAGTAGTATGGTAGTGTGGATATTGGAACATGTCTTCATCTCAAACATAACAATCCACATCTACAAGTGTCATATTCACTGGTTATACAGTACATTCACTGGGTGGCAGGTAGCTTAGTGGTTAGAGTGTTGGGCCAGTAACTGAAAGGTTGCTGGTTCAAATAACTGACCTGACAAGGTGAAACATCTGTCAATGTGCCCTTGAACAAGGGACTTAACCATACTAGTATGTCTGACCCTGTAAAAAAAAAACATTTCACTGCATCTATCCAGTGTATGTCACAACATTATATATACAGTACCAGTCAAAAGTTTGGACACACCTATTCATTCAAAGGTTTTCCTTTATTTTTACTATTTCCTACATTGTAGAATAATAGTGAAGACATCAAAACGATGAAATAACACATATGAAATCATGTAGTAACCACAAAAGTGTTTAAAAAAATCTAAATATATTTTATATTTGAGATTCTTCAAATAGCCACCCTTTGCCTTGATGACAGCTTTGCACACTCTTGGCATTCTCTCAACCAGCTTCATGAGGTAGTCACCTGGAATGCATTTCAATTAACAGGTGTGCCTTCTTAAATGTTAATTTGTGGAATTTATTTCCCTCTTAATGCATTTGAGCCAATCAGTTGTGTTGTGACAAGGTAGGGGGGTATACAGAAGTTAGCCCTATTTGGTAAAAGACCAAGGCCATATTATGGCAAGAACAGCTCAAATAAGCAAAGAGAAACGACAGTCCATCATTACTTTACGAAATGAAGGTCAGTCAATCCGGAAAATGTCAAGAACTTTTGAAGGTTTCTTCAAGTGCAGTCACAAAAACCATCAAGCGCTATGATGAAACAGGCTCTCATGAGAACCGCCACAGGAATGGAAGACCCAGAGTTACCTCTGCTGCAGAGGATAAGTTCATTAGAGTTAACTGCACCTCAGATTGCAGCCCAAATAAATGCTTCACAGAGTTCAAGTAACAGACACATCTCAACATCAACTGTTCAGAGGGGACTGTGTGAATCAAGCCTTCATGGTCGAATTGCTGCAAAGAAACCACTACTGAAGTCGCTCTGGATAAGAGTGTCTGCTAAATGATGTAAATGTAAATGTAAATGTAAATGAAGGACACCAATAAGAAGAAGAGACCTGCTTGGGCCAAGAAACACAAGCAATATACATTAGACCGGTGGAAATGTGTCCTTTTGTCTGGAGTCCAAATTTGAGATTTTTGGTTAAAACCGCCGTGACTTTGTGAGACGCAGTGTGGATGAACGGATGATCTCCGCATGTGTAGTTCCCACCGTAAAGTATGGAGGAGGAGGTGTGATGGTGTGGGGGTGCTTTGCTGGTGACAATGTCTGTGATTTATTTACAATTCAAGGCACACTTAACCAGCATGGCTAACACAGCATTCTGCAGCGATACGCCATCCCATCTGGTTTGGGCTTAGTGGGACTATCATTTGTTTTTCAACAGGACAATGACCCAACACACCTCCAGGCTGTGTAAGGGCGATTTTACCAAGAAGGAGAGTGATGGAGTGCTGCATCAGATGACCTGGCCTCCACAATCAACCGACCTCAACCCAATTGAGATGGTTTGGGATGAGTCGGAAGGCTGAGTGAAGGAAAAGCAGCCAACAAGTGCTCAGCATATGTGTTAACTCCTTCAAAACTGTTGGAAAAGCATTCCAGCCGAAGCTGGTTGAGAGAATGCCAAGAGTGTGCAAAGCTGTCATCAAGGCAAAGGGTGGCTATTTGAAGAATCTCAAATATAAAACATATAAAATATAAAACTTTTTTGGTTACTACATGATTCCATGTGTGTTATTTCATAGTTTTGATATCTTCACTATTATTCTGCAATGTAAAAAATAGTAAAAATAAAGAAAAACCCTTGAATGAGTAGGTGTGTCCAAACTTTTGACTGGTACTGTATATATATTTTTTTCATAAAGACATACAGTACATACAGTCGTGGTCAAATGTTTTGAGAATGACACAAGTATTGGTCTTCACAAAGTTCGCTGCTTCAGTGTTATGAGATATTTTTGTCAGATGTCACTATGGTATACTGAAGTATAATTACAAGCATTCCATAAGTGTCAAAGGCTTGTATTGACAATTACATTACGTTTATGCAAAGAGTCAATATTTGCAGTGTTGACCCTTCTTTTTCAAGACCTCTGCAATCTGACCTGGCATGCTGTCAATTAACTTCTGGGCCACATCATGACTGATGGCAGCCCATTCTTGCATAATCAATTCTTGGAGTTTGTCAGAATTTGTGGGTTTTTGTTTGTCCACCCGCCTCTTGAGGATCGACCACAAGTTCTCAATGGGATTAAGGTCTGGGGAGTTTCCTGGTCATGGACCCAAAATGTTGATGTTTTGTTCCCCGAGCCACTTAGTTATCACTTTTGCCTTATGGCAAGGTGCTCCATCATGCTGGAAAAGGCATTGGTCGTCACCAAACTGTTCTTGGATAGTTGGGAGAAGTTGCTCTCGGAGGATGTGTTGGTACCATTCTTTATTCATGACTGTGTTCTTAGGCAAAATTGTGAGTGAGCCCACTCCCTTGGCTGAGAAGCAACCCCACACATGAATGGTTTCAGGATGCTTTACTGTTGGCATGACACAGGACTGATGGTAGCGCTCACCTTGTCTTCTCCGGACAAGGTGTTTTCCCGGATGCCCCAAACAATTGGAAAGGGGATTCATCAGAGAAAATGACTTTACCCCAGTCCTCAGCAATCCGATTCCTGTACCTTTTGCAGAATATCAGTCTGTCCCTGATGTTTTCCTGGAGAGAAGTGGCTTCTTTGCTGCCCTTCTTGACACCAGGCCATCCTCCAAAAGTCTTCACCTCACTGTGCATACAGATGCACTCACACCTGCCTGCTGCCATTCCTGAGCAACTCTGCACTGGTGGTGCCCCGATCCCGCAGCTGAATCAACTTTAGGGGACAGTCCTGGCGCTTGCTGGACTTTCTTGGGCGCCCTGATGCCTTCTTCACAACTATTGAACCTCTCTTCTTGAAGTTCTTGATGATCCGATAAATGGTTGATTTAGGTGCAATCTTACTAGCAGCAATATCCTTGCCTGTGAAGCCCTTTTTGTGCAAAGCAATGATGACGGCACATGTTTCCTTGCAGGTAACCATGGTTAACAGAGGAAGAACAATGATTTCAAGCACCACTCTCCTTTTAAAGCTTCCTGTCTGTTATTCTAACTCAATCAGCATGACAGAGTGATCTCCAGCCTTGTCCTCGTCAACACTCTCACCTGTGGTAACGAGAGAATCACTGACATGATGGCAGCTGGTCCTTTTGTGGCAGGGCTGAAATGCAGTGGAAATGTTTTTTTGGGGATTAAGTTCATTTTCATGGCAAAGAGGGACTTTGCAATTAATTGCAATTCATCTGATCACTCTTCATGATATTCTGGAGTATATGCAAATTGCCATCATCAAAACTGAGGCAGAAGACTTTGTGAAAATTAGTATTTGTGTCATTCTCAAAACTTCTGACCACGACTGTATATTCATGTGTTTATCATTGGTTATAGCAGCTACGGTGCAGTGGTGTCTATCTGATGGGATGTTGTCGAGCTTCTCATGATCATGAATGCAAACTTCTATCTTCTTATTTGCATTGTTGTCACAGTGAGCCCTTGCTTTGCTATGATTTTGTGTCAGAGCTCATTATGTCAATGCAGCTCAGGCTTCTCTTGGGACCTATCGTAAGGAGGAAGACAGACTGATCACAATGTTCCTCTTCCTCTGTTCTTTTAATAAGTTAAAGGCCCAGTGCAGTCAAAAACGTGATTTTCCTGTGTTTTATCTATATTTCCACACTATGAGGTTGGAATAATACTGTGAAATTGGGAAAATTATGATAATGCCCAATTAGTGTAAGAGCTGTTTGAAAAGACCGCCTGAACTTTCAGCTTGTTTTGGTGGGATGGAGTTTTGTCCTGCCTGGCGACATCACTTTGCGGTATAAATGTATAGACCAATAACAAAGAGAGTTTAAAACCTCTCAATAACAGCTCAGTTTTCAGGTTACATATCCCTCCCATAGGCTCATCCAATTAGGCACCTCACTCAGACCACTCCCAGACAGTCCTAGCAAAAGCGTTGCTTGAGAAATTGTTTTTTTCTAAGAAGCTATTTTTATTTCTTATTGACCATTTAAATTGAAAACAAGGACAATAAGGCACTTGATTGTTACCCATAAATGATTTGATATTGAGATCAAAACGGCTGCAATGGACCTTAAACAGTGATAAACAAAAGTCTGTTCACTTCTCATCGGCATCAAACAGCGGCAGCACATTTTCAAAACAAACGTGATAACTTATTTTCGCAGTTACACAAAATAGCAATAGGATTCAACTGTTTTAAAATGAGACTGCAATAAATATGATTATCCACTCACTATTTTCTTCTTTAATATGACTGTAGGGCATGGAGCTGATAACATGTTATTGAAATTGCTTACATTTATGCTATAAATTAATTGCACCGCACCCCTTGCATGAAGAAACAGCTTTAAGTCCTGTTTTATATACATTACATATATTTAATGTGAATTTCTGGAGATGTAGCTACTAGCCAAGCTGAAGATGGAAATTCAGCGGATGTCAGAGGAAGGAAAGAGCCTGTGAGCTCAATCTTTTTTTATTCTGGGGCATTTTTGGGGCAAGGAGATGAATACATGTTAGTGTAATGAGGTAGGCTAGACTAGAATAACCTATTTCAGACTTAAATATGCCACTGACAGATGCTGTGCACGGTGCACCATCCCCATTTCCTTCCACCTAAACCCTCACCACACCACACCACACCACAGTACAGTACATATGGGCCCCAGGGTCATATTCATTAGGGCACATCATAGCCAAATATAGCAAAATGTTTTGAAATTAAAAATTTATATGAATGTTTCTTATTGGACATGTTCAGGAAAGGTAGTCCCTCTCTGTTTCAGTACATTTTCTTCCGTTTGGTGCCTAATGAACGACTCAGAACACACCGGAACAGATGTTGGTGACCAGGGGAACGTGATTAGAGTTGTGTCTGTGTGACTGAATTAGAATAAGTTAATTGAATTGGTTAATCTTATCTAATTTACAATAATCACATCACTGCAGCTGGTGTGTTCCAGTGCATGCTAATGAATGCAAATGAGAGGTTGGGGATAGAGCAGTGGCTGACAGTGACGGGGCGGTGTCGCCATGGACAACCAGACAAAGACAGAGGAGTTCCACTTAGAAAGACAGACTGAGCAACAATCTACTACTTATTAATATTTGGTAACACTTTACTTAACTGCAGCCTGCAGGTATAATGCATTATGATGTAGTTATAATTAAACATTTTTACTGAAGAATATTATTTTGTTATACAGAAAAATCTAATCATGGTGTGTACATGGAGGAATATGCTAGCCTTAGTTAGCTAGTAACCTTATCTATTAAAGTAGGTGGTGTATGTGTGTAGTACAGCCAGTTAATGGGATATATCTATCAGCATTCATGGCACCTGCACAAAGCCCCGCTAGATCTATTAATATTTTCATATCTGTTTAAATGTAAGATTTATTGAACACCTCAAGGATTTTTATAACATGGGTTCAGAGCTTGTTCTGTATGAGAGTTATGAGAGAGTTCTGTCTCTGCCCTCCAGCACTGCTCAGTCCCCCAGTGAATGGAACTGATTAATAATAGATAGATAGATAATAAATAAATACAAATGTTCTGTCATCATGAGGCGAGTCTGCCTGGACCATGCACCACTTCAACAGAAAGCTAGGTTAGGACAGTTTGATTGACAGATCTGACTGAGAGGCCCATGCTCTGTTCCAATAGGCCAATACTGAGAGGCCCAGGCTCTGTTCCAATAGGCCAATACTGAGAGGCCCAGGCTCTGTTCCAATAGGCCAATACTGAGAGGCCCAGGCTCTGTTCCAATAGGCCAATACTGAGAGGCCCAGGCTCTGTTCCAATAGGCCAATACTGAGAGGCCCAGGCTCTGTTCCAATAGGCCAATACTGAGAGGCCCAGGCTCTGTTCCAATAGGCCAATACTGAGAGGCCCAGGCTCTGAATCACTGTTATTTACCCCCATCCCATATAATGGGAGAAAATGTGCCATCTATAGGAGGGGATAGTAGGTCTAGCTGGACAAGGCTATCTTAATGTGAACATGATAGAAGTTAAAGGCGCCACTGGTCTAAGTGGTCTAAGGCACTGCATCGCAGTGCTAGCTGTGCCACTAGAGATCCTGGTTCGTATCCAGTCGTAGCTGTGGCGGCGCACAATTGGCCCAGCATCGTCCAGGGTAGGGGAGGGAATGGCCGGCAGGGATGTAGCTCAGTTGGTAGAGCATGGCGTTTGCAACGCCAGGGTTGTGGGTTCGATTCCCACGGGGGGCCAGTATGAAAAATAAAATAAACAAATAGTGTACGCACTCACTAACTGTAAGTCGCTCTGGATAAGAGCGTCTTCTAAATGACTAAAATGTAAATATAAAGGTGAATATGAATTATTTCTTGAAGAAAAATGGTGACTGTGTGACTAAAATGACTGTGACTAAAACCAGGCTAAAGTTTTAGTCGACTGATTTGAACTAAAACTAAAAAGGATGAAATTATAAAAATATAAATGTGACTAAGATTAAAAGGTATTTTAGTCAAAAAGACTAAGACTAAAACTAAATCTAAAATAGCTGCCAAAATTAACACTGTTATGGCCCCAGGCAGCCCAATATAAATTATAGAGATGTCTCTTTTAATTGATAGGTTTTGATTATAGGCGTGCTGCAGGTTGGGATTTATTGTCATGAATCTTGACCTGGAGGCAGCTCTGCAGAGTGGTCACTAGCTGGCACAGCCACAGTCATAGAATCTGATTTTAAACCTAACCCTGAACTTAAAGAGCGACTGCCCCTACAAACCAACTAATCCCTTTGAAAACGGCCTATGTTGCATCGATATGAGTCAGAAACATTTATTCTAGTGTCAAAATTGACTACAAAGTATAAATAGGATAATTTTGGTCATAAAGTCAGTCTTGTCTAAAACAGAGTGTCACAACTAGTAAATGAAGGTTGAGTTTGGATTACAATTATGTCAACAAATCATGACCCCTTTTGCCAAGCTCCACGTGCAAATCGCCCCTCCGCCCATTTCGCTTCCCTTCATTGAATGGGGCTCCGTTGTTTCATCGCCCCCAACCAATACGTTCAAAGGATCACGGCCATTTGAGACTGAAAAACCCTATATGGATTAACCATGCAATGCATGCTTCCAGCAAGATGCACAACCAACATCTATGGTTTGCATGCCCTGTGTCACGACTTCCTCCGAAGCTGCCTCCTCTACTGGTTCGGGCAGGCTTCGGCGTTCGTCGTCACCGGCCTTCTAGCCATTTGTTTCGTCTTGTCTATTACACACACCTGGTTCATATCCCCTCATTAGTATGTGTATAAATGTTCCCTCTGCCCCCTTGTCCTTGTGGGTGATTGTTTATTGTGAGGAGAGTGTAGCTCGGTTGAGCTCCGTGTATTTTGTATTGCCGGGGTATATTTTCCCTGTGTGCCTGTATAGTTCCAGTGCGCCTGTTTTGCGCACTGGACTGTTTGACGCATTTCTGCGTAACACTGTATTCTGTGATTTACCCTCCTGCGCCTGACTCCTGTGGAATAGGTGGTTGGAGTTTATTGGTCCCCAGAGTGGTGGTGAGTATACCGGTAGCTAGACCATAGACTGCTGTTTATGTATATGGTTATGTATATTTTGATAATCATTATCACTATCATCTAGATTTGAATGTATGTTTTAGCACGATGTTCCAAATGCCTGAATCGCAAGAATCACGGTTTTTATTTGTTTCTGTTTTTATGAGTGTTTATGTCTTTTTGGTTTCGTCTTCTTTGCTCCTTCTGTGCTGTGTACATTGCACACCTTCCCATTCCCACACTGACACCAAGCCCCTCCCCCTGCCACTCACAACAAAGACGAAAGATAATCTTCTTCCTCTCTGACAACAAGCAGTTTCAACTCGCTATTTCCATTTGAGGTTTGGTCCAACATAATCGGTCATATCGACACCGAAACACATTGAGACATTATTTTACTGTAATAGAGGAGAACTTAACCTTTGTAATGATACCCTTTTTATGTCTCAACTCCCAATTTGTTTGACAGAGCAGACCCTACTAAGACAGGAGTAGCAATTAACATGATTGGGAAAATTAATGTTAAGTTTCTGTCGCGCGCGGCATTGCAGTACCACATACAGTGAGGGAAAAAAGTATTTGATCCCCTGCTGATTTTGTACGTTTGCCCACTGACAGAGACATGATCAGTCTATAATTTTAATGGTAGGTTTATTTGAGCAGTGAGAGACAGAATAACAACAACAAAATCCAGAAACACACATGTCAAAAATGTTATAAATTGATTTGCATTTTAATGAGGGAAATAAGTATTTGACCCCTCTGCAAAACATGACTTAGTACTTGGTGGCAAAACCATTGTTGGCAATCACAGAGGTCAGACGTTTCTTGTAGTTGGCCACCAGGTTTGCACACATCTCAGGAGGGATTTTGTCCCACTCCTCTTTGCAGATCTTCTCCAAGTCATGAAGGTTTTGAGCCTGATGTTTGGCAACTCGAACCTTCAGCTCCCTCCACAGATTTTCTATGGGATTAAGGACTGGAGACTGGCTAGGCCACTTCAGGACCTTAATGTGCTTCTTCTTGAGCCACTACTTTGTTGCCTTGGCCGTCTGGTTTGGGTCATTGTCATGCTGGAATACCCATCCACGACCCATTTTCAATGCCCTGGCTGAGGGAAGGAGGTTCTCACCCAAGATTTGACGGTACATGGCCCTGTCCATCGTCCCTTTGATGCGGTGAAGTTGTCCTGTCCCCTTAGCAGAAAAACACCCCCAAAGCATAATGTTTCCACCTCCATGTTTGACAGTGGGGATGGTGTTCTTGGGGACATAGGCAGCATTCCTCCTCCTCCAAACACGGCGAGTTGAGTTGATGCCAAAGATCTCCATTTTGGTCTCATCTGACCACAACACTTTCACCCAGTTCTCCTCTGAATCATTCAGATGTTCATTGGCAAACTTCCGACGGGCATGCATATGTGCTTTCTTGAGCAGGGGTACCTTGCGGGCGCTGCAGGATTTCAGTCCTTCACGGCGTAGTGTGTTACCAATTGTTTTCTTGGTGACTATGGTCCCAGCTGCCTTGAGATCATTGACAAGATCCTCCCGTGTAGTTCTGGGCTGATTCCTCCCCGTTCTCATGATCATTGCAACTCCACGAGGTGAGAGCTTGCATGGAGCCCCAGGCCGAGGGAGATTGACAGTTCTTTTGTGTTTCTTCCATTTGCGAATAATCGCACCAACTGTTGTCACCTTCTCACCAAGCTGCTTGGCGATGGTCTTGTAGCCCATTCCAGCCTTGTGTAGGTCTACAATCTTGTCCCTGACATCATTGGAGAGCTCTTTGGTCTTGGCCATGGTTGAGAGTTTGGAATCTGATTGATTGATTGCTTCTGTGGACAGGTGTCTTTTATACAGGTAACAAGCTGAGATTAGGAGCACTCCCTTTAAGAGACCTGAGTGGCGCAGTGGTCTAAGGCACTGCATCGCATTGCTAACTGTGCCACTAGAGATCCTGGTTCGAATCCAGGCTCTGTCGCAGCCGGCCGCGACCGGGAGACTCATGGGCGGCGCACAATTGGCCCAGCGTCGTCCAGGGTAGGGGAGGGAATGGCTGGCAGGGATGTAGCTCAGTTGATAGAGCATGGCGTTTGCAACGCCAGGGTTGTGGGTTTGATTCCCATGGGGGGCCAGTATTAAAAATATATATATATTCACTAACTGTAAGTCGCTCTGGATAAGAGCGTCTGCTAAATGACTAAAATGTAAATGTAAATGTATAAAGACTAGCTGGCTACTCACTAGCAGTTGTGCTTGAGAGATTGCTTATGAAACCTGTATTAATTTTCTATATTGTCTGCTACCAGAAGTTGGTCATTTAGTGAATGTGCATTGTGCATGGTTCTTGTTAAATATGTAACAAAAATAGCATTTTCATAGACAGACTTGAAAGCCAGATCAGTAATTATTGCAAAAAAGCAGGTTAAACTATTTTGATTGTTAGTGGGTCTTATGGTTGAAGGCTTATATTTAGCCTAGGTATAATTTTACAAGCCCTGAATTCATTAGATTACTCCTGACTGTTTGAAATGCAGTGTATTGACCTTTAATTGTGCAACAAAGCTTATTTAGATATATATATTTTTTAAATCAAGATACAGTATATATTGTGAATCGCCCATAAGTAAAAAAAAAGAAAATCATCTACTATCATTGCTAGCATAGCTGATGTTAGCTAGCTAGCTACTTAACTAGCTACTTAACTAGCTAGCTAGCTAATGTTAGCGTACCTCAATACAACTCGGATTTTGCATGGAAGCACTATAACATTTTAAAAGAAGGCAAATAATTAGTAGGAAAACCATTTATCATGATTGTGATGTCGCCAGATTGACTTTAGATCCAGTATAACCTTAGCCAGCTAAATAAGTCTGAGGGGACCACCGTATTTTAGCTAGCTAAGATTAGCATTGTTAGCTATTTTTGATTAACTTTGTTAGTAACAGTAATGGCAACATTGCCATCTCTCTAAAGTAAATTTGACGACATCATAATATGGCAAAGTTGTTTCCTACTACTGATTTGCCTACTTTAGCAATGTCATTGTATTTCTATTCCACTAAGTTAGTGTAATTTAGACAGAACAGTCACATTAGCCTCCGAGGTGCAACCATGTCTAGGGCATAAATAAATATTGGATGCAGTTATGGTGGTACTAGCTAACTCATGTCTGACTACAACAGTGTACTAACTAGCAGCAACAAACTCAAACCAAACCAGGGCCAAAGCAAAACATGTCACTGTTGGTTGCGTAGTGTAACGGAGCCACCGGCCTGAATCTAATCCAATCTGGAGCCAGTCAGACTACATCTGTAAAGCATAGAATTAGCTTCCAAACAAGATTACGCTATTTCTCGAGCTATGTTTATAATTGAGGGATAATGACAATTATTGACCCTGTTTTTCTGTTAGACAAAGTGCACAATTTGGTGCAAGACGGATATCCCCTGGTCATGAACAGATGCCGGGACCTACCAGAAGGAGCAAAGGTGGGTATCATAACATGTCCAGCAATGTGATTGCAATGGTTTAGCCACCTCCAAAAATCATTTCATTCACTGTTCACTTGCTATTTTCACAGCTTGTCAGGCAAGACCTCAGAATAAAAGTGTACCATGCAACACAAGTACCCTTGTAACACCTCCTCCGTTGGTGCCAGAGTCTCCCTCGACTCTCATGAAAAGGAGACACCATCATGAGGCTTCTGATAGTGACCTGAGTTACTGCCCTGATGACACAGACGGCTTCATCAACAACAACAGGTAATGTGTGTTATATGAAATGTTAAAAGTTGTATTAAAAAATACCCGACTTGATAAAATAGTAGGATAATTCCCCAGCCAAGCAGATACAACTAGTAGAGTCATTTTGGTTGTGAAGTGCATTAGCAAAAAGCTTTGTCCTTTCTTTAGAACAAAATGCAATTTACCACTTGGCTGTCTATTATATCACCATGTCACAGGCCCTCCCATTCAACACCACCTCATAAGATCGCCTGCTGCAGTTGTTCAAGAGATTTCCAGTTTGCAGCTGAACATGCAGCATAGAGAAGACCAGCAAGGGGGTCTTCATCAGCATCATGCAGACATGCCCTCGCTGTGAGCATTCCTAGGAATGGAACAGTCAGCCACATGCTGGCAAGTATTCGGAAAGCAACCTTCACCTGTCAGCGACAACAGCTTTCACAGGCTCATCATTTGTACAAATACAGAAGGTAACCAACGTCATTACTTTGATACATTTGATAACTCAATTGTGAAACATATTTTATGTAAACTGACATTATTTGTTGCTTATTCTCTACTTCTTAGATTAATATAATGTCCAGGGCATAACCTAGCCTGGTGGAACCAGCCTGATCGCTGTCTTCACCATTATATATCTAAAGAGAAATAGAAAGGTGAACACAACGATCAGGTTGGTTCCACCAGGCTATTCAAAACCACTGTTGATAATGTAATCAGTGCTCTGTGTGTGTATGCGTTTGTGTGTGACCGGCCAGTATCTATGATGATGGGCCAAGAGCTGATCTACGCTGCTATTCCCATCAATGGGGCTCTGGCAAAGACCTCACCTCTTGCCTGCTCACCAAAGTATTCATACCCCTTGACTTATTCCACATTTGTTGTGTTACAGCTTGAATTTGAAATAAATAAAAAAACACCCATCTACACGCAATACCCCATAATGACAAAGTGAAAACATGTTTTTAGAATTTCTTAGCAAATGTATTGGAAATAAAATACAGAAATATCTCATTTACATAAGTATTCACACCCCTGAGTTAATACTTTGTAGAAGCACCTTTGGCAGTAATTACAGCTGTGAGTCTTTATGGGTAAGTTTCTAAGAACTTTCCACACCTGGATTGTGCAACATTTGCCCATAATTCTTCAAGCTCTGTCAAATTGGTTGTTGACCATTTACAGGTCTTGCCATAGATTTTCAAGTAGATTTACGACAAAATTCTAACTTGGCCAGTCAGGAACATTCCCTGTTTCCTTGGTAAGCAACTCCAGTGTAGATCTGGCCTTTGTGTTTTAGGTTATTGTCCTGCTGAAAGGTGAATTCATCTCCCAGTGTCTGATGGAAAGCAGACTGAACCAAGTTTTCCTCTAGACTTGTGCCTGTGCTTAGCTCCATTCCTTTTCTTTTTATCCTGAAAAACTCCCCAGTCCTTAACGATTACAAGCATACCCATAACATGATGCAGTCACCACTACGCTTGAAAATATGGAGAGTGGTACTCAGTCATGTGTTGTAATGGATTTGCCCCAAATATATAACACTTTGTATTCAGGACAAAAAGTTAATTGCTTTGGCACATTTTTACTTTAGCGCCATGTTGCAAACAGGATGCATGTTTTGGAATATTTATATTCTGTACATGCTTCCTTTTCACTCTGTCAATTAGGTTAGTATTGTGGAGTAACTACAATGTTGTTGATCCATCCTCAGTTTTCTCCTATCACAGCCATTAAACATTGGCCTCATGGTGAAATCTCAGAGCGGTTTTGGAAAACCTCCCTGGTCTTTGCGGTTCAATCTATGTTTGAAATTCACTGCTCGACAGGAGGACCTTGTTAAACACTATTATTGCACACCAGTGGAGGCTGCTGAGGGAGGACGGCTCATAATAATGGCTGGAACGGAGCAAATGGAATGGCATCAAACCATGTGTTTGATGTATTTGATACCATTCCACAGATTCCGCTCCAGCCATTACCACGAGCCCGTCCTCCCCAATTAAGGCGACACCAACCTCCTGTGTTAAACACAGAGTGAGTCCATGCAACTTCTTATGTGACTTGTTAAGAACATTTGTACTCCTGAACTTAATTAGGTTTGCCATAACAAATGGGATGAATATTTATTGACTTAAGACGTTTCAGCTTTTGATTTTTTATGAATTTGTAAAAATGTCTAAAAATATTCCACTTTGACATTATGGGGTATTGCGTGTAGGCCAGTGACCAAAAAATCTCAATTGAATCTATTTTAAATGCAGGCTGTAACACAACAAAATGAGGAAAAAGTCAAGGGGTGTGAATACTTTCTGAAGTCAGATATCACTTATCCCAAACTGACATTTGTAATAGAACAGTGACTGTGTGTACTGTATGTGTTCACAGATGCATGAGATGCAGAGAGACCTGGCACTCAACACATCCACAATGAGGTGATTCATAATAATAAAGTACAGCACAAATGTCCAGTAATAGCAACACTGATGAACTAGGGCAAACTAGGGCGACAGGTAACCTAGCGGTTAGAGCGTTGGGCCAATAACAGAAAGGTCGCTGGTTTGAATACTCGCGCCAACAAGGTGAAAAAAATAATCTATGTGCCCTTGAGCAAGGCACTTAACCGTAATTTGCTCCAGTACTACTATGGCTGACCCTGTAAAACAACACATTTCACTGCACCTATCCATTGTATATGACAATAAAACATATACATATTTCTTTGCTCTGCCTCAACTCTGCCTATTTCTACAGATGGACTGGAGATGCTTTTGCCAGACGGCAGCCTCAGTAGTTTGATGGGGACACCATAATTGGGTAGGTTTTATCTGACCTGTTCAAACGTCAACATAGTACAGATGTAGGATCTTCATTTGCTATCTCTTTTGTTGCAGAGAATAAACTTGCACTTTATTAGAGGTTTAAAAAAGCTTTTAAAGTTGGTAATTTCTACTTTAAAATGTCAGACTTGATGAAAAAACTTATTAACCCCTAAAACAAATATCCATTATTTACAATCAACATAATACAGTGCATTCGGAAAGTATTCAGACCCCTTGACTTTTTCCACATTACGTTACAGCCTTATTCTAAAATTGATTAAATTGTTTTTTTCCCCCTCATCAATCTACACACAATACCCAATAATGACAAAGCCAAAAACAGGTTTTTATACATTTTTACAAATGTATAAAAAATGGAAATATCAATTTTACATAAGTATTCAGACCCTTTACTCAGTACATTGTTGACACACCTTTGGCAGCGATTACAGCCTTGATTCTTCTTGGGTATGATGCTACAAGCTTGTCACACCTCTATTTGGGGAGTTTCTCCCATTCTTCTCTGCAGATCCTCTCAAACTCTGTCAGGTTGGATGGGGAGCGTCGCTGCACAGCTATTTTCATGTCTCTCCAGAGATGTTCGATCAGGTTCATGTCTGGGCTCTGGCTGGGACACTCAAGGACATTCAGATACTTGTCCTGAAGCCACTCCTGCATTGTCTTGGCTGTGTGCTTAGGGTCGTTGTCCTGTTGGAAGGTGAACCTTCACCCCAATCTGAGGTCCTGAGTGCTCTGGAGCAGGTTTTCATCAAGGATCTCTCTGTACTTTCCTCTGTTCATCTTTCCCTCGATCCTGACTAGTCTCCCAGTCCCTGCTGCTGAAAAACATCCCCACAGCATGATGCTTCACCGTAGGGATGGTGCCTGGTTTCCTCTAGATGTGACGCTTGGCATTCAGGCCAAAGAGTTGAATCTTGGTTTCATCAGACAAGAGAACGTTGTTTCTCATGGTCTGAGAGTCCTTTAGGTGCCTTTTGGCAAACTCCAAGTGGGCTGTCACGTGCCTTTTACTGAGGAGTGGCTTCCGTCTGGCCACTCTACCGTAAAGGCCTGATTGGTGGTGTGCTGCAGAGATGGTTGTCCTTCTGGAAGGTTCTCCCATCTCCACAAAGGAACTCTGGATCTCTGTCAGAGTGACCATCGGGTTCTTGGTTACCTCCTTGACCAAGGCCTTCTCCCCAGATTGTTCAGTTTGACCGGGCAGCCAGCTCTAGGAAGAGTCTTGGTTTTAAGAATGTAGGAGGCCATTGTGTTCTTGGGTACCTTCAATGATGCAGACATTTGTTGGTACCCTTCCCCAGATCTGTGCCTCGACACAATCCTGTCTCGGAGCTCTACGGACAATTCCTTCGACCTCATGGCGTCTGTGGGACCTTATATAGACAGGTGTGTGCCTTTCCAAATTATGTCCAATCAATTACATGTACTACAGGTGGACTCCAATCAAGTTGTAGAAACATCTCAAGGATGATCAATGGAAACAGGATGCACCTGAGCTCAATTTCGAGTCTCATAGCAAAGGGTCTGAATACTTATGTAAATAAGGTATTTCCGGTTCTTATTTTTAATAAATTTGCTAACATTTCTAAAAACCTGTTTTGCTTTATCATCATGGAGTATTGTGTGTGGATTGTTGAGGTAAAAAATGTATTTAATCCATTTTAGAATAAGGCTGTAACGTAAAAAAATGTGGACAAAGTCAAGGTGTCTGAAAACTTTCCGAAGGCACTGTAATTCAAATGTCCTGATGCAGCAGGATTATTCTCCTGCTGTAGCAAACGAGCTCAAATTAAAATCCTACATCTGTACCTGTTTGTGTGTCAGATATTACCTATTCTAACTGCCATTGGTAATAGAACAGTGACTGTGTTTGTGTTCACAGAAACAGGTATGACGCCAGCAAATGGAGACTTGCAGATGGGCTTGATACTGATGTCTCTGAATGGAGAGAGACCTGGTTCTTGGCATAAACATTTTACTAGACACAACTGTTACTTATGTTGTCTTTTTTAATTATTGAATTAAATGGTATCAGTCAAGGAGAAACCCTGTGTATTCTGCACCAGGATCAGGGAACTCCTGTTGTATACCAAACACCATACAGGAAGGTATGACCACTCTGACATGTTTGTCAAGATAGCCCCATTACCACCAGACAAAATGCCGATAGGCACAGTATCTGTATCGGCTGGGAATGACAATGAAAGATGAAAGGTGCACATTGTTATATCAGCAGAACACTGTTTCTATGGTATTATGTAAAGGGTTGTTTAATCTAAATGGACCTGTTACTACATTTGAAAGTTATCAGAACACTTAGTTTAGAACAGGGATCATCAACTAGATTCAGCAGCGGGCCAATTTTCTTTATTGAGCGGCTGGTCAGGGTTCCGGAACATAATTAAAAAAAAAAATGTGATTGCAAATTGACCGCAAGAAGCCCAAACAGATATAATATTGGACTAAAACATAGTAATTTCTCTATAGGTGTCACGATCGTCAGGGAGAGACCAATGCGCAGCGTGTTGAACGAACATAGTGAACTTTATTATCTTTAGTGATAATCGACACAATAAACAAAACAAGAAACGACTCGTGAAGTCCACGGTAACAATGACCGAACACGGAACAAAAACCCACAAACACAAAGGGAAAATAGACAGTATAAATATGGCTCCCAATCAGAGACAACCAACGACAGCTGACACTCGTTGCCTCTGATTGGGAGTCACTCTAGCCAACATAGAAATAAACACATAGAATGAACACACCCTGGCTCAACATATAGAGTCCCAGAGCCAGGGTGTGACAGTACCCCCCCTAAAGGCGCGGACTGCGACCGTGCCTCAACCTGAACAAAACAGGGGAGGGCTGGGCGGGCATACCTCCTCGGCGGCGGTTCTGGCTCCGGCCTTGACCACCACCCTCCAATACACCCCCATAGCGCCCCTGGTCCAGTCTGGGCCCCGCCGGCTGGAGCTGAACTGGACTTAGCAGGAGCGGTTAGCTTCAGCTCCATAGTGGAGCAGTTGACCGGTACCTTACCAGGCACCGGTGACCCAGGCACGGGTTGTGCTGGACTGACGACGCGCACCCCTGGCTTGGTGCGTGGAGGAGGAACGGGCTTTACCAGGCTGACGACGCGCACCCCTGGCTTGGTGCGTGGAGGAGGAACGGGCCTTACCAGGCTGACGACTCGCACCCCTGGCTTAGTGCGTGGAGGAGGAACGGGCCTTACCAGGCTGACGACTCGCACCCCTGGCTTGGTGCGTGGAGGAGGGACGGGCCTTACCAGGCTGACGACTCGCACCCCTGGCTTGGTGCGTGGAGGAGGAACGGGCCTTACCAGGCTGACGTCTCGCACCCCTGGCTTAGTGCGAGTGGCAGGAACAGGCCAGGCCGGGCCGGGCTGGCGACGCGCACCGTATACTTGGTGCGAGTGGCAGGAACAGGCCGGGCCGGGCTGGCGACGCGCACCGTATACTTGGTGCGAGTGGCAGGAACAGGCCGGGCCGGGCTGGCGACGCGCACCGTAGACTTGGTGCGTAGAGCAGGGACAGGCCGGGCTGGCGACGCACACCGTAGGCTTGGTGCGTAGAGCAGGGACAGGCCGGGCTGGCGACGCACACCGTAGGCTTGGTGCGTGGAGCAGGGACAGGCCGAACCGGGCTGTGGAGACGGATAGGAGACCTGGAGTGAAGAGCGGCCACAACCCGTCCTGGCTGAATGCCTACCCTCACACACTCTGTGTGAGGCATCCGCACAGGACGTACAGGGCGGTGTATCCGTAACCTGGTGGCCTTCTGGATCCGCCCCTTTTCTGCCTCCGTCAGCCCCGTCGTCCATGCCGTGTGCCCCCCCCTAAAACATTTCTGGGGTTGCCTCTCGCCTGTCCGACGTTGACCCGTTTGGCGCCGCTGCTCCTCTCTACGGCGCGCCTCCACCGTCTCTTCTCCCGGCGCTTCCTCCCATGTCCAGCCCAAGAGCTGCCCCTGGACACGCTGCTTGGTCGTTGCATGGTGGGTTCTTCTGTCACGATCGTCAGGGAGAGACCAATGCGCAGCGTGTTGAACGAACATAGTGAACTTTATTATCTTTAGTGATAATCGACACAATAAACAAAACAAGAAACGACTCGTGAAGTCCACGGTAACAATGACCCGAACACGGAACAAAAACCCACAAACACAAAGGGAAAATAGACAGTATAAATATGGCTCCCAATCAGAGACAACCAACGACAGCTGACACTCGTTGCCTCTGATTGGGAGTCACTCTAGCCAACATAGAAATAAACACAACAGAATTACCAACATAGAAATAAACACATAGAATGAACACACCCTGGCTCAACATATAGAGTCCCAGAGCCAGGGTGTGACAGTACCCCCCCCTAAAGGCGCGGACTGCGACCGCGCCTCAACCTGAACAAAACAGGGGAGGACTGGGCGGGCATACCTCCTCGGCGGCGGTTCTGGCTCCGGCCTTGACCACCACCCTCCAATACACCCCCCATAGCGCCCCTGGTCCAGTCTGGCCCCGCCGGCTGGAGCTGAACTGGACTTAGCAGGAGCGGTTAGCTTCAGCTCCATAGTGGAGCAGTTGACCGGTACCTTACCAGGCACCGGTGACCCAGGCACGGGTTGTGCTGGACTGACGACGTGCACCCCTGGCTTGGTGCGTGGAGGAGGAACGGGCTTTACCAGGCTGACGACGCGCACCCCTGGCTTGGTGCGTGGAGGAGGAACGGGCCTTACCAGGCTGACGACTCGCACCCCTGGCTTAGTGCGTGGAGGAGGAACGGGCCTTACCAGGCTGACGACTCGCACCCCTGGCTTGGGTGCGTGGAGGAGGGACGGGCCTTACCAGGCTGACGACTCGCACCCCTGGCTTGGTGCGTGGAGGAGGAACGGGCCTTACCAGGCTGACGTCTCGCACCCCTGGCTTAGTGCGAGTGGCAGGAACAGGCCGGGCCGGGCTGGCGACGCGCACCGTATACTTGGTGCGAGTGGCAGGAACAGGCCGGGCCGGGCTGGCGACGCGCACCATATACTTGGTGCGAGTGGCAGGAACAGGCCGGGCCGGGCTGGCGACGCGCACCGTAGACTTGGTGCGAGTGGCAGGAACAGGCCGGGCCGGGCTGGCGACGCCGCGACCGTATACTTGGTGCGAGTGGCAGGAACAGGCCGGGCCGGGCTGGCGACGCGCACCGTATACTTGGTGCGAGTGGCAGGAACAGGCCGGGCCGGGCTGGCGACGCACACCGTAGGCTTGGTGCGTAGAGCAGGGACAGGCCGGGCTGGCGACGCACACCGTAGGCTTGGTGCGTAGAGCAGGGACAGGCCGGGCTGGGCTGGCGACGCACACCGTAGGCTTGGTGCGTGGAGCAGGGACAGGCCGAACCGGGCTGTGGAGACGGATAGGAGACCTGGAGTGAAGAGCGGCCACAACCCGTCCTGGCTGAATGCCTACCCTCACACACTCTGTGTGAGGCATCCGCACAGGACGTACAGGGCGGTGTATCCGTAACCTGGTGGCCTTCTGGATCCGCCCCTTTTCTGCCTCTGTCAGCCCCGTCGTCCATGCCGTGTGCCCCCCCCTAAAACATTTCTGGGGTTGCCTCTCGCCTGTCCGACGTTGACCCGTTTGGCGCCGCTGCTCCTCTCTACGGCGCGCCTCCACCGTCTCTTCTCCCGGCGCTTCCTCCCATGTCCAGCCCAAGAGCTGCCCCTGGACACGCTGCTTGGTCGTTGCATGGTGGGTTCTCTGTCACGATCGTCAGGGAGAGACCAATGCGCAGCGTGTTGAACGAACATAGTGAACTTTATTATCTTTAGTGATAATCGACACAATAAACAAAACAAGAAACGACTCGTGAAGTCCACGGTAACAATGACCGAACACGGAACAAAAACCCACAAACACAAAGGGAAAATAGACAGTATAAATATGGCTCCCAATCAGAGACAACCAACGACAGCTGACACTCGTTGCCTCTGATTGGGAGTCACTCTAGCCAACATAGAAATAAACACAACAGAATTACCAACATAGAAATAAACACATAGAATGAACACACCCTGGCTCAACATATAGAGTCCCAGAGCCAGGGTGTGACAATAGGGAATACTTAGGAATAGATTTCCAAAATTAAAATCACTTGGAGCTGATTTCCTGGTGTTTTTACAGTATTTTATGTCCGCGGTCCGCCAGTTGGGGAACCCTGGTTTAGAATATCTACATAAATTCTATATTACTCTGTAGGCTACTGACCTATTCAAAGCTTCCTCTGGCATCTCACCATTTATATGCCTGTAGTTATTGAACTCAACCTGCAGGATGTTTGTTTGTTTTGATTGAGTGGGGGGAAACAGCTGCGGGCAAGGTTCTAACAGATGGGTGTGTCTTGGTGGTGGCAAGGACACACCCAAGAAACACCCACATCAAACCACACACCGAATCCAACTCAAGTTTGGCTTCTGTTATGGCCGTCAGCATTTATTGAGGAGCAAGCCAAAAAACAAGGCCAAATCAGCGGGTGCATTTCCCCTTTAACCCTAATCTTAACCACACTGCTAACCCTAAATCCTAACCTTAAATTAAGACCAAACACTTTTGTTTTCATGAATTTTTACGATATAGCCAATTTTGACATTGCAGCTGGTCCATCTAGCGGAAATCTGCCTCCAGGGCAAGATTCATGACAATAAACGTCAACTTGCTGTCTATGTTGGTATGTCATTTACGGCTCCAGAGGGTAGGAATGATGTGAATGTGCATGCTGATGCAAACACACCCTTGGGCCAAATATTACCCAAGCACAGGGACGATAACCTGCCATAAACAATAGATGTGTATACATTGGTAAAATAAATATTCTATCAACTTTATGATGAAACCTGACCGTAAAAGGCCTGTTTAAGACTATTTTCTGCAGAATTATTAATTAGCTTAGACACACCCTCCGTGCTCATCTCCAAAAAAACTAGGTTGGCTAAAATTCTAAATTAGATCCCACTGTCAAACATAGTTAAACATCAAATCAGCGTTATAGAGATTTATCATCTCTAATTATCTCAACAGGATACTGGTTGTCAGACAAACTCAATCTATTGGAGATAAACTGGAAAAACACAACACTGATAAAAACAAGGGTGAAGGTGGTAAATGAGAGAGAGAGTGAGAGAGTGAGAGAAAGCGAGAGAGAGAAAGCGAGAAAAAGAGAGAGACAGGTAGATAGAGGGGGGAGGCATAGAGAGAAAGAAGGAGAGAGGAGGGGAAAGGTAGAGAAAGAGGGGGGAGAGATGGCGAGACAGAGAGAGAGGAAAACAAACTGAGCTATGTGGGTTAAAGGTAGACTCAGCGATATGACGTAGATGCAGAAAGTAAACAGCATATTGGGTCAATTTCCGCAACAACTAAGAGCGTTGAAGTGCGAGGCTCAACTTATCTGCTGTTTATGTGCCCTGGCTACCATGCTGTGAACAGCGTGAAGCGCACCCGTGCATATGCGCAGATACTGTGGGTGACTGTGTGAGAGCAAAGTCTTGCATCTCAATATCTGCGGTTCAGCTCGTGGCAACGTTTTCAGTCTCCTTTTACTGTTTTTCTTTTGCTGAAACATAGCTTTTGAGTCTTGACACATGTACAGAGACATGCTTTCATCCTGCGCAGGTCTGACGATAAATCAGGGCTTGGCCGACAGCCCCCAGAAGGCATTGCACAGGATACTGCCCATCCATGTGAGAGGATGTTGGGTGATTATGTCTGTGTCCCAAATGGCACCCTATAGTGCACTATTTTTGACCAGAGCCCTATGGGCCCTGGTCAAAAGTAGTGCACTAAATAGAGAATAGGGTGCAAATTGGGATGCAGCCTATCATTGTGTTCATTTATGGCTCTGTACTCTGAGTGTGTGGAGCCCTGGGGCCCTGCATGGGTATTTACTACTCCTCCCCAATCCTACTCTACCCTGTCATGGCCTGGATGCAACGCACTGTGATGGCACCTTCTGCCAATATTCACAGAGCTGTTGTTGTCTTGTCTTTAGAGCATAATAACGCATACTATTTTCACTTTGACTGGGGCAAGCTGAAGCTACCCTTCTCAGATTTCTATCCCAGACATCTGCCTTGAGGGACATAACCTTTCTAATCTCACCAGCCACTTCAATTAGTGTATATGAAGGAAGGAAATATCCTCTCCAGTGCACTATTCAAAATGTAATTACATTTACATTTACGTCATTTAGTAATGTCATAAGCATGCAAATGCATAAAACCTTCCCTGGTCTACTGTGAGAGTATCATTGGTGTGCTGAGAGACTCTCACTCACATGGACACACACTCATATACTGTACATCTGTATAAAGTATATGCATAAATATGTTTATATAAATAATTGGTGACTCACCGTCTGGTGGCTGCGGTCACAGTAGCGCAGCCCGAAGTAGTCTGTCTCTACCAGGTTCACATGGTTGAACACAAAGTCCAGCACCACCGACCCCTTAGTGGACTTCTGTGTAACACAAGAGGATAGGAATTAGCGTCTCAAATGTGTTGCCAAGCAAAACCATTCTCAAGTTGATGTCAGTGTAATTATTTACGGAATATTTTTTATTTTTATTTTTAATTTTTTTTCACCTTTATTTAACCAGGTAATATACACTACCAGTCAAAGGTTTGGACACACCTACTAATTCAAGGGTTTTTCTTTATTTGTATTTTTTTTTTTACATTGTAGAATAATAGTAAAGACATCAAACTATGAAATAACACATATGGAATCATGTACAGTTGAAGTCGGAAGTTTACATACACTTAGGTTGGAGTCATTAAAACTTGTTTTTCAACCACTCCACAAATTTCTTGTTAACAAACTATAGTTTTGGCAAGTCGGTTAGGACATCTACTTCGTGCATGACACAAGTAATTTTTCCAACAATTGTTTACAGACAGATTATTTCACTTATAATTCACTGTATCACAATTCCAGTGGGTCAGAAGTTTACATACACTAAGTTGACTATGCCTTTAAACAGCTTGGACAATTATGTCATGGCTTTAGAAGCTTCTGATAGGCTAATTGACATCATTTGAGTCAATTGGAGGTGTACCTGTGGATGTATTTCAAGGCCTACCTTCAAACTCAGTGCCTCTTTGCTTGACATCATGGGAAAATCAAAAGAAATCAGACAAGACCTCAAAAAAATAAAAATGGTAGACCTCCACAAGTCTGGTTCATCCTTTTCCAAACGCCTGAAGGTACCACGTTCATCTGTACAAACAATAGTAGGCAAGTATAAACACCATGGGACCACGCAGCCGTCATACCGTTCAGGAAGGAGACGCGTTCTGTCTCCTAGAGATGAACATACTTTGGTACGAAAAGTGCAAATCAATCCCAGAACAACAGCAAAGGACCTTGTGAAGATGCTGGAGGAAACAGGTACAAAAGTATCTATATCCACAGTAAAACGAGTCCTATATCGACATAACCTGAAAGGCCGATCAGCAAGGAAGAGGCCACTGCTCCAAAACCGCCATAAAAAAGCCAGACTACGGTTTGCAACTGCACATGGGGACAAAGATCGTACTTTTTGGAGAAATGTCCTCTGGTCTGATGAAACAAAAAGAGAACTGTTTGGCCATAATGACCATCGTTATGTTTGGAGGAAAAATGGGGTTGCTTGCAAGCCGAAGAACACCATCCCAACCGTGAAGCACGGGGGTGGCAGCATCATGCTGTGGGGGTGCACTTCACAAAATAGATGGCATCATGAGGAAGGACAATTATGTGGATATATTGAAGCAACATCTGAAGACATCAGTCAGGAAGTTAAAGCTTGGTCGCAAATGGGTCTTCCAAATGGACAATGACCCCAAGCATACTTCCAAAGTTGTGGCAAAATGGCTTAAGGACAACAAAGTCAAGGTATTGTAGTGGCCATCAAAAGCCCTGATCTCAATCTTATAGAACATTTGTGGGCAGAACTGAAAAAGAGTGTGCGAGCAAGGAGGCCTACAAACCAGCTCTGTCAGGAGGAATGGGCCAAAGTCTATACAGAAGATAGCCCTATTTGGTAAAAGACCAAGTCCATATTATGGCAAGAACAGCTCAAATAAGCAAAGTGAAACAACAGTCAATCGTTACTTTAAGATATGAAGGTCAGTCAATACGGAACATTTCAAGAACTTTGAAAGTTTATTTAAGTGCAGTCGCAAAAACCATCAAACGCTATGATGAAACTGGTTCTCATGAGGACCGCCACAGGAACGGAAGACCCAGAGTTAGCTCTGCTGCAAAGGATAAGTTCATTAGAGTTACCAGCCTCAGAAATTGCAGCCCAAATAAATGCTTCACAGAGTTCAGGTTACAGACACATCTCAACATCAACTGTTCAGAGGAGAATTGCTGCAAAGAAACCACTACTAAAGGACACCAATAAGAAGAAGAGACTTGCTTGGGCCAAGAAACACGAGCAATGTACATTAGACTGGTGGAAATTTGTCCTTTGGTCTGGAGATTTTTGGTTCCAACCGCCGTGGCTTTGTGAGACAAGGTGTGGGTGAACGGATGATCTCCACATGTGTATTTCCCACTCTAAAGCGTGGAGGAGGAGGTGTTTAGGTGTAGGGGTGCTTTGCTGGTGACACTGTCTGTGATTTATTAGAATTCAAGGCACACCTAACCAGCATGGCTACCACAGCATTCTGCAGTGATACACCATCCCATCTGGTTTGGGCTTAGTGGGACTATAATTTGTTTTTCAACAGGACAATGACCCAATACACCTCCAGGCTGTGTAAGGGCTATTTTACCAAGAAGGAGAGTGATGGAGTGCTGCATCAGCTGACCTGGCCTCCACAATCCCCCGACCTCAACCCAATTGAGATGGTTTGGGATGAGTTGGACCGCAGAGTGAAGGAAAAGCAGCCAACAAGTGCTCAGCATATGTGGGAACTCCTTCAAGACTGTTGGAAAAGCATTTCAGGTGAATCTGGTTGAGAGAATGCCAAGATTGTGCAAAGATGTCAACAAGGCAAAGGGTGGCTATTTGAAGAACCTCAAATATAAAATATATATATATATATACAGTGGGGCAAAAAAGTATTTAGTCAGCCACCAATTGTGCAAGTTCTCCCACTTAAAAAGATGAGAGAGGCCTGTAGTTTTCATCATAGGTACACGTCAACTATGACAGACAAAATGAGAAAAAAATTCCAGAAAATCACATTGTAGGAATTTTTTATGAATTTATTTGCAAATTATGGTGGAAAATAAGTATTTGGTCAATAACAAAAGTTTCTCAATACTTTGTTATATACCCTTTGTTGGCAATGACACAGGTCAAACGTTTTCTGTAAGTCTTCACAAGGTTTTCACACACTGTTGCTGGTATTTTGGCCCATTCCTCCATGCAGATCTCCTCTAGAGCAGTGATGTTTTGGGGCTGTCGCTGGGCAACACAGACTTTCAACTCCCTCCAAAGATTTTCTATGGGGTTGAGATCAGGAGACTGGCTAGAGCCACTCCAGGACCTTGAAATGCTTCTTACGAAGCCACTCCTTCATTGCCCGGGCGGTGTGTTTGGGATCATTGTCATGCTGAAAGACCCAGCCACGTTTCATCTTCAATGCCCTTGCTGATGGAAGGAGGTTTTCACTCAAAATCTCACGATACATGGCCCCATTCATTCGTTCCTTTACACGGATTAGTCGTCCTGGTCCCTTTGCAGAAAAACAGCCCCAAAGCATGATGTTTCCACCCCCATACTTCACAGTAGGTATGGTGTTCTTTGGATGCAACTCAGCATTCTTTGTCCTCCAAACACGACGAGTTGAGTTTTTACCAAAAAGTTCTATTTTGGTTTCATCTGACCATATGACATTCTCCCAATCCTCTTCTGGATCATCCAAATGCACTCTAGCAAACTTCAGACAGGCCTGGACATTTACTGGCTTAAGCAGGCGGACACGTCTTGCACTGCAGGATTTGAGTCCCTGGCGGCGTAGTGTGTTACTGATGGTAGGCTTTGTTACTTTGGTCCCAGCTCTCTGCAGGTCATTCACTAGGTCCCCCCGTGTGGTTCTGGGATTTTTGCTCACCGTTCTTGTGATCATTTTGACCCTACGGGGTGAGATCTTGCGTGGAGCCCCAGATCGAGGGAGATTATCAGTGGTCTTGTATGTCTTCCATTTCCTAATAATTGCTCCCACAGTTGATTTCTTCAAACCAAGCTGCTTACCTATTGCAGATTCAGTCTTCCCAGCCTGGTGCAGGTCTACAATTTTGTTTCTGGTGTCCTTTGTCAGCTCTTTGGTCTTGGCCACAGTGGAGTTTGGAGTGTGACTGTTTGAGGTTGTGGACAGGTGTCTTTTATACTGATAACAAGTTCAAACAGATGCCATTAATACAGGTAACGAGTGGAGGACAGAGGAGCCTCTTAAAGAAGAAGTTACAGGTCTGTGAGAGCCAGAAATCTTGCTTGTTTGTAGGTGACCAAATACTTATTTTCCACCATAATTTGCAAATAAATTCATAAAAAATCCTACAATGTGATTTTCTGGATTTTTTTTCCTCAATTTGTCTTTCATAGTTGACGTGTACCTATGATGAAAATTACAGGCCTCTCTCATCTGTTTAAGTGGGAGAACTTGCACAAATAGTGGCTGACTAAATACTTTTTTGCCCCACTGTATATTTGTTTAACACTTTTTTGGTTACTACATGATTCCATGTGTGTTATTTCATAGTTTTGATGTCTTCACTATTATTCTACAATATAGAAAATAATAAAATAAAGAAAAACCCTGGATGAGTAGGTGTGTCAAACTTTTGACTGGTACTGTAAGATGGGTGATAGTCATATTATACTGTAGCCATTAATGCACTCTGAAGCAAAATGTAAAGTATTCTGAAATACCATGGTGGGCTTCTGTACGGACAGTCATTTTTTGAAGAATAAAGAGTTTCAACAATATATGACATACAGCAGTGGTCGCCAACCGGTCGATCACGATCGACTGGTCGATCTCCAAGGCATTCCTAGTTGATCGCCAAACTTTTCTGTAAAAATCCCAACGATAAAGCCTTGCATTCCTATTTTTTTTGTTTTGTTTTGTGCTGTTGGCGGTAGGTGCACTTGATTCAGCAGCCCTAGAGCCGGGAAGGCAAAGTGTTCCCATTTATAACCATTTAATGTGTCTGAAGGTAGAACTCTGCCTACCCGGCAGGCCCAGAGAGAAAATCAAGTGCACCTATAGGCCTACCGCTGGCCAATCAGATAGGTCAGATCACCTTGTCTGCACAGTTTCCTCGAGCCATAGACTGTAAAAAGAAGCCTCGAACATACAGCAAAGTTCATACTTTAAGATTAAATTTTTTTGAAAACCATGACTAGAGAGAGACTCAACGAATACAGCAAAATTCTGCTGTTTTTATGTGTAAGTTCAGCACTGTTAACACTTTGTTCAACACCTTCATAAGCCATAAAATGAACATTCTCCCTACTTCCACATGATACAACCAGCACTGCAGCTGCAATGAATGAGTATAGCAAAGTGTTCCGATAAGGTTGCGTTGTAATTATTAGCGGCTTGTGTCTTTTTTAATATGGAGGAATACTTCACTTTCTCTGGTCATATGAGTAACAATATGAATTGGTGCATGAGGCAGAAATAATGTAGTGCAACTTGAGTTTCGCCATCAGCTGAAAGACTGTGTCCCCCTTTTCTCAGTGGAGGGAAGGAGGGCGGAGGGAAGGTGAGGCGGGTGCTCCCTCACTCCCGTCATACAGATGCAGGCCATCAGTCCAGTAAAAAAAAAAAGAAGCTAATTATTATGCTCACTTAGCTGTGCTTCACAAGTAATACAACAAATTATCTATTACCAGTGTGATCATATTCATCCCCCTTGGCGTTTTTCCTATTTTGTTGCATTACAACCTGTAATTTAAATGGATTTTTATTTGGATTTCATGTAATGGACATACACAAAATAGTCCAAATTGGTGAAGTAAAAATTAAATAAAAAACTTGTTTAAAAAAGAAATAAGAAATAAGAAATAAATAACGGAAAAGTGGTGCGTGCATATGTATTCACCCCCTTTGCTATGAAGCCCCTAAATAAGATCTGGTGCAACCAATTACCTTCAGAAGTCACATAATTAGTTAAATTCAAGCATGGCCAATATGCAGTGATAATGTATTGGGCCTATAGCCTACTGCATAAACCTCATTGCTACATAACTGTTTTTAGTTGGTTAATGTTGCATAGGCTTACGTTTTTTACGTCATGTTTAGATCTCAGCTTGCATTTTGACTCATAAAATGATATTGACTCAGAAAAGGTTGGTGACCACTGGCATTCAGTATAGCACATCTTTTATTCACTTCAGAATGAGGAGAGATAGTCTCTCTTTCAGCTTGCTGTGTCTGGATTTAGAAATAACATGAAGAGACTCTATAAGAGAGCAGACCTATGTCTCCAGGGAAATATAAAGAGAGATAAATTACTACTCTGCTATGCAGTGAAAACAGCCTTACACTGCAATTTACGCACTTCACCTCTTATTACCATTTTCAGAGGCTTACAAAAGTTATCTGCTAAAAGAAACAAACTCAGGACTCAGATTTTAGTATGAACCAGACAAACCCTGGTTACAGTAGCATTTCCATAACACCTATGCCACTGTTGCAAGATAATTGCCATACATCTATATCTCCTTTGTAGGATGAAGAACAATCCTTGACCGTATCTTTAGCTCAGTCAGCACTTTTGCTTTCCCTTGTATCCACAGAGGATATACTGTAAGTATTTCTTGCGATAGATAACCAATCATGTATCACACAAACCAATCCCAATTGGCCTCAGCGAGGAGCAAAACCCAACCAAACCCTCCTCTCTCACCTGCATTCAGTTACATTTATCCTGAGGGCAATTTGACTGCATCCCAAGAGAGGAAATGGATTTCTACTATGGAGGCATCGATGCATAGCCTATGCCAGTAATGAAAGATGGGGTTTTACTCACAGTAAACATAATCTCAAGGTGAGTCAGAGGCTGAAACACACTACAAACACAGAACACACTAACATTCCAACCCAACCCAGGGTTTCCTAACCTCCTCTCTTTCCTTTTTCCTTTTCAAAGTCAACACACACACATGCACGCACACACACACTCAGTTCCCTAGGGTATGATTGAGAGATCATATTGGGTGGATCATTCACTGACCAGCAGTGTATTTGCATTGGGTTTGTGTGTGATTTGTTCTTTAGCAGGACACCAACATCCATCTTGGCAGGAGGACATCCCTCTCTCTTCACCGAATTCTTTCTGTTTGCTCTTGACACAGAGAGGAGGAAACTGTGTGTGTGAGTGAGTGTGCATCCAAGTGTGTGTGTGTGTGTTTCTCTCTGAGATACAGTGGAGAGGACTGCTCTTCTTAACCACAAAGCACATCTTTGATGAATCACGTGGTGTACACTGACAAACAGTCAGTATGATTTATGCCCACAAAGGCACAGACCATGCTCGGCTGGCTAGAGATCAAATGTGAATGCTTAGAGCAGACTATGCCATTTTCAGCAGTAGGTTTACAATCAGCAGTGTGGGAAAACCTAGTGAATCTAGATGGGGTTTTAGAAGTCACAGCGTACACTCCTATTAAGAATTCAAGAAGTCCAAGAAGTATGTGATGAGTTGGTCCAAGTTAATTCCTAAGGCATCTAAAGTAGAGCACTTCCTCATGTTAACAGTTCATTACTTCCTCCTCTGTGATTCAGGACTCATCTGCATGTTCTCATTATCTACTCAATCCGCAGGTGCACTCCCAGGGAATCACAAGTGGGTTGCCTGTGTCTGACACAGGAGACAGGCTCTCTCTCTCGCTCTGTTTCTCTCCTTCTCTCCCCCCTTTAACTCTCTCTTACCCTACTATATATACACGTCTCTCTCTTTCTCTCCCCCCATCTCTCTCTCCTACCCTCTCCCTTTCTTTCAGCAAACTGGTGAGGGCCCAAAACAGTGTCAATAAAACATTTCAGATAAACTTTTTTTTTTGGGACCATCTACCAATCGGTGCCCTTCTTTGAGAGGCATTGAAAAACCTCCCTGGTCTTTGTGGTTGAATCTGTGCTTGAAATGCACTTCTTGATTGAGGGACCTTACAGATCATTGTGTGTGGCGTACAGAGATGGGGTAGTTATTCAAAAATCATGTTAACCACTATTATTGAATACGGAATGAGTCCATGCATTTTATTATGAGTCCATGAAACTTACTTGCTAAGCACATTTTTACTCCTGAACTTATTTAGGCTTGCCATAACATACAGTACTTACTTACTCAAGACATTTCAGCTTTAATTTGTTTTATTAACTGTCTACAAACAAAATTCCACTTTGCCATTATGGGGTATTGTGTAGATCAGTGACACAAAATCTCAATTGAATACATTTTAAATTCAGGCTGTAACACAACAGAATGTGGAAAAAGTAAAGGGGTGTGAATACTTTCTGAAGGCACCGTAACTAGGCCCTCAAAGAAAGGCCTTATGATATACTGTATGTAATTGTTTTCATAAATAATTAAATTGTAAAGGCTAATAAGGCTGGTGGAACCGTTCATAGATAGTTCTAGGAAGAACCCTTCATATAGGGTTCCAGGTAGATCCATATACAGGGGGTTCTATGAAGAACCGGTCACGTTCGTTCATGAACGGGTCAGACCAAGGCGCAGCGTGATATGCATACATGTTTATTAGAACCAAATAAACAACTACAAAACAACAAACGAAATGTGAAGTCCAAGGTACACAAACAACATACCTAACACGGAACAAGATCCCACAACCCACTAGTGCCAATAGGCTGCCTAAGTATGGTCCCCAATCAGAGACAACGAGCGACAGCTGCCTCTGATTGGGAACCACACAGGCCAACATAGATCTATACATACTAGAATGTACAACATGGACAAACACAGCAAGGAAAATACACACCCTGACTCAACATACAAGCGTCCTCTGAGTCAGGGCGTGACAGTACCCCCCCCCCCCAAAGGTGCGGACTCCGACCGCGCAACATAAACATAACAGGGTAGGGGCCGGGTGGGCATTCCGCCTCGGAGGCGGATCCGGCTCCGGGCGTGACGACCACTTACTCTCCGCCTCCCTGTTGCGCCCCTGGTCTGGTCTGGACCTCGGCGCGCTGCTTGCCCTCTCCTTCCTCCCACGAAGTACCAAGCCCTGTCTGGACCCTGGTGTGGGAGACCCCGAACCTGGAGAGGGGCTAACATCTGGGTCTGGACTGGAGCCGCTGACCGGAGCTGAACCCGACGACGGTGGAGCGAACTGCTCTGGCTCCGGAGTAGAGCCGCTGACCGGAGCTGGATCAGGCACCGGTGGAGCGGACTGCTCTGGCTCCGGAGTGGAGCCGCTGACCGGAGCTGGACTGGACCCCGGTGGAGCGGATTGCTCTGGCTCCGGAGTGGAGCAGCTGACCGGTGCCGGACCAGGCACCGGTGGAACAGGCACGGGCCGTGCCGGACTGGACACACGCACCACTGGGCTGGTGCGAGGAGCAGGCACGGGCCGGACCGGACTAGGAACACGCACCATTGGCTTGATGCGAGGAGCAGGAACAGGCCGGGCCGGACTGGTGACGCGCACCACTGGCTTGATGCGAGGAGCAGGAACAGGCCGGGCCGGGCTGGCGACGCGCACCACTGGCTTGGTGCGAGGGGCAGGAACAGGCCGGGCCGGGCTGGCGACGCGCACCACTGGCTTGGTGCGAGGAGCAGGAACAGGCCGGGCCGGGCTGGCGACGCGCACCACTGGCTTGGTGCGAGGAGCAGGAAGGGGCCGGGCCGGGCTGGCGACGCACACCACTGGCTTGGTGCGAGGAGCAGGAACGGGCCGGACCGGACTGCGAAGGCGGACTGGAGGTCTGGAGCGGAGAGCTGGCACAACCCGTCCTGGCTGGCTACCCACTTTCGCACTACACGTGCGGGGTGCTGGCACAGGACGCACTGGGCTGTGCACGCGTACTGGCGATACAGCTCGTAGAACCGGCGCAGGATATGCGGGACCGAGGAGGCGTACTGGAGACCAGGAGCATTGAGCCGGCACACCCCGTCCTGGCTGGATGCCCATCTTCGCACGGCACGTGCGTGGTGCTAGCACAGGACGTACAGGACTGTGCCGGCACACTGGCGACACAGTACGTAGCTCCGCATAACACGGAGCCTGCCCAGTCACATGCCTCCTCGCGTGAGTACGGGGAGTTGGCTCTGCTCTAACGCTAGGCTCTGCCAACCACCCTTTTAGCCCCCCCCAAACTCTGTGTTGCCGTTGCTCCTCTCCTGCCTGGGCATCTACCTTCGCCCATGGCCCTTTCCCCGCAAATATCTCCTCCCATGACCACCATTTGCCCACCTGTGACATGGCTATTCGCTCTTCCTGGGCACGCTGCTTGGTCCTCGTTTGGTGGGATCTTCTGTCACGTTCGTTCATGAACGGGTCAGACCAAGGCGCAGCGTGATATGCATACATGTTTATTAGAACCAAATAAACAACTACAAAACAACAAACGAAATGTGAAGTCCAAGGTACACAAACAACATACCTAACACGGAACAAGATCCCACAACCCACTAGTGCCAATAGGCTGCCTAAGTATGGTCCCCAATCAGAGACAACGAGCGACAGCTGCCTCTGATTGGGAACCACACAGGCCAACATTGATCTATACATACTAGAATGTACAACATGGACAAACACAGCAAGGAAAATACACACCCTGACTCAACATACAAGCGTCCTCTGAGTCAGGGCGTGACAGAACCCTACATAGAGGGGTTCTTCATAGGGTTCACACACACACACACACACACACACACACACACACACACACACACACACACACACACACACACACACACACACACACACACACACACACACACACACACACACACACACACACCCTATTCTCCCTAGTAAGTGGTTCCTTCCAAGCTGCACAGCGGAGCAAATATACAGTGGCTTGCGAAAGTATTCACCCACCTTATTTTTTCCTATTTTGTTGCCTTACAATCTGGAATTAAACTGGAGTTTTTGGGGGTTTGTATCATTTGATTTACACAACATGCCTACCACTTTGAAGATGCAAAATATGTTTTCTTGTGAAACAAACAAGAAATAAGACAAAAAAACTGAAAACTTGAGCATGCATAACTATTCACCCCCCCAAAGTCAATTATTTGCAGCAATTACAGCTGCAAGTCTCTTGGGGTATGTCTGTATAAGCTTGGCACATCTAGCCACTGGGATTTTTGCCCATTCTTCAAGGAAAAACTGCTCCAACTCCTTCAAGTTGGATGGCTTCCGCTGGTGTACAGCAATCTTTAAGTCATACCACAGATTCTCAATTGGATTGAGGTCTGGGCTTTGACTAGGCCATTCCAAGACATTTAAATGTTTCCCCTTAAACAACTTGAGTGTTGCTTTAGTAGTATGCTTAGGGTCATTGTCCTGCTGGAAGGTGAACCTCCGTCCCAGTCTCAAATTTCTGGAATACTGACACAGGTTTCCCTCAAGAATTTCCCTGTAGTTAGCGCCATCCACCATTCCTTCACTTCTGACCAGTTTCCCAGTTCCTGCCGATGAAAAACATCCCCACAGCATGATACTGCCACCACCATGCTTCACTTTGGTGATGGTGTTCTCGGGGTGATGAGAGGTTTTGGGTTTGCGCCAGACATAGCGTTTTCCTTGATGTCCAAAAAGCTCAAGTTTAGTCTCATCTGACCAGAGTACCTTCTTCCATATGTTTGGGGAGTCTCCCACAGGCCTTTTGGCGAACACCAAACGTGTTTGCTTATTTTTTTCTTTAAGCAATGGCTTTTTTCTGGCCACTCTTCCATAAAGCCCAGCTCTGTGGAGTGTACGGCTTAAAGTGGTCCTATGGACAGATACTCCAATCTCCGCTGTGGAGCTTTGCAGCTCCTTCAGGGTTATCTTTGGTCTCTTTGTTGCCTCTCTGATTAATGCCCTCCTTGCCTGGTCCGTCAGTTTTGGTGGGCGGCCTTCTCTTGGCAGGTTTGTTGTGGTGCCATATTCTTTCAATTTTTTAATAATGAATTTAATGGTGCTCCGTGGGATGTTCAAAGTTTCTGATATTTTTTTATAACCCAACCCTGATCTGTACTTCTCCACAACTTTGTCCCTGACCTGTTTGGAGAGCTCCTTGGTCTTCATGGTGCCGCTTGCTTGGTGGTGCCGCTTGCTTAGTGGTGTTGCAGACTCTGGGGCATTTCAGAACAGGTGTATATATACACTGAGATCATGTGACAGATCATGTGACACTTAGATTGCACCCAGGTGGACTTTATTTAACTAATTATGTGACTTCTGAAGGTAATTGGTTGCACCAGATCTTATTCAGGGACTTCATAGCAAAGGGGGTGAATACATAAGAACGCACCACTTTTCCGTTATTTATTTTTTAGAATTTTTTGAAACAAGTTATTTTTTTCATTTCACTTCACCAATTTGGACTATTTTGTATATGTCCATTACATGAAATCCAAATAAAAATCAATTTAAATTACAGGTTGTAATGCAACAAAATAGGAAAAACGGCAAGGGTTATGAATACTTTTGCAAGGCACTGTATGCAAGGCAGGACGCTAGATACTCTAGTGCGTGCAGACAGAGGAAGAGAGAGTGTAGAGTCTCGCAGGAGGTATGTTTGTAAATAAATTTGATCAAGTTATGTAGCCTATTGATTCCTTCTTGATGAATAAATAAAACAAAAATGTTTTGGGGAGTCTTTAGCAACCTAGCAATTTTATGAATTTAGCTTTAGCTAGCCAGCAAGATAGGTTCCCAATCAGTCAGAAGGATACAGACAGGACAAGAGGTATGCTTAGATATGCATCTCATTCCAAAATCATGGGCATTAATATGGAGTTGGTCCCTCTTTGCTGCTATAACAGCATCCACTCTTCTGGGAAGGCTTTCCACTAGATGTTGGAACATTGCTGCGTGAACTTGCTTCCATTCAGCCACAAGAGCATTAGTGAGGTCGGGCACTGATGTTGGGCGATTAGGCCTGGCTCGCAGTCGGCGTTCCAATTAATCCCAAAGGTGTTCGATGGGGTTGAGGTCAGGGCTCTCTGCAGGCCAGTCAAGTTCTTCCACTCAGATCTCGACAAACTATTTCTGTATGGACCTCACTTTGTGCACGGGGACATTGTCATGCTGAAACAGGAACTTCCCCAAACTGTTGCCACCATGTTGGAAGCACAGAATCGTCTAGAATGTATTTGTATGCTGTAGCGTTAAGATTTCCCTTCACTGGAACTAAGGGGCCTAGCCCGAGCCATAAAAAACTGCCCCAGACCATTATTCCTCCTCCACCAAAACGTACAGTTGGCACTATGCATTCGGGCAGGTAGCGTTCTCCTGGCATCCGCCAAACCCAGATTAGTCCGTCGGACTGCCAGATGGTGAAGCGTGATTCATCACTCTAGAGAACGCGTTTCCACTGCTCCAGAGTCCAACGGCAGCGAGCTTTACACCAATCCAGCCAACGCTTGGCATTGCGTATGGTGATCTTAGGCATGTGTGCAGCTGCTCAGCCATGGAAACCCATTTCATAAAGCTCCCGACGAACAGTTCTTGTGCTGATGTTGCTTCCAGAGGCAGTTTGGAACTCGGTAGTGAGTGTTGGAACCGAGGACTGACGATTTTTAGGTGCTACGCGCTTCAGCACTTGGCGGTCCTGTTCTGTGAGGTTATGTGGCATACAACAAGCACAAGCATTTCGTTACACCCGCAATTTCGCTACACCCGCAATAACATCTGCTAAATATGTGTATGACCAATAAAATTAGATTTGATTTGTGTGGCCTGCCACTTCGCGGCTGAGCCATTGTTGCTCCTAGATGTTTCCACTTCACAATAACAGCACTTACAGTTGACCAGGGCAGCTCTAGCAGGGCAGAAATTTAACTAACTGACTTGTTGGAAAGGTGGCATCCTATGACGGTGCCACGTTGAAAGTCACTGAGCTCTTCAGTAAGGCCATTCTACTGCCAATGTTTGTCTATGGAGATTGCATAGCTGTGTGCTCAATTTTATACACTGTCAGCAACGGATGTGGCTGATATAGCCGAATCCACTAATTTGAAGGGGTGTCCACATACTTTTGTATATATAGTGTATTTGTGCATTAATTATGATGCCATGATATGCCTGTATTGATGATGTGTGTTATGATCCCATCTACTGTGTTGTAATGTGGATGTAATATCCTGGGCATGTTAGTACAGTATATTGATATGTGTGCTTTACAACAGTCAGAATGACACCCTCATTAAAATCACAATTGAACAGGTAAAGAGGTATGCTAAGATAACCTATGCAGAAAAATATACATATTGTTTTTTACATAGAATTAGGCATAATGATTATGGCTCTAGGAAAAAGCTGTTTTAGGTGTTTTCCAACTCCACCCCCCCCTCCATACTCACGTACTTCGTGCCCCCTCTACAAAAATTGTTACCCTGAAATTATTAATATTGAGATAAAAACAGCTGCATTGGACCTTTAAGGAACACCAAAAATATAATTACATTGATTAGGCTTATGCATCCTACCTTGGAAGCACACCCTTTTCCGATCTTCCTGTGCCATACAAATTTGTGCATTGCCTATTGGTCAAGTTACCAGGTTATTAGCTAGCTAGGTAACATGACTAAACAAGGTCATTTGTTATCAAACCAAAAATGTGCGGCCTGCAACACCGTTTATGAAATTATATTACATTCGCACAAATTGGCACGGATAGGGTAGCTCCGGTAGGCCGAAATGGGCCATTACTTTTGAATGGTTTGCGCTAGAGACATGGAGTTTTCAGCGATGTAAAGGCGCAAGCATGACTGTCACTGTGCTCTGTTTGTCCTCTATGGCACTCAGAGGCTGCGTGACAGAGAAGCCTAGTCAGACTGGCCTGTGCACTTGGTTCTAACAGGCAAAATGAAAAGATACAATGTATCTACTTGGCTGCAAGCCGCTCCAATAATTAAACAAATGTAACAACAGAAGACTCATCAGTGTCTGCACACCCCAGCTCTCCATCATGGGCCCAGGGGCGGACTGGGACAAAAATTAAGCCCTGGAATTTAAGCCACACCAGCCCACATCACCGTGCGCTCATCGCACGCACCCCCCATAGTGCTCCTCTTTTTTTTAACCAGCTCTTTTTAACCAGCTCATGTTTAAGACAAATACAGCATAAAGCACCACTGGAGATACAACTTACCACTATAACTGTGCCTCTCTTGCCTCCCTGTTGTGCATCTTCTCTGATGTCACTCTGTTTGTTTGTCTGTCTGTCAGTCAGTCCGTCTGTCTGTCACTCTGTCTGTCTGTGATTCTCCTTGTTCTCCTCTGTTGTCATTCCGTCTTTGCTTCACCTTGTGCTCCTCTGTTGTCACTGTCTGTCACTCCTAAGTGTTAATTGCTTTAAATACAGCATTGAGCCAACATATTAAGGAACTGGCAGTACATCTGTGTCTCTGTTTTCTTCCTACCTCCACTGCACTCACCTCTGAGCTGTCTCTGCTAAGCCTAGCATCCTTTCCCACAGCACTGGTACCAGAAGACCAGGGGACTATTACATAGAGCCAAAATATCAATAAACTGTCAGTACATGTGTCAATATGTCTCTCTTGCTCGCGCTCTCTGTTTTCTCCCTAAGTCCACTACACTTGACTGCTGCAGCAGCAGCTGAGATGTACAGTTGAAGTCGGAAGTTTACATACACCTTAGCCAAATACATTTAAACTCAGTTTTTCACAATTCCTGACATTTAATCCTAGTAAACATTCCCTGTCTTAGGTCAGTTAGGATCACCACTTTATTTTAAGAATGTGAAATGTCAGAATAATAGTGATGATTTATTTCAGCTTATATTTCTTTCATCACATTCCCAGTGGGTCAGAAGTTTACATACACTCAATTAGTATTTGGTAGCATTGCCTTAAAATTGTTTAACTTGGGTCAAATATTTCGGGTAGCCTTCCACAAGCTTCCCACAATAAGTTGGGTGAATTTTGGCCCATTCCTCCTGACAGAGCTGGTGTAACTGAGTCAGGTTTGTAGGCCTCCTTGCTCACACACGCTTTTTTAGTTCTGCCCACAAATGTTCTATAGGATTGAGGTCAGGGCTTTGTGATGGCCACTCCAATACCTTGACTTTGTTGTCCTTAAGCCATTTTGCCACAACTTTGGAAGTATGCTTGGGGTCATTGTCCATTTGGAAGAACCATTTGCGACCAAGCTTTAACTTCCTGACTGATGTCTTGAGATGTTGCTTCAATATATCCACATAATTGTCCTTCCTCATGATGCCATCTATTTTGTGAAGTGCACCAGTCCCTCCTGCAGCAAAGCACCCCCACAGCATGATACTGCCACCCCATGCTTCACGGTTGGGATGGTGTTCTTTGGCTTGCAAGCCACCCCCTTCAGTTTGTGTCGATATAGGACTCGTTACTGTGGATATAGATACTTGTGTACCTGTTTCCTCCAGAATCTTCACAAGGTCCTTTGCTGTTGTTCTGGGATTGATTTGCACTTTTCGCACCAAAGTACGTTCATCTCCAGGAGACAGAACGCGTCTCCTTCCTGAGCGATATGACAGCTGTGTGGTCCCATGGTGTTTATACTTGCGTACTATTGTTTGTACAGATGAACGTGGTACCTTCAGGCATTTGGAAATTGCTCCCAAGGATGAACCAGACCTGTGGAGGTAATTCTTTTCATACTGCCCCCCCGTGGGAAACGAACCCACATCCCTGCCGGCCAAACCCTCCCCTACCTTGGACGACGCTGGACCAATTGTGCGCCGCCCATGGGTCTCCCGGTCGCGGCCTTAGACCACTGCGCCACTCGGGAGTCTGACAGCTTGGTTAGCCTGATCAAGTCTGTGAGCACCATGGTGCTGAATCCACTGGCAAATGTTGATGTACTCAAAGGGCCAATAGATGGATACATCAGTCCCAAACCGTACCTTGGTTACCTTTTTGAGTCAAAGGCAGCTGAGCTCCACCTTGCGCCTGAGGATGAAAACAATGTCCGAAAGCGGTGTGTAGCCTTCACCATCTCCCTCACTAATGAGTTGAGGGAGAGACTGCCGTACAACATCGAAGCATTGCAGTACATGTCAGTTTTCAATGTGGAGGAAACTCTAAAGCACAATAAGAGCCCTGGAGAAATAGAAAAATAGCCAAGCTCCTTGGCTACTCCCCTGCAGAGATAGACAAGATTGTCCAGCAATGGCGTGCCATCTATCTTAGCAAATGGAATGAGACAAAAACACACTGGGCTTCTGGAGTGAGATTTGGAAGTTCAGGGATCCAGCTGATATCAACCCGTTTCAAGAACTTGCCATGGCTGCTGTGTCTGTGTTGTCCTTGCCACACTCGAACGCTGAAGTCGGGAGAGTATATAGCCAGATGACTGTGGTAAAAAGCAAACTTAGAAATTGGATGTCCTTGCAGACCCTTAACTCCATCCTGTACATTCGATATGGACTGAAGATGTCTGGTGAGGCTTGCTATGAGCACCAGCTGCCTGTTAATGTTTTGCAGCTTTTTGGCACATCAGCTGCTTACTCATTTAAGTCAGCTCCCTCAGTTGCTGAACCTGCCATAGAGAGCCTTGACCAAAATGACGATGACCCACTCTTTCTGTGAGCCAGCACAGCACAGCCTGTGTGTGTGTGGAGGGGGGTCTGAAAAAAAAGATTTACCTGAATTAGGGCCAGACTAGTTACCATCGTTTTCTCACATTGCCATTGACAGTTTTTTCTATTGTCTCTTTTTGGTCCATTTAGATTGTTAATGTAGATTGTATACAAAAAAATGGTAAAAATGTTTCATGTTTTACTGTGACTTGTTGTAGGCTCCTAAGTGGACCATAAGGTTAAAAACCAAACCAAACGTATGAAAACTAAACTAAAAAATAAAATAATAATAATAAATAAATAAAAACGAAGTAACTCCGCCAGAGTGTCTCTTTTGGGTCACTTTTGCCAGTCCCAAGCCCAGATAAAGGAGGAGGGTTGGAATTGTGACATAAAAAAAAACACGAATCGACAGAAGAAAGTTCATTTGTAGTTCTAAACATATTTAGAGTGTTTTTAACTCACTTTTTGTCTCTCCCACGATGTTATTCCTCTCTCCTACAGCGTCCATCACAATTACATGCACATGGCCAATTATGCAAATTAGGTGATGACGTCATTTAGCAACTTCTAGCGACTTTTAGGACAGCCAATAGCTACTTTCCTTACTGAGGAGTTGGCAACACTGCAAGAGAGGCACCATAACGTTGGATGCCAACCACCGATAAACCTCACTGAAGAAGAAGAAGATGAGCAAGAGAGAGGATGAGGTAAAGAAAAACAAAACAATCTACTTGAAGGTAATTATCTGTGTACATAGATTGTTTGGGTGAAAAGGCATGACAGTAGTTTTCTTATCATGTGAAATATAATGGTACATTTCAGACAAACTCCAGACCAGCCATTGCATTGACAGCCGCTGCTGCATTAACTATCTGGCCTCTGACATTCATCCTAGCTTTACCATCAACTGGCTAGCTTTATCAGACAGCTTTAGATATGAGGGGAAAACAAATATATTTGCTAGTTAACCATCTGATTGACAGTTTATATAAATGCCATTAACGTTAGCTAGATAGATAGCTAAATTGAAACTGCAGTGGTGCTAATGTTAGATAGGTTTCTAGAAAAAAAAAAATATATAGCTATAGTTGCTAGCTATATTTTAAAGACAAACTTCTTCATTCCACTGCCTGATTATTTATTAATTGGTGACTGAAAAAGTTGGCAAGAAAAATTCCCCTCTCAATTTCACTGCAAATAGACTAACTAGCTAAAAATAAACTGGTGACAACTTGATCAAGATATGAATATGTAAAACTGTTTACAAAATTATGGCACATTTAAGGTAGTTGTGGTTCTTGGCAACTTGAACCATCACTGAAATTTCAGCAGTGAGGTTAATTTCTTCCCCCTCTCTGAGTGGTTACATACAGTACATGTCAAATGACTACGAGACAGAGATAAGGAGACTCTGGCTGTAATCAAAGGGAAGGTACCACTGAAGGCCCCAGTATACACGCAGGCAGCTTGAAGCAGATGTGTGTCACCACCCAGGCCCTTGTCACAGCATGCAGTGGTCTGATCGGGAGATGACAAATTCATTATGTACCTTTCATCCCCAAAGCCGTGTTAGCATTTACTGCACATGTTACTGAACAATTCAACCATTTTGTTAGTATCTTTGATCTAAATGGGCAATTCACATACAATATCCAATTCGTAAGCATTGACTAATACCTCTAGGGTCATGTGGTGGTCTGGCAGCATGCTGCTTTCCCTCTCCACCTGAAATGCAATAACAAAAACATGAACAACAATGTGCTTAGTCAGTCAGTAACTTGGCTAACTAGGCTAATTAAACACATGTAAATGTGCACATCAGCCAAATGATACCCAACCATACAGCCTACTAGTCTAGTTGCAGTGAAATTGGGAGGGGCATTTTTCTTGCCAACTTTTTCAGTCACCGATTAATAAATAGGCAGTGGAATGAAGTAGTTTGACAAAAATGTGTTCAAAAGTCAGTAAAATGTCTTTAAAATATAGCTAGTAAATATAGCTATAGTTTTTATTTTCTAGAAACCTATCTAACATTAGCTACACTGCAGTGATGAAGGTGGGAGTTAGTTAGCTACCTATCCCCCAGCAGTTTCAATTTAGCTATCTAACTAACATTAATTCCATTTATATAAACTATCAAATCAGATGATTAACTAGCAAATATATTCATTTTCTCCTCGTATCTAAAGCTGCCTGATAAAGCTAGCCAGTTGATGGTAAAGCTAGGATGAATGTCAGAGGCCAGATAGCTAACGCAACAGCGGCTGTCAATGCAATGGCTGGTCTGGAGTTTGTCTGAAATGTACCATTATATTTCACATGATAAGAAAACTACTGTCATGAATTTTCACCCAAAAAATATATGTACACAGATAAAAGAGACGATTACCTTCAAGTAGATTGTTTTGGTTTCTTCTTCAGTGGGGTTTATCGGCGGTTGGCATCCAACGTTATGGTGCATTACCGCCACCTATTGTACTGGAGTGTGGACCAGAGACAGGGATAATCTAAATCCTACCTATCAGCCCTGTTGCTCTTAAAAAAGATAACAAAAATATTTGAGACTATATCTAATGACGTTCTACTCAATATACACTTTAAACTAATTTCCTGTATCCCTTTCTCCCTCATATTAGATCTAATCCTCTCTCTTTCCCTCTGATACTGCCCACACAGTAGCAATACATGCTCCACGGTCTCTGTTTCCTGACAATAATCACACTTTCCTGTTGGATGCTTTCCTATCACATTTAATGTCTTATTCAACTGGCTGCGTCCCACCCTTAATCTTGTAAAAATAACCTCCTCTCTTCTGTCCCTTCCTGCCGTCCTCCCGTCCCCGACTTTCCTCTGTAGTTGAAATAGATGCCTTCCCTTATTATCTCTATTCCACTGCTCCTGCCATCTCTGCACCATCACTGTATATATCAGTCTTTTTGCCTCTGCCTTGCTCATTGAAACTTCAACGTCAACATCCCCACTACTAAGTGCTTGTTTAGCCAGTACCTCTACTGCCCTGTTCCCCTCCACCCCCACATGGGCTGGGACCCAAGTAAATCTTATCTGTACACCCATCTTTTTAATCCTGCCATGGGTTTGTAGCACCTCATAAAGCAGGTCTTGTCTGCTACATGAGCTAAAGGACTGGAGACTCATTAACACTGCACATGAATCAGAGCAAATAACTACTCTGTCTTGTTTGACTTCCTCCACCTACTGCAAGGCCAACAGTATGGCCATCAGCTCTGCCGTATATACAGCCAGATTATCTGTAATACGTTTCCTGACTTCCACCCCACATTCCTGCACTACAAATGCTGACCCAGTACGTCCTGTCCTTGGATCTTTTGAACCATCTGTGTAAATGGCCACAAAATCCTGATACACAGTATGTTTTGGTTTTCTTTACCTCATCCTCTCTTGTGCATGTGGGTAGCTACTTCCTGATATTTGATTGATGGGACAATCCAGCCAATGGTTAGGTGGCTATGGTTTTGGCAGAGGGAACTGATTGGTCAGGAGTAAAAGGTCCTGCCCCCAGAGCGCAAATCAAGATTTTACTTGCAAATCTCTTCCTACAAATTTACAAAACTTTCTACAACGTGACAACAATGACAGAACTCAGAGCGTGCGCAGATTCAAAATCTGCAAGTGTATTTTTGATTCACAGCAGAATATTCATAGTCGTAAATAGACTTGCAATAATTCTGAAAATAAATTATGCTTGCAAATCTTATTGAATATATTCAAATGTCAAATTACAAGTTTGCGACCGTTGTTAAATCTTTCAAACATCATGATGATACAAGCTTGTGAAATTAAATTATACATTTGCATATCGTACTTGTAACCACGAAACTCAATTTGCGACCACGAAATGTAAAATACAAACTCACGTAGTTCTGTCATCATTATAATCCCATATTGACCGAGGAGAGAGCGAGAGAGACATTTCAGCAGAAGATAGCCTATAAAATAATGATAGACTAACTAAATAGCCAATTCAAAACATAACTAGCCATGCTACAAGTTATCTAGCTAGTTAACTTTTTAGCTATAAGCATTAATGTCGTTGACTCATTGTCACCTTTCCACCAGCACTGTTGAGAAATAAATCTGACACCATTATTTGAAAGATGGGATTCCCTTCTATTAAACAGTAGGCTAGCCATGTAATTCTGACAATGTTAAAAATAGTCTAAGAATAGCCTACTTGACAAATAGCTTCCATGCTGTGCATAGATCTCCACTGAAACCATATGTTAGCCTTATAAGGTTATAGATAAACATGTTTAAGCCCCGCTCTAACACACCACATTGTAGCCTAAACAGCAGCTGCTCAACAGGACCTTGATCGGCAGACTCGGGTGTGTTTAAGGGCTGGATCCAAAGCCTGCATACCCAGTAGCTCAGCAGATGGAGGGTTGACCACGTGTTTTATACAGTAGCCTAACAGTGCAGTTATTCTACTTTGTTGGGGGTTAAGTGCCTTGATCAAGGGCACAACGGCAGGAGATAATAGGCCTACATGGGATCAGAGAACAGCAGCCTTCTAGTGTCAATACCACATTTATGCTGTCTTTTTCATGCAGGCTACATAGACACCACCAATTATTGGTCATGGAAATATTGTTAAAAGTATGGCGAATTCATGGAAAAGTCATACTTCCATCTGTCAAAATGTGTATGAACTCTTAATAGTGAAAAATCAGAGGTCTCTATAGCATAATGTCATTTGGGAATTTCTGTAAACATAGTATAATGGACCGACTTCAAAAAAGACAGCTCCTGCATCTCTTTCATCCCAAGTCAAGCACTGGGTACCGTAGGGATGCATCCTGTGCTCTGTCAATGATTTTAAATGAAAACGGTAAATATCGACGAAAAGCGACAAGTTTGCATCCCTCTTTACCTGCCTTTCTCCCCTCTTTCCTTTTCTCTTTCTCTCCCTCCCTCTCGCTCTGATTAAACCACATGATGCATACTAGCTAGACAGCTGTCTCACACGTCACACCAGCTCTGTACTTCATTCTCTTTATGACTCTGTGTGATGGCTGTGTGTGTTAAAGACATGCTCTGGAACATTGGCAACTAGTAAGTCTTTTTTAAACCTTTGGGCTGGATGTGTCAATGTGTAGCTCATACATGCATAATCTATGAGCAGAATTACTGTCTTACCTCAATAAGCCACGAAATCCCTAGTTTGAAAGCGACCGTTTACTGGAAGTGGTGTGGCGCCATTTTCCCTACATTTTCCCCTTCGTGGGCCAGCCCCCTAGCAATTCGAGTTTCAGCCAATGAAACTTGCCATTTGAGTGACAGCTAGCAAGATGCACACACAGCAGAGCAAGAGAGCGAGAGAGCAATGACGTGGTGCACATATCTATCACATATACTATATGTGACATAGTACGCAATTTTCGGGGACCACTTTTGGCTCGTGAGCACTACTTTCAGAACTACTGGCCAAAAATATATACAAAAGTACCAGAGAATCTCTGTAACATCCTCTACACTTCCTCCCATTGATACATTCTCACATACCAGACAAACCTTTGACAACAACAAATACACAGGTGTGGAGGCCTACTGTGTCAATGCAGGTATTCACAGTTCTGCCAAGACTAAGTAGAGAGACTGAATTAGTGCAGTTCTGTAAATTATTCTCAAAGCATGAATTCAACATTGTTGTTCATTCAACATTGTTCAACCAACCGACACCACAAACACAACAACGAAACCTCAGCTGTAGTCTTTTGATATCACATAACTGCCGTGCCCAACTTGTTTTCATTTCAAAGACGCCACATGTCGACTTCACTTGTCTCTCTGCACCTCATTTATCATAAGACATTATGAATACGACTGCTGTGATTCGACGTGACATGAGTTCTGTGATTATGACCGCTTTTGACAACCTCATATCGTTCGTCTCTGCTACGCTGAATAAAACCTACGCTTATCAAGTCTACTATAATAATACAGTATATTGAGTCTGATTGCTTTGGATGAGAGAACTTCTCAATGTCTATGTGAGCACAGTATCTCTATTCTACCCCATGTTGATTACAGCGTGTACAGGATCATGGCATGATCACAGCCACAAATGGGTAGTGTTCATGTTCATTCATGACTCACAGCTATACCACAACCCACTTTAACATCATTTTTGCACTCAGTTACCATTGTGTGATTAGCTGTGGAGAAGAAAGCATCAAACTCATTTTCAGACTGGCCAGGCAAACAGGGAATAATTGTGATCACTGCTGCTTTCTCTGCCCCTAAGTGCCCAAAGGGGAAAACCCACTGAGGGAGCTACAAATTGATCATCCATTTGAGTTAATTCTTACTGCAACGTTTTACTCTTGTTTGACATTCTACTTCTTGCTTGTTGACTTGACCTCTCTCTGACTGGTTTGGGAAGCTCAGTAAAACACGCAACTATGTTTTCTGTGTTAGGCTAGGCAGCCCCCAGCAGTCAGATATGGTAGATGCACTCAAGCAGTAAGGATTCCAACTAACTCCAGAATCCCTCAATCACAATTTCTGTTTTAAGACCAATGGCTGGAAATAAGGAAGTTAGTGTATGGATGTTACAACTTACAACACATCTTTCCCTTAGGAACTCATTAGTACAGTACATATGGTCTCAGTGAATGTATGTAGACTACATACTATGGAGGCCTACATACTAAGTACATGGTCTCAGTACAGTATGCATGGTTGGTCTCGGTTGGTCTCAGCACTTCAACCAGGCAGGGAGGAAGGCCCTAAAAATGGTCAAAGACTCTAGCCACTCAAGTCATTGACTGTTCTCTCTGCTACCGCACGGCAAGCTATACCGATAAACCAAGTCTGGAACCAACAGGACCCTGAACCACTTCTACCCCCAAGCCATAAGACTGCTAAATGGTTAGTTAAATAGTTAACCATATAGCTACCCGGACTATCTGCATTGACCCTTTTTGCACTAAGTCTGACTCATCACATAGGCTGCTGTTACTGTTTATTATCTATCCTGTTGCCTAGTCACTTTATTCCTGGTTATATGTATATATCTACCTCAATTACCTCGTACCCCTGCACATCGACTCGGTACTGGTTCCCCGTGTATATAGCCAAGTTATCATTACTCATTTTGTATTTATTATGACTTTTATTATTACATGTTATGACTTTTCTATACCATTATTGTATTTATGTCTGCATTGTTGGGAAGTGCCCGTAAGTAAGCATTGTACTGTTAGTCTACATTTGTTGTTTACGGAGCATCTGACGAATAAAACGTTTAATTTGTCACAGTGCCTCCCAGAGAAGAGCAACAGCCATTGTTATAGGGCTCCTCCTGACTACAGTAACTAACAGTAACTGAAAACCCTGACCCCCGGCAGGAAAGATCTGTGGTGTGACTGACTGTACTGTATGACATCATCCAGATGCCGACCAGACCAACACCCTCAGGGTCTGCAGTGGATCCAGGGCCAGGCAGCAGCTAGCACTGTCACGGAACAGACGCTGACATGTTTTCCCATAGGGGCCCCTACCGACCAACCCTCTCTCCCTCCCAACTCTCCCATACACACTCCCCTCCTTCCCGCCCTACTAACCTTCCCAAGCACACTCCATACCCTTCTTCCCAACACTTCCATAATTGCTCACTAGCCTCCCTCTCATACCCTCTTCCTCCCTGCATTACTCCTCTATCTCCCCCACTGATAAGGTAGCTCTGGTGGTCAGGGTGGGATTGTTAAAATAACACTGACTAGGAAAAAGAGGAATGTTGAGAAAATATACAGGTAACTGCTTGAGTAAATGAGGGATACAAAGTATATTGAAAGCAGGCGCTTCCACACAGGTGTGGTTCCTGAGTTAATTAAGCAATTAAAACATCCCATTATGCTTAGGGTCATGTATAAAAATGCCCAGTTGGCAATTATTTAGGCTACCATGGCTAGAAGAAGAGATCTCAGTGACTTTGAAAGATGGGTCTCAAAGGAGCGTAGGGGGTTTAAATGGTGTGTGTGTGTATCACCAGATCTCAACCCCATTGAACACGTATGGGAGATTCTGGAGTGGCACCTGAGACAGCATTTCCACCACCATCAACAAAACACCAAATGATGGAATTTCTTGTGGAAGAATGGTGTTGCATCCCTCCAATAGAGTTCCAGATACTTGTAGAATTTATGCCAAGGCGCATTGAAGCTGTTCTGCTGGCTCGTGGTGGTCCAATGCCGTATTAATAAGACACTTTATGTTGGTGTTTCCTTTATTTAGGCAGTTACCTGTATGTGTCCTAGTTTTGTTTTGGGCAGAATCATTGTGTCAGGGTTATCTTTGTGTATCATGCTGGAGTCAAATAAATGCCTGATATTAAGAAATCCAGTCCACACAACATGGATGTTACTCATTGTTACACAACATGGATGTTACTCATGTTACTCGGTTAACATTGGTTTTGAGTTTGTTCTTATATTCCTCTGTATCCTATGAACAATAGACTGAGACTACTACAGACACTAAGAGCAAGTACTGTATATTCTTTAGAATCTGATTTCATCTCATCAGCTTTCTTTAACACACATGTTACTGTTATATTACCATTGTGTCATTAATTCTTGACTACATCTCTCTTCCTCATTTAACGACACTAATTATAACTGTATCACATACACACATAAGACATACCTGTAGAGAGATCCACTTCCAGGTCAGAGAGTTCATGTATCAGAGGTCAGAGTTTACAGAGTTCACAGCCAATTAAAAAGTGTGTGAAATGAGCCCAGTGTGAGTGATGATGTGATGTGAACGTCCTCTAGAGGTGAGACTAATACATAAAGAGGTGTCAGACTCTTTGTGACCTCACCTGTCTCTACTCTCTAACACCAGACCACTGGGTTGATAATGACAGAAACTATATCACTGATCAGCCATCAAACCCTTATGAACACAAACACATCCTCATGCACAATAATGAGAGAAACATATAGATTGAAAAGGACAGCACTGTAAAAGGATAATCTTCTGTAATTCATGTATTGCCTTAATAACAATGATCCAGCACCCAATAGTTTTTGAAGTGTAACCTGTGAGTGGAGCACATTGTCTATTATTTCATAATGAGAGAAATGCCATCACCGGCCAGCAAACACATCCTTATGAAAACACATCATAGACCTATCAATCAACACTGTAATTCCAGGTATGTATAGGGAGGACACAAGCAATTACCAGTGTAATTTAAAGATCCAGATGTCATTTGTTGTATTGACAGACACACACACACAGTGTATCTAAATAAAGGTTATACCCTAGGGAGAGGGAGAGAGAGAGATAGAGATAGAGAAAAAGAGAGAAAGAGAGATTGAAAGAGGTGACGGCTAAATGTTGTTGATGCTGGAGGCGGGGTATGGATCAGGGCCATCAATAGAACACAGAATGATGGATTAGTCTCATTATGTCCTTATATGGCAGTACCTAGACAGACCATACTAATCAATACACCTGTCATATTCATATTCAGCTGGCATCTATTTAGACAGTAGACAAGGGTATGATATGACAAGTGACAGGCATGTTGATGGCCTTCAGAGGAGAAGTAAGTATTATATTAACAGGGTTAACATTTTTGGAGGGTGTGTGTGTGTGTGTGAACGTACAGTATATGCAGTATGTGTCTAGTAAGGGTGTTACTCTCCTCTGGCTTGTCCCCCCTATCCCCATGGTAACAGGGTCATCACATGATTATGGTGCGGTCGGTCCGTCTGGCCATCTGCTGCTCTGCTCTGGGTATTTCTGGCTGCTGGGACGTGGTGGTGCTGAGTGCTGCTGGTTAAGGCAGTGTTTGTGTGTGTGTGTGTGTGGTGGGGGGAGGTTTGGGGGGAGTGTAAGGGGACAGTTTTGGGTTGTAGTGCGGAGGACGGAGGTTTGGATGAGGGCCACTGACTCCTCTCAGACCAGGCACATCAACTCCATGGGGGGCTAAGGGGTAGGTGGGAGAGGGGAGGAGGGAGGTCGTGAGCAGATGTTCCCTTCTCCCACTGGAACCTCCACAGAGCCTTTGTAGAACCACTTTCCCTCTCAATTCTCTTTAAATGAGCGGAGCGTGCTCACTGCTCCGGGGCGAGGGAGAGAGAGAGAGATAGAGGGAGAGGCAGGAAAAGGGAGAGAGGGAGGGCATATGGAGCTGTTACAGCACAACATGTTGCCTAGCTGGCAGGGTCTCTGTCTCTACCCCAGGGACGTGGATCTGTGTTAGACAGCCTGCATTTGAGAAACAGACTACTTAGTTTCTCCTCCTTCTTCCTTTTTACAACAGCTCCATGTAAACATGTTTCATTGGTCTCCTCTCTAGTTGTAGCTCTGGGATTGGAACAGTGGCCTACTGCCTGTAACTGCCTCCTTAGTTACTACTCCTCCTCCTCCTCCTCCTTCTTCTTAGTTCCTATTTCTACCCCTGTCTAGTTGCCACAGAAAACCGTCCATATGCCTGTGCCATCCCATCCATCCAGGGCCGGCCCGCCCATTAGGCGGGATTAGGCGAGGGCGGCATTTTCCGAGCTAAATTTACCAAGACACACCTCCAACAAAACATAAAACCTCACATAATTATACTAAAAAAAGTATGACAATTTCTCTCACCCAGTGGCATATGGGCTATTTAGGTCAGCGCTTATGCAATATATTTTGCTTGTCCATGCCGAGCGCACCTCTCCAGGGTGCTGTTGGAGAGATGCACCGCTGCGGTGCTCCACCAACGGTCCGTCAAAGAATCATCTAACATATATCATGTAGCCTATAGCCTATGGTAGAAAGAGTGTGGCCTTTTGTATAGTCTACAGGCTGGAGATCAAATTCATGACAATGTCATGATACAGATACTTTTTACATTATGCATGTATCTCTTCAAATAGCCAAACCTAAATGGCACCCAATCAAACACAACATGCGCTTCGATGTGAATATGGCATGTTAACAATACATATCCTCAAAACTGGACAGGTCAAAGTAAAATGGACAATATGGAATGGAAAATCAGGCTACTCACAACTACTGCCCAGGAGTTTCACCCCGTGGGCTAAATTTTCATGATTATCAGTGGTTTCAAGTTTGTATCTGTCAACTTTTGACGAGATGATTATAGCGAAAAATTCTATACTCCTGCATTTCCCGCAGTGTAAACATTGATTCTCATTGAAAATAGGCTCAGGATAACTCCTGATAAAGTTGGGTAGCTGATATGCAGTGCTGAAATAGACAAAATGATTAGTCACAGTAATAAAGACTAATAAAGCTAATGCAACTGCTTGTTTTACAAACGGTTGGCCTACCACATGGAAGGACATTCGTAAAATTCCACTGCAGGCCAACGCTGTAGGCTACACCCCAGTAAGCACGGACCGACACCGAAGTCTTTTGGATGTATTTTTTTGGTCCTGTCCTGACCGTCTTTTTTTGGTGCGGTCAGGAACTGCCTTGATTTCAACGTCTACAGACAGGACCAAATCTGAATCAATCATAGACATCTATATTTAGTTCAGATTTGGTCTGGTCTGCACCTGGCTTGAGTTCAAGTTTTATTTGTCACATGCACAAGTACAGTGAAATGCTTAACTTGCAAGCCCTACCCAACAGTATTCAATTTTAAAAAAGTAAAAGTAATAAAAAAAATAGAATAATAATAAAACACGAGAAATAAGAAATATGTGAGGAATACTGGAGTATTGAGGTAGATATGTACATGTAGGCAGGGATTAGGAGGAAGTGACTGGTAGGTTAAATAATGATAATAATAATAATAATAATAATAATAATAATAATAATAATAATAATAAACAGTATGGCAGCAGCATAAGTGGTGGGTGGGTGTGTATGTAAGTGTAAGTGTGTGGGTGTTAATGTGAATGTGTGAGTCTGTGTGTGTGCAAGTGTCAGTGTAGGCATGATATGTGGAAATACATGTAAACAGGGCTGAAAAGTGACTGGTAGCAGGAATATATACAGTGGAAGTCGGAAGTTTACATACACTTAGGTTGGAGTCATTAAAACTTGTTTTTCAACCACTCCACAAATGTCTTGCTAACAAATGTCTTGCTAAAAAATCGTTTTGGCAAGTCGGTTAGGACATCTACTTTGTGCATGACACAAGTAATTTTTCCAACAATTGTTTACAGACAGATTATTTCACTTATAATTCACTGTATCACAATTCCAGTGGGTCAGAAGTTTACATACACTAAGTTGACTGTGCCTTTAAACAGCTTGGAAAATTCCAGTAAATGATGTAATGGCTTTAGAAGCTTCTGATAGGCTAATTTACATAATTTGAGTCAATTGGAGGTGTACCTGTGGATGTATTTCAAGGCCTACCGTCAAACTCAGTGCCTTTGCTTGACATCATGGGAAAATCAAAAGAAATCAGCCAAGACCTCAGAAAAAACATGTCAGACCTCCACAAGTCTGGTTCATCCTTGGGAGCAATTTCCAAACGCCTGAAGGTACCACGTTCATCTGTACAAACAATAGTACGCAAGTATAAACACCATGGGACCACGCAGCCGTCATACCGCTCAGGAAGGAGACGCGTTCTGTCTCCTAGAAATTAACGTACTTTGGTGCGAAAAGTGCAAATCAATCCCAGAACAACAGCAAAGGATCTTGTGAAGATGCTGGAGGAAACAGGTACAAAAGTATCTATATCCACAGTAAAACGAGTCCTATATCGACAAACCTTAAAGGCCGCTCAGCAAGGAAGAAGCCACTGCTCCAAAACCGTCATAAAAAAGCCCGACTACGGTTTGCAACTGCACATGGGGACAAAGATTGTACTTTTTGGAGAAATGTCCTCTGGTCTGATGAAACAAAACTAGAACTGTTTGGCCATAATGACCATCGTTATGTTTGGAGGAAAAAGGGGGTTACTTGCAAGCCGAAGAACACCATCCCAACCGTGAAGCACGGGGGTGGCAGCATCATGCTGTGGGGGTGATTTGCTGCATGAGGGACTGGTGCACTTCACAAAATAGATGGCATCATGAGGAAAGAAAATTATGTGGATATATTGAAGCAACATCTTAAGACATCAGTCAGGAAGTTAAAGATTGGTCGCAAATGGGTCTTCCAAATGGACAATGACCCCAAGCATTCTTCCAAAGTTGTGGCAAAATGGCTTAAGGACAACAAAGTCAAGGTATTGGAGTGGCCATCACAAAGCCCTGACCTCAATTCTATAGAAAATGTGTGGGCAGCACTGAAAAAGCGTGTGTGAGCAAGGAGGCCTACAAACCTGACTCAGTTACACAAGCTCTGTCAGGAGGAATGGGCCAAAATTCACCCAACTTATTGTGGGATGCTTGTGGAAGGCTACCCAAAACATTTGACCGAAGTTAAACAATTTAAAGGCAATGCCACCAAATACTAATTGAGTGTATGTAAACTTCTGACCCACTGGGAATGTGATGAAAGAAATAAAAGCTGAAATATATCATTCTCTCTACTATTATTCTGACATTTCACATTCTTAAAATAAAGTGGTGATCCTAACTGACCTAAGACAGGGAATTTTTACTAGGATTAAATGTCAGGAATTGTGAAAAACTGAGTTTAAATGTATTTGGCTAAGGTGTATGTAAACTTCAGACTGTAAATACTTATGGTAACATACTAATGGTCATTTATACAAAGGGTGGGTCTAATCCTGAATGCTGATTGGTTAAAACCGCATTCCAGCCGGTGTCTATTCCACAAGTTACCACCGGCTAAATTTATGACGTTAAAATGCCTATTTACTCTGTTCCATCTGATTGCGCAATCCACTGTCTCATCAGCCCAGCCAGGTAATTTATGAATTTGATCTCCACTATAAAAAGCATCTAGACATTATCTCACATTTCTTTTAGACTAACATTTCGTTTTCTACAAAGGAGATTTGTATAAACCTTGCTGTCTGTCTCTCTGACATTTTCAACATTGTTTCTATATTCAAATTCGATCTCCAGCTGTCCCATAGTAATGAACGTGTCGGGAGTTGGGACGAGACAGACAGGCAGGCAGCTTTTCTCAGCCAGTCGAAATCATGAATCAGCTGGCATCACCTTTATGGATATAGTGCATTCGGAAAGTATTCAGACTCCTTGACCTTTACCACATTTTGTTACATTACAGCCTTATTCTAAAATAGATCAAAAATATTTTTTTACTCATCAATCTACAATACCCCATAATGACAAAGCAAAAACTGGTTTGTAGACATTTTTGCAAATGTATAAAAAATAAAAAACGTAAATACCTAATTCAGACCCTTTGCTATGAGACTCGAAATTGAGCTCAGGTGCATCCTGTTTCCATTGATCATCCTTGAGATGTTTCTACAACTTGATTGGAGTCCACCTGTAGTAAATGTAATTGATTGGACATGATTTGGAAAGGCACACACACCTGTCTATATAAGGTCCCACAGTTGACAGTGAATGTCAGTGCAAAAACTAAGCCATGAGGTCGAAGGAATTGTCAGTAGAGCTCTGAGACAGGATTGTGTCGAGGCACAGATCTGGGGAAGGGTACCAAAAAATGTCTGCAGCATTGAAGGTCCCCAAGAACACAGTGGCCTCCATCATTCTTAAATGGAAGAAGTTTGGAACCACCAAGACTCTTCCTAGAGCTGGCCGCCCGGCCAAACTGAGCAATAGGGGGAGAAGGGCCTTGGTCAAGGAGGTGACCAAGAACCCGATGGTCACCCTGACAGAGCTCCAGAGTTCCTCTGTGAAGGAAGGACAACGATCTTGGCAGCACTCCACCAATCAGGCCTTTATGGTAGATTGACCAGACGGAACCACTCCTCAGTAAAAGGCACATGACAGCCCGCTTGGAGTTTGCCAAAAGGCACCTAAAGGACTCTCAGACCATGAGAAACAACATTCTCTGGTCTGATGAAACCAAGATTGAACTCTTTGACCAGAAGACCAAGCGTCACGTCTGGAGGAAACCTGGCACCATCCCTACGGTGAAGCACGTGGTGGCAGCATCATGCTGTGGGGATGTTTTTCAGCAGCAGGGACTGGGAGACTAGTCAGGATCGAGGGAAAGATGAATGGAGCAAAGTACAGAGAGATCCTTGGTATAAACCTGCTGCAGAGCGCTCAGGACCTCAGACTGGGGCGAAGGTTCACCTTCCAACAGGACAATGACCCTAAGCACACAGCCAAGACAATGCAGGAGTAGCTTCGGGACAAGTCTCTGAATGTCCTTGAGTGGCCCAGCCAGAGCCCGGACTTGAACCCGAATGAACATCTCTGGAGAGACCTGAAAATAGCTGTGCAGCAACGCTCCCCATCCAACCTGACAGCGCTTGAGAGGATCTGCAGAGAAGAATGGGAGAAACTCCCCAAATACAGGTATGTCAAGCTTGTAGCGTCATACCCAAGAAGACTCAAGGCTCTAATCGCTGCCAACAGTGCTTCAACAAAGTACTGAGTAAAGGGTCTGAATACTTATGTAAATGTGATATTTGAGTTATTTATTTTATTTATTTTTTGCAAAAATGTCTAAAAACCAGTTCTTGTTTTGTCATTATGTGGTATTGTGTGTAGATTAATAAGGGGGGGGGGGGGAAACAATTGAATCAATTTTAGAATAAGGCTGTAACGTAACAAAATGTGGAAAACGTCAAGGGGTCTGAATACTTTCCGAATGCAATGTACAAAGAAATGTCAATTGAAAAAAGGTCAAATGAAACAAAGTGCAGCTAGTTTGCAGTCTTTCCAGCTACAGTTTGAAGTGATTGTGTTAGCTGTGTTGCCTAACAACAACTGTGCCTATATATCCTCCAAACACTGTCTTCTCGGGCATTATCACTTAAATAAACAGGAGTATTAGTGACCAGTAGCAGGATAAATACAGTAGATAATATACTAATGGTAATGGCAATCAATAATCAAAGAACAGCAGAGTAGGGGTAGTAATAAATATAATCAATTATAATTTTAGCTGCAGGGTAGGGGAGCAGACCAAACATAGATGTATATGTTTGGTTCAGATTTGGTCTGGTCCGGCCTTGATTTGAACGTCCACAGACGTCAGGTCCGGACCGGCCTATATTTGGCCCAAACATAGACATCTATAATTGGTTCAGATTGGGTCCGGACTTGATTTGGCCCAAACACTTAAACCAAATCTGAACCAATCATAGACATCTATGTTTCACAAGTTTGGACAGCACAGTACAGCACAGCAGAGTATAGTTCAGTACAGGAGAGTACAACTGTACAGCATAGAAGAGTATAGTACAGTATAATGTACCCTACTCAAGACGTCTTTTCAGCTTTCATTCAGAACCGAAAATGAACCTGATTTCAACGTCTGGAAAATACGTATTTTCAACGTCCAGAAACTATGTCTTTTCACCTTTCATTCAGAACCTGAAATGAACCTAACTTCAACGTCTGGAAAAATACGTATTTCAGACATCTTTTCAACGTAATTTTTACTTACTGGGACTATTCTAGTTTCAGAGGACAAAATAAACATCTCGCCTAGGGCGGCAGAACAACAAGGACGGCAAATCAGCTTCCAAAATGTTTGTTTGTGACACAAATCGGCGCCACGGTCAGTCAGATTCGGTAGGCAGTCAGATCTGGCACTGACACCAGGCCTGCAACCATCAGGTGCCAGAGCAGACCCCTTTCCATTGCCATTGTTACCCTGATGTTTATAACAGTTAGCCTCTGCTACAGATTATACCAGTTTCTAGGTTGGGTATGTTTCTGTGAGGCCCGGACAGTTAAAGATATTACCAAATTTGCATAAACACAACATTTAAAACACCATTTAAACCATCTTGATTTATGGGTCTAGCGAAAGATGGGACCCAGTGGTATAGGGTCATTTGAAATTATATAGATTTTTTTTTTTTACTCAAACCACCCGCAGGCCGGATTAGACCCCCGGGCCGTATGTTTGACATCCCTGCACTAGACTGTTACGCAAAGAGACACGGTCTAGCCTAAATAATAACGGAACACCCACCGACCATAAGAACCTTGGACCCAAACACACAGAATGCACAAAGCTATACACACTCGCTAAAAACAAAAAGTTCTGCAGAGGTTTGTAAAGCACAGGCCAAATACATTCACCAAAGCGAGAGAACAAAAATAGCTGCATGCTGACTGCAGGGTAAAAAGCCATGCACATATTTTGTTTAATAAGGAGCAACCTCGGCTTGCAGAGATTTCAGCTGCTCAAAAAACTCAGAGGTGGGTGATCACACATACATACACACACATACACACAGAAACAGACACACACACACACATCCACAAGTGAATTGTCCTCACACCACTGAACAGATAGATCATAACAGAACAGAATGAAACTGTCTGGAACAGAATGAATGGAAAGTGACAAGTGTACTGTGGTCACATTGTGTAGTGTCCTGAATGCTGAGTCGTGCCTGGTGGTCACCAAGGAGACTAAGGTCAAAGATAAGATTAGAGCTTTAGAGCAGAGGAAAACACCACATAATGGACTTTTAATGATGATTATGATGATGATAACGCCTACCCTAATCAGCAGGCAAGATAGTAAAGCACAATACATGATTACAACTGTGACATTACAATTGTATGATCTGGGGAATTGGTGTGTGTAAACTAGTTAAGTTGACAGGGGGTATAGATCATTGAGATGTTTTATAAGCTATTACAGTGTTACATATACACACTATATGGTACAGTAGCACAGATAGGGCGTGGGAGAGAAGGACAGGGTGGTTAAAAGCTTGCTGGTTGTTTTAATATCACGTTCTGAAAATGTCTATCAGGTGAAAAATGGAAGCAACCATTTGTAATACAGAGTATTTCATCATCTCTGACTAAGGAGAAAGAAACCACTTGCAGCATGTGGCCAGTGTTGATGACATCAGCAAAGATGGGTTAGAGCATCATTGTTTATGTCAGTTATGAAATACCTATTAGATCATGCTCCAAAGTATTTCTTAGGCCAGGAATATGCCATGAAGAGATTATTAAACTGTTCTTCTCCCATCCCCCTGAAATCCCACCACTCTCACTGTCTCTCTCCCTTTCTCTCCACAGCTCACACCCTCCTGCCTGGCTGCTTGGCAGACTGAGCAAGGACGTGCTCACTCACACCTCGGGTTGCAAAGGGAGGGTATACCAGTAAACTATCAGAATTTGGGTATCTTTCAAGGATTTTATGTAATCTATCACAAGACATCTTGTGGCCCTTCTGGGTACTTCAGATTATCACAGGTGTCTGTAATTATCTCTGGCCCTCTGTGTGGCCTTCACATGTAAAATATATGAATTAATTAAACAACATGATTTTAAAATCAAAAATAGAATGACAAAGTTTAAAACATTATCCTAAATATAAACCATCAACTCAGTGTTTAATATGAGGGTTTCAGCATGAAATATTTTTGTATACTTTTATTTATTTTATTATATCAATATGTATTTGTTGTCAATGTTTCGGTGTCAAACTGGAGGCAGTCAATAGTTGGAAGATTTGTAGAGGTAATTGAAAATAATGCCATTGTTGATTAGATGCTTTTTTCATTAATTAGGCTATTTTCTCTTGAACCATATGGTCTATCTACTAGAAACTAATGGACAATACGGACACATATTTAACAAATGAATACTATATACCAATACATCTGTTTCAAGTTATTCAAGTATAAATTACTAATGTTACGATAGATTGCCATAGATTTTCTGTTAATTACCAAAATTGCTGAAGATTCTGGTAACTTTAGTAAATGATCAGTAGCTTTGCAACCCTATTCACACCTCAGTACCTCTGATTCTCCCTACTACAGCCCCCCTCCCCCCTGCCCTGTCGATATCTGTTGCTTACACTTGTTTAACAAATATCTGATAAGCTTAAAACGTATCAGGGTAAGAGATCAGATCAGACTGTTGCAGGTATCTGGTAATAATAAAAGTGATAATTTATGATTCGATTTTTATTAGGATCCCCATTAGCGACAGCTATTCTTCCTGGGGTCTGACACAGAACAGCAATTGTAATCACACACAGCATGCTGTTTATTCTCCTGTTATAATGAAAGAGAAATGGTGTGTGATTGTGACAAGCAAGTCTAGCAAGGGGCAATCAGTTTCATTTTGTATAGCTCCTTTCAAAAAAATATATGTCAGAGGGCTTGTGATAATTAAACTGAAGATGCAAGCGAAGGTGTGTGTGTGTTTGTGTGTGTGTGCATGCGCGCTCTATTTCTCCAGGGCCGAGTCTACTATCATTCATTATCACTTTCAACCAGCAGAGGTAAGTGGACACTGCTGGTGTCTAATCAGTTATCATATCTATTTGATTAGTGATGTGCTGACTCACAGTATCACGGCCACACACTGTGAACCTCAAAGTTGGTTTTCTCAATGTTGGTTTTCACTTCAAATCACTTAACATTGTTAAACCGATTTTTGGATAGTCTGATCATGTGAACAGGGTTTTTCACCAGGTCTATTGCCTACAATGGGTTGTCTTAAATCCGAGAGGGCAACAGTGAGAGTATCCTACTAAATCAATAAACAGATCAATTCCATTTATTGGATCCACACATACATGCCAGCCCCAGAATTGAGAATTGGAGCATGCCAAATAAGACTATTACTGTTCCCTGCACCATTAGCAGTAACGTGTTAGTAAATAATTCACAGCTGAGCCTGTGTGTGTGTGTTTGTGTGTTTGTGTGTGTTAGTGTGTTTGCGAGTGTGTGTGTGTTTTTCACCAGCCTTAGGTGGTAATAGGTGGATCAGTACTGAGTCCTAATTACATAATGAGCTGCTACCTGGCCTTGGATGCTCTGTCCGACAGGTAGGTACTGTATGTGGCAAGACAGGTTCCTTAAGAGCACTCAGGCTAATATACTGTATACTAATATACAATAATGTTGGGAATGTGGACAATGTTCTCTCCTAAGAATTATTATGACATGGACAAACTATTTTGCCTCGTAACAAACATTACATTGCCAAACCCACCCCAAAAATACTTCCATCATGTAATGGAAATGTGTGTGTGTGTTTACATAGACCACAGATGTGGGATGTTCGTCTGTCACTCCCCCTTTGATCCAAATGGTGTAACTGTTTATTTCCCCAGTGCTCTACCCTACTTTGAGGGAAGCCCGGGGGACGTCTGTCCTTGAGAGAGAGAGAGAGCTCTGGGGGCCTCCCAAAGTCATATATTTCTTAAAGTTAGAATCCTTAATTGAAACAATAACAAAGTGGTCACCCCAACTCTCTTTTGGTAAAAAAGCTGAGGGATGGGTCTGGAGAAATGTAACCACTCTCAAATTCATAGACCGAGCTATGGATGCAAGGACTGACCATCCATGATATCAAAATGATGTTTTGAGGCAATACAGAGTTTGTTTACATTTACTTTGTTTACAAACATTGTATTTAAACAAGCTTATATTTTGGGTTCTGATGGGGTGCGACAGTTGATCTATGTTCATGAGGCATTTCTAAGTTATATTCTTTAAGAATCAATGGGTATATTCATTAAGTCCAAAAATGGATGTAGCAATTAACGATTCTAGCTTTAATATATGGCTCTGGTGCCTCCTAGCATTTTATGTTTATTGCTGTGGGATGTCAGCTAACAGAGGAACAAGCTTTTGACAGTTTCCACCCACCTGCTACAGTAAATTAGTGTATGGTGATGGAACTGAGCTAAGTGTCATGACAAATTACTTATAATTTACCTAGCTAAAGACATACTGATTGTCTCAAGGGAAAATGAAACACCAATTTCACACAGTCATACACAGTCTGGGGTAGAACTCTTCACAGTTTCAAAGAGGGAAATGTGAATGTTGCATCCCCACACAAAACAGCCTGAGCTGAGATGAAGTGGAGAGATATTTTTTTCTCTCTCTCTATTGACTCTTCAGTAGCAGAACCCAGAGGAAGCATTAGTAGCCACCAGGTTCATTAGAAAGTAATATGTTTCCATAGCAACCAGCTCTTGACTTTCACTTTCAGGAATTCACTGATTTTACATATCAATCTAATCTCTGAGGATATAAAGCTGAGGAATCTATCAGTCGACACTGTCAAAAATATTATTTTATGTCTAAAATAGGCTAATGTGATCTAATGTGTACCGATCTCTAAAAGCACAATGGAATTGACACATTCCGCATATGCAGGAATTTTTATGTATTTCTAATTTCACAATGGAAAAACTTTGCCTTGAGCCAAGCATATCAAGTAAATCAACATGTCACACAGCTGCAGTGTTGACCTAATGTACCCAAACCCTCTCTCCTGTTCTGGCATGAATCAGGAAGAACTTTATAGGTACACTGACATTAAATGCTGCCTATTCTTTGTGACAACCTTAGGAGGTGACCTGTTGTACAAAAAAACACCATGTTCATTGTATTTAGTGGAAGTTGGAGAACAAAGACATTCTGAATGACGACAAGGAAGGAAGCAGCTGCTGCTAACTGTTCCCAAAAAGCTTCCATGTTTTTGTTAATTGTTATCCAGAAAGCTAAGAGGTCGGAGCATCTCTCTCTAGCCATGGCCAGAGAAAACAGACGTGGCCTTCAGGGTCAGTGGCCGCTGTCTTTGGGACTGCTCTGCTTTGTTGAGGTAGCAACACGTGAGCAGTTCTGTACCTCACGCTAAATCCAACACAGCCCCCGGGCCAAACTCAATGGAGCCTTTGTGTAAGAGGCTCAGTGCTGTTTAATACAGCTATAGCACAGACTGGATCAAGCTTACAGGAGCCAAATGCATCAGCCCACCTAGCCCCGATTCTCTCTGTGCTCCCAGCAGCCAAGCATAAAAACTTTGACAAACGTGAGAAATAATACATAATATCAAAATATAATTACACGTGCATCAGGAACTCAAGGCCCAATAATGTAGGTTAGGGAACTTCTGTTCACATTTTGAACCCTTTCAAGTCTCTTTTTTCTTATTAATTTACAGCTGAGAGCAACATAAAATAAACAGCCTAGATGGGAGATCTAGAGGAGGGTGACAACACACCAGAGTGATAGCTGGAGTGGTGTTGCGCAACACCTTGGGTACACGCGTGTGGAGGTCAACTAACCAGCAACTTTGCAGCTCTCTTGGGCTCTTTTTCTGAAGGGAAGACAAAAATAAAAAATAAAAAATAACCTGACTGACAGACAAAGTGCCTCCCTCCACGAGCGTCCCTCCGGAAAAATGTGTCACCAAATGCACACTTTGTTCTGCCCCGCATTCCATCTCTTTCTTTTGGGCCAAAGCCTTTTAACCCAAACCCTTTCATTGTCTTTGTCTGGTCTCTCACTCTTGTGGTTTTCAGTCACAGTAGTGTCAGGGGCCAGGGAAATACAGGTGTATGTCATGCCACACTGCTGAACGTAAAGCTAATCTTTATCAGTAACAGAGAGCAGCATAAATAGGATTAGTGCCAGCTTCACTTCAAGAGTCACTCTAGTACTTTGTTCAGTACACATATTTTTGTGTAATACAAAATAAGTTTGTGATAACCAACTACAAAACCCCCAACAAACTTGACTTTTCTTACAAATTGTTATGCTGGGATCAGATGAATCCTAGAGCCCAACAAATTATACAATAATATTCATAGAACCAACCCAGAGCTAAGCTCCACTGCGGTAGAGCTGGTGTTTTTAATCTAACCACTGACAATACCAGGATTATAATGCTACTCTGCTGGATCAGTACAGTCAGAAGGCATTCATTCAAAATCTCACCACAGCAGCTTTACTAACTTACACTAGAGCCATAAAGGAGAAAATACACATTACACGCGTACTGTACACAACACGACAATAATGCATAATACAAAGCTGATACTGCACTATTCACCATGCACACAGACAGACATGGCTTCCAGAGAGCCCACCTGCACAGCCTCTCACATTAACAATTAAAAGAGGATGAGCAACCTGATCTCTCCAATGGACAAGTCACTAGTGGAACACACACAGGGAGAATATAGCCAAGCCAAGAGGGATAGGGCGCCGAGGTATCATGTGGGGCCATCTTGAGGAGAGGGGGGGTTGTGTGGGTGGTGGCATGGCAACTAAAAATCAGTTAGAGGGTCTGTCTCTTTCCAAATGCACAATTTTAGGAGTTGCTTTCCACAAACTACCAGCAAAACACACCTGCTACAGTAACAGGTGGCCAATGGTTAGGCCTGCTCTAATATTTACATAAAGGGCTTATCAAGATAGACCAAAAGCTATGGACTATGAAAGGTTTATATGCTATGAAGGGTTTATATTTGGAACATTATAATAGGGAAATAAAGGTATGAGCGTCAACGGGCAAGGTGAGGCCAAGCAACCAGATGCTGTTTAGCCCCAGCAGTCATCAGAACATCATTCTCTGCCTCTGGCCCTCTGAAACACAGACAAACCTGAGTTTCTTCTTCAGAGATTATATCCAACCCATAAACTAAACCCCATATTCACAGCTTTTAAAGAACTCCCAGTCTGGCCTGCTCTGAGTTGGAAATTATTTTATGAAGCTAGTCAAGAGAAAATAGTACATAATACCAATAGCATCATAACAGTCATTGAAGAGCAGTCATGGAGTGGTTCGCTTTAGAGATATTATGGCTGTGTTCCATGACACTAAATAATGCACCCCCCCCCACCCCCACCCCCACCCCCTGTAGAATGACAGACAGTGTCTCCTAACAGACTTTCCTGAAACTGAAGTTGCATCGCAGTATTGTATCTATCATCATGAAGTCTTGGTTTACACTGTGCCCCAAGGTGAAGAAACCAGAGAAGATACTTACAACTGATATTGATACATTCAAGTCTTTGTTTTCCACTTAGACAAAAAAATGTAAGGCATGCTCTGGGTGTTTTCTTTATGCATTTTTTGACTGTGTGTTGTGGTTGACTTGTGGATTTAACATACCATGTGTTATAAAAACATTATGAAGATCCAAATGAGCATTACTGAGAGAATGTGGCCTATACAGTAGGCTGCTATAAGTCAGACATGTAACGAAGTTAAACTAGAAAACTGGTTGGTTGTCATCAAGTTTCAGGATTTCAATTATGTCATTATCATGCTTTTGTTGGGATGGAAATCCCCTAAAGCCTAATTTCAGATTTAATTCACAACCAGAAATAAGTCATGGAGACTATCAAAGGCACTTACATAGCCAAGATACTCACCATGTTTCTTTACAGCCCTTGGGGCCTGTATTTTGTTTCACAGAGAGTTCACAGCAAATTACAGTAGAAGCCTGTGCTACTTTATGGGCTCCTGTAGGTCAGCTACCAATAGCCAAATGTACCCTCAAGAGACACCTACATGGTCGGGCAACCTGTAGCTTTGGGCTTTCTGTTAATAAACGGCCACATTGTACTTTTTCATACATTTAAAAGTGAGTCAAACATTCAGATACTATATTCCAACAACTGCATACTTCAGTCAATGTAGAAGCACAGATTCTTGACAAGCGTCACCGCGCGCGATGTGATGACAGACCGCTTATTAAAGGATGGCTACCTGTCAACCGCCTAACCTGACAGACAGAGGAGCGCGTGTAAAGGGATCTTCTCTTACCTTTATTCCTTGTTGTTGAGTGGTTAACGTCAATTTGGTTTCATCCAACAGTAAAACTTCACAATAAAACTCCTCCTGAGCAGCACAGAAGCAACTCATGTCTTTTTTGGGGGGAAGGATAAAGCAACACAGCACTGATTTAGCGGACTTCTGTCAATTCAATGATAAAATAGTATTTATACGAAATTATGGACTAATGTTGGGAGTAAATAAAAGTCAAATTCATCAGGGGTTTTTCTTCAATAAAACACTCCTTCGTCAGTCCTTGTTTTGTTTATGATCTGCAAAAAAAGACAATTATAGAATTATCAGAAGACATTGCATTGAAACGAACCTTTAGGCCAATAAACTAGTCACAATACTGTAAAAATGCGTATAATAACAACATATTGTAGTTTTATTAGGGTCCAAATAGGCTACACACCTTTGTGCTCTCTCCCAAATAATTGCGAAACCTTTTGCTTTGGCTTGCAGGTTGTTCTTTCAACAAATCAGCCTCCTTTAAATGTTCAGCTTTGGGTACAGTATGTGAAGCCTATTTCTTTATAAGCCGTAGTTTATAGTTATTTCATTTTCATTAAAAACTGGATAACTCCCAGACCGCAAGGTTCCTTCCCTTTATTGTGTCCAATTAACACGAGTTATGCGCTCTTCAGTGCCCTCCAGCTCCAATATTCATAGATATGCAAGAAAAATATGAATTCCTTTCAATGTGATCCGCTTTTTGAGCTCCAAGTCTTTAATTTGTACTTGTCTTATATCCAGCAATCCTACTAAAAGTGAAGACAGAGGCGTACCCTGCACATGTCCTGTCGGTTTCGAAAAATGAGCTAAAGTCTCGCCACTCTTCAACATTGCAGACAGCCCGTTGCTAAGGAGCGGTGCCCATCTTTCACGACAAAGCTTCCGGACACAAAATGACTCCGCCCCTCTGGACTTTCCACCAATTGAAGCCATACGGACAATATGCATTCATAGATAATACAATCCTGCCACCTGTCGGAGATTTGCAAAGTGGTCTCTCTCTCTCAATTCAATTCAATTTAAGGGCTTTATTGGCATGGGAAACGTATGTTAACATTGCCATAGGCAAGTGAAGTAGATAGTAAACTAAAGTGAAATAAACAATAAATATTAACAGTAAACATTACACTCAGAAGTTCCAAAAGAATAAAGACATTTCAAATGTCATATTATGTATATATACAGTGTTGTAACAATGTGCAAATAGTTAAAGTACAAATGGGAAAATAAATAAACATACATATGGGTTGTATTTACAATGGTGTTTGTTCTTCACTGGTTGCCCTTTTCTTGTGGCAACAGGTCACAAATCTAGCTGCTGTGATGGCACACTGGTTTTTCACCCAGTAGATAAGGGAGTTTATCAAAATTGGGTTTGTTTTCAAATTCTTTGTGGATCTCTGTAATCTGAGGGAAATATGTGTCTCTAATATGGTCATACATTTGGCAGGAGGTTAGGAAGTGCAGCTCAGTTTCCACCTCATTTTGTGGGGAGTGTGCACATAGCCTGTCTTCTCTTGAGAGCCAGGTCTGCCTACGGCGGCCTTTCTCAATAGCAAGGCTATGCTCACTGAGTCTGTACATAGTCAAAGCTTTCCTTAAGTTTGGGTCAGTCACAGTGGTCAGGTATTCTGCCACTGTGTACTCTCTGTTTAGGGCCAAATAGCATTCTAGTTTGCTCAGTTTTTTGTTAATTATTTCCAATGTGTTAAGTCATTCTCTTTTTGTTTTCTCATGATCTGTTTGTGTTTGTGAACAGAGCCTCAGGACCATCTTGCTTAGGAGACTCTTCTCCAATTTCTCTGTAGGTGATGGCTTTGTTATGGAAGGTTTGGGAATCGCTTCCTTTTAAGTGGTTATAGAATTAAATGGCTCTTTTCTGGATTTTAATCATTAGCGGGTATCGGCCTAATTCTGCTCTGCATGCATTATTTTGTGTTTTTTGTTGTTCACTGAGGATATTTTTGCAGAATTCTGCATGCGGAGTCTTAATTTGTTGTTTGTCCCATTTTGTGAATTCTTGGTTGGTGAGCGGACCCCAGACCTCACAACCATAAAGGGTAATGGGTTCTATAACTGATTCAAGTATTTTTTGCCAGATCCTAATTGGTATGTCAAATTTTATGTTCCTTTTGATGGCATAGAAGGCCCTTCTTGCCTTGTCTCTCAGATCGTTCACAGCTTTGTGGAAGTTACCTGTGGCGCTGATGTTTAGGCTGAGGTATGTATAGTTTTTTGTGTGCTCTAGGGCAACGGTGTCTAGATGGAATGTGTATTTGTGGACTTGGCAACTAGACCTTTTTTGGAACACCATTATTTTTGTCTTACTGAGATTTACTGTCAGGGCCCACGTCTGACATAATCTGTGCAGAATATCTAGGTGGTGCTGTAGGCCCTCCTTGGTTGGTGACAGAAGCACCAGATCATCAGCAAACAGTAGACATTTGACTTCCGATTCTAGTAGGGTGAGGCCGGGTGCTGCAGACTGTTCTAGTGCCCTCGCTAATTCGTTGATATATATATTGAAAAGGGTAGGGCTTAAACTGCATACCTGTCTCACCCCACGGCCCTGTGGAAAGAAATGTGTGTGTTTTTTGCCAATTTTAACCGCACACTTGTTGTTTGTGTACATGGATTTTATAATGTCATATGTTTTTCCCCCAACCCCACTTTTCATCAATTTGTATAGCAGACCCTCATGCCAAATTCAGTCAAAAGCTTTTTTGAAATCAACAAAGCATGAGAAGACTTTGCCTTTGTTTTGTTTTGCTTGTTTGTCAATTACGGTGTGCAGGGTGAATACATGGTCTGTCTTATGGTAATTTGGTAAAAAGCCTATTTGACATTTGCTCAGTACATTGTTTTCACTGAGGAAATTAACTAGTCTGCTGTTAATGATAATGCAGAGGATTTTCCCAAGGTTGTTGTTGACGCATATCCCACGGTAGTTATTGGGGTCAAATTTGTTTCCACTTTTGTGGATTGGGGTGATCAGTCCTTGGTTCCAAAGATGCCAGAGCTAAGGACGATGTTAAAGAGTTTAAGTATAGCCAATTGGAATTTGTGGTCTGTATATTTTATCATTTCATTGAGGATACCATCAACACCACAGGCCTTTTTGGGTTGGAGGGTTTGTATTTTGTCCTGTAGTTCATTCAATGTAATTGGAGAATCCAGTGGGTTCTGGTAGTCTTTAATAGTTGATTCTAAGATTTGCATTTGATCATGTATATATTTTTGCTGTTTGTTCTTTGTTATAGGGCCAAAGAGATTGGAGAAGTGGTTTACCCATACATCTACGTTTTGGATAGATAGCTCTTCGTGTTGTTGTTTGTTTAGTGTTTTCCAATTTTCCCAGAAGTGGTTAGAGTCTATGGATTCTTCAATTACATCGAGCTGATTTCTGACATGCTGTTCCTTCTTTTTCCGTAGTGTATTTCTGTATTGTTTTAGTGATTCACCAAAGTGAAGGCGTAGGCTCAGATTTTCTGGGTATCTATGTTTTTGGTTGGATAGGTTTCTCAATTTCTTTCTCAGGTTTTTGCGTTCTTCATCAAACCATTTGTCATTATTGTTACTTTTCTTCGGTTTTCTGTTAGAGATTTTTAGATTTGATAGGGAAGCTGAGAGGTCAAATATACTGTTTAGGTTTTCTACTGCCAAGTTTACACCTTCACTATTACAGTGGAACATTTTGTCCAGGAAGTTGTCTAAAAGGGATAGAATTTATTGTTGCCTAATTGTTTTTTGGTAGGTTTCGACACTACTTTCCTTCCATCTATAGCATTTCTTAATATTATTCAGTTCCTTTGGCTTTGATGCCTCATGATTGTGTATTGCTCTGTTCAAGTAGACTGTGATTTTGCTGTGGTCTGATAGGGGTGTCAGTGGGCTGACTGAGAACGCTCTGAGAGACTCTGGGTTGAGGTCAGTGATAAAGTAGTCTACAGTACTACTGCCAAGAGATGAGTTATAGGTGTACCTACCATAGGAGTCCCCTCGAAGCCTACCATTGACTATGTACATACCCAGAGTGTGACAGAGCTGCAGGAGTTGTGACCCGTTTCTATTGGTTATGTTGTCATAGTTGTGCCTATGGGGTCATATGGGGGAGGGAATGCTGTCACCTCCAGGTAGGTGTTTGTCCCCCTGTGTGCTGAGGGTGTCAGGTTCTTGTCCAGTTCTGGCATTTAGGTTGCCACAGACTAGTACATGTCCATGGGTCTGGAAATTATTGATTTCCCCCTCCAGGATGGAGAAGCTGTCTTCATTAAAGTATGGGGATTCTAGTGGGGGTATATAGGTAGCACACAGGAGGACATTTTTCTTGGTTGAGATTATTTCCTTTTGAATTTCTGGCCAAATGTAAAATGTTCCTCTTTTGATTCATTTAATAGAGTGAGTGAGGTCTACTCTATATCAAATTAGCATACCCCCCGAGTCCCTTCCCTGTTTCACACTTGGTAGTTTGGTAGATGGGACTACCAGCTCTCTGTAACTTAGAGGGCAACCAGTGGGTCCGTCTCCTCTATACCATGTTTCTTGTAGGATTACAATGTCTGTATTTCCGATTTATTTGGTGAAGTCCAGGTTCCTGATCTTTAGGCCAAGGCAGATGACCTCAGGCCTTGGATATTCCAGGATGAGATTGTGAAGGCTTTGTGTTCCATAAAGTGTCTAATGTTGTTGGTGGTGTGGTTTGGCCTCAGGCCAGTAATTGTGAGCAGAGCCTGCTGAGCATCTGGTACATCCCATTGGCTTGGGCTAGTGTAAGAGTGGGGGTTGGGCCTGTTTGCCTGTTCACGGCCCTCTTTGCGGGAGTGGGGGGAATGGGTTGGGTAGAAGGGGCATAGGTCTGATCTGAGGGGGCCTAAATGGGGTGTGGGCATGGTTGACTTGGGGGGGTGTTAATTGGTTGGGGGGGTCCCGCAGGTCTGGGAGAGTGTCTCGCTGGTCTGTTGCTCTCTCGCTCTCTCTTTCTCTCTCTGTGTGTGTGTGTTTGTGTGTGTGTGGACATTGGCAGGCTATATATCATTTAACATTTCAAGCCACCCTGTAGGCTACTGTAAATTGCAGTGAGATAATATTGCAACTTGATTTGGATGTTTTCAGTGGCCTAGCCATTGGCCTAAACTACACGTTTTTTAGAGCAAGTGCTACCTTGCTTTATCCTGACCTCTGCTGGTTGGTCTTTGCCAATGCCTTCCTAGAAAAGAGAGGTAGGAAGCAATAAGATGTTGATTACAGTTTTGCACAATGTCAAGAAAAATACATTGGCCTTGCAAAATATGTAAGAGTAGGCTATTACTCAATTGTCATTAAGTGATACAAATATTGATAATGTCGTTGTCTTCACTGGGCTTATTGTCAATAAGTCATCCTTCCCATCCATTCATCATTCAGTTTCAATATACTGTATGGTCAGTGTGGTATGCACAAACATGCAGGGATGAAGATTTTTTTTTAAGGGTGTAGATGTGTATTATGTGTCAAAGATGGACTAATGCATGTCAAGTACTTCTGTGTGTAGTTGTTATAGCCTAATATGAATTGGCCTACTGTATTCATACTATAACAACACAGAAGTCCTTGACATGCAGAATACACAATTGAATAAGAGGTCATTGTTGCCACTTGCCAGTTAAAGGTATTAGGCAGATCTACTTGCTTTCAATTACTTTTGCTGAAAGTGGGTCAGTAGACAGTGGTGTAAAGTACTTAAGTAAAAATACTTGAAAGTACTACTTAAGTAGTTTTTTGGGGTAACTGTACTTTACTTTACTATTTATATTTTTGACAACTTTTACTTTTCTTTCACTACATTCCTAAAGACAATTATGTACTTTTTAGGCCATACATTTTCCCTGACACCCAAAAGTACATTACATTTTGAATGCTTAGCAGGACAGGAAAATGGTCTAATTCACACACTTATCAAGAGAACATCCCTGGTCATCCCTACTGCCTCTAATCTGGCGGACTCACTAAACAGTGTGAGTGTTGGAGTGTGCCCCTGGCTATCCATACATTTAAAAAACAATACAATTGTGCCTTCTGGTTTGCTTAATATAAGACATTTGAAATTATTTATACTTTTACTTTGAGTTTTGATACTTAAGTATATTTTAGCAATTACATTTACTTTTGATACTTAAGTATATTTAAAACCAAAATACTTTTAGACTTTTACTCAAGTAGGATTTTACTGGGTGACTTTCACTTTTACTTGAGTAATTTTCTATGAAGGTGTCTTTACTTTTACTCAAGTACACTGCTCAAAAAAATAAAGGGAGCACTTAAACAACACAATGTAACTCCAAGTCAATCACACTTCTGTGAAATCAAACTGTCCACTTAGGAAGCAACACCGATTGACAATAAATGTCACATGCTGTTGTGCAAATGGAATAGACAACAGGTGGAAATTATAGGCAATTAGCAAGACACCCCCAATAAAGGACTGGTTTTGCAGGTGGTGACCACAGACCACTTCTCAGTTCCTATGCTTCCTGGCTGATGTTTTGGTGACTTTTGAATGCTGGCGGTGCTTTCACTCTACTGGTAGCATGAGACGGAGTCTACAACCCACACAAGTGGCTCAGGTAGTGCAGCTCATCCAGGATGGCACATCAATGCGAGCTGTGGCAAGAAGGTTTGCTGTGTCTGTCAGCGTAGTGTCCAGAGCATGGAGGCGCTACCAGGAGACAGGCCAGTACATCAGGAGACGTGGAGGAGGCCGTAGGGAGGGCAACAACCCAGCAGCAGGACTGCTACCTCTGCCTTTGTGCAAGGAGGAGCAGGAGGAGCACTGCCAGAGCCCTGCAAAATGACCTCCAGCAGGCCACAAATGTGCATGTGTCTGCTCAAACGGTCAGAAACAGACTCCATGAGGGTGGTATGAGGGCCCGACGTCCACAGGTGGGGGTTGTGCTTACAGCCCAACACCGTGCAGGACGTTTGGCATTTGCCAGAGAACACCAAGATTGGCAAATTCGCCACTGGCGCCCTGTGCTCTTCACAGATGAAAGCAGGTTCACACTGAGCACATGTGACAGACGTGACAGAGTCTGGAGACGCCGTGGAGAATGTTCTGCTGCCTGCAACATCCTCCAGCATGACCGGTTTGGCGGTGGGTCAGTCATGGTGTGGGGTGGCATTTCTTTGGGGGGCCGCACAGCCCTCCATGTGCTCGCCAGAGGTAGCCTGACTGCCATTAGGTACCGAGATGAGATCCTCAGACCCCTTGTGAGACCATATGCTGGTGCGGTTGGCCCTGGGTTCCTCCTAATGCAAGACAATGCTAGACCTCATGTGGCTGGAGTGTGTCAGCAGTTCCTGCAAGAGGAAGGCATTGATGCTATGGACTGGCCCGCCCGTTCCCCAGACCTGAATCCAATTGAGCACATCTGGGACATCATGTCTCGCTCCATCCACCAACGCCACGTTGCACCACAGACTGTCCAGGAGTTGGCGGATGCTTTAGTCCAGGTCTGGGAGGAGATCCCTCAGGAGACCATCCGCCACCTCATCAGGAGCATGCCCAGGCGTTGTAGGGAGGTCATACAGGCACGTGGAGGCCACACACACTACTGAGCCTCATTTTGACTTGTTTTAAGGACATTACATTACAGTTGGATCAGCCTGTAGTGTGGTTTTCCACTTTAATTTTGAGGGTGACTCCAAATCCAGACCTCCATGGGTTGATAAATTTGATTTCCATTGATAATTTTTGTGTGATTTTGTTGTCAGCACATTCAACTATGTAAAGAAAAAAGTATTTAATAAGATTATTTCATTCATTCAGATCTAGGATGTGTTATTTTAGTGTTCCCTTTATTTTTTTGGTCAATGTATGTACAATTGTGTACTTTTTCCACCACTGTCAGTGGGCCTACTGCCATATTTAAATCAAGTAAGTTGGTAGGCTACAAAAAAAATTCGGAACACACAGATATCAGATAGACAGGAAATATGTAAACACTGCTTATCTGTAAACAAAGTCAATCTCAGATTTTATTTTCTTTCTCACGGATTGAGGGCGGGTCCCCTTTGCGCGTCATCATCAAGCATGCGCGCAAGCTGACAGTACAGACAACATGGCATAACGAAGGAAGCAAGCGTACGAAGAAAAAAAACGGAGGAAGACACAAAAGGAAAAGTTTACTTGAGTCTGAAGAGTGTGTAGCACTTCAAAGTTTATAATGGACCCTCGTTTGAAGTTAGTTCCGCGGTTTTGATAGGGACATTTCACCCTGGAGTGCGTCTCTAGAAACGTATTGGTGCAGAGAGGAGCGAATGTTGATACAGGTAAGATAATTGACCTAAGCTAAATATTAGCTCGCGAGCTAGCTATCTTAGTTCATTAGTTAGCGAGCAATCTGCTAACGTTACTCATTAGCTAGGAGGCAGCCTGTTGTTTTGACTGGAACAAAACTGCACATTAATCTGGCAACGCAACAAGTACCTCCGGTACGCCTTTTCAACCGGGTAGGACTCGAACTCATGTAAACTATTTTGAGCATGGCTATGAAAATGATCAGGCATAAAAGTTATCCGTTTAACTTGCGTGCTAGCATCTGATGTAGCCTACATTTAGCCCAGGCTACTGCTAGTTGTCGGGAATGCAGCATAGAAGAGGACACCACTTTTTTTGCACCTTTTGAAGCTTTTTTTGCACGTTAAAATGATGTACGTCCACGTTTTTAAATAACCGAGCAGCGTTCAGTGCAGTACATTATTTGAAAGTTTCAATTTGAGTGTCACGAGTCTTTTACAAAGTTTGGCTATGTTCGAAGAACTTACTACAATGTTATGTTGCAATTTGCCACTTACTTCACGATCCACAAAGTTTGTCTTGCTTTCTACTTTGTTTCCAGTAGGCAGGGCAAACCGGTTTAGGTGATTTCTGGGCCATCATCAAAATAAATAAATCACAGCATGTTTTTGGACTCAATCAACAGTTTATACCTGATTAAGTACAATTCCATTGGAAATTAATGTTTCAAGTTCTGTTTATATTCCTAACACATACGTTAGAAATGATACTGTCGCTGCTTCCTGTTAACAAGACATAATCATAAATTGCCTAAACATCAGACTGTTACTCCATGGTCTCAGTCTAAAAGAAGATGCTGTAAAAAATACACAATAGTCTCTAGGTTGGTTCTGTCGCTTGTATTTTCAATCTCGACGCATTGCATGTGATGCACAATATGTAAACAATAGCCGGGTGTAACCGAACATAGTCAACAGAAGCACGTTTCCTCGCAATCAGCTGGAAGTGTTTGCCATTCGGTCTGTTTGTCACATGTGAATTGCATTAGTATTAAAAATAAAAACCGGAAGTACAAACCGATATACATACCAGGGTCCTGAAAGTTGGGTTAATAACACTACCAGTTGAAATGTTGTCAATGTTTGTGCAGCAGAAGGACAAACCACACAGATAACTGGTATGAAACTATCACAATTCAAAAACGACCACAATTCAAAAACTGTTTTGTCAATCACTCCGACTATCTCGTGGAAATCAATTGCGCAAGAGATGAGGTTGCACGTTCTCAAGCTCAAAAACGACACAGAATCAATTAATAATGTGTAAGTCACTGGTTAGAGGACAATTTGTAGAAGACTGCTAGCTGCGTTTTGAAGTGTTGCATTTTGATTCAAGTGGGTCCAGGGTTCTACACAAACTTTTGACATTTTTCAGTTGGTGGCACCAGCACATTATTTGGTCGCACCAAGTTTTGTATATATTTTTATAAATAATTGATAACCTGGCCTGTGTCCCATAATGTGCCTGCATTTCATACAAAACCAGGCTAATAATGACTAGCCATCTTTTAAATGAGTATGCCAGTGTGTTCTTACGTTAATTTGGATTAGGGTTGGGCGGTATCCAGATTTTCATACCCTGGGATTTACAGTATGACCGGTTTAGTACACAAGGTGGCACCAAAAAGCCCATTTGGCGTCTGTTACCAGAATGGTAACAAAATTAGCACAAGTAATAGCACATTTTCATTAGAGAAAATAAACAAATTGCAAAGACAGGCAATCCAGCTCATAAAGTTTTACATGTATACACTGAACGAAATATAAATACAACATGTAAAGTGTTTGTCCCATGTTTCATGAGCTGAAATAAAAGATCCCAGAAATGTTCCATATATACAAAAAGCTTATTTCTCTCAAATGTTGTGCAGTAATTTGTTTACATCCCTGTTAGTATTTCTCCTTTGCCAAGATAATCAATCCACCTGACAGGTGTGGCATATCAAGAATCTGATTAAACAGCATGATCATTACACAGGTGCACCTTGTCCTGGAGACAATAAAAGACCACTCTAAAATGTGCAGTTTTGTCACACAACACAATGCCACAGATATTACATTTACGTCATTTAGCAGACGCTCTTATCCAGAGCGACTTACAAATTGGTGCATTCACCTTATAGCCAGTGGCATAACCACTTTACAATTGTATATATATTTTTTTTTTTTTTGGGGGGGGTAGAAGGATTACTTTATCCTATCCCAGGTATTCCTTAAAGAGGTGGGGTTTCAAATGTCTCCGGAAGGTGGTGAGTGACTCCGCTGTCCTGGCGTCGTGAGGGAGCTTGTTCCACCATTGGGGTGCCAGAGCAGCGAACAGTTTTGACTGGGCTGAGCGGGAACTATGCTTCCGCAGAGGAAGGGGAGCCAGCAGGCCAGAGGTGGATGAACGCAATGCCCTCGTTTGGGTGTAGGGACTGATCAGAGCCTGAAGGTACGGAGGTGCCGTTCCCCTCACAGCTCCATAGGCAAGCACCATGGTCTTGTAACAGTTGCGAGCTTCAACTGGAAGCCAGTGGAGTGTGCGGAGGAGCGGGGTGACGTGAGAGAACTTGGGAAGGTTGAACACCAGACGGGCTGCAGCATTCTGGATGAGTTGTAGGGGTTTAATGGCACAGGCAGGAGCCCAGCCAACAGCGAGTTGCAGTAATCCAGACGGGGAGATGACAAGTGCCTGGATTAGGACCTGTGCCGCTTCCTGTGTAAGGTAGGGTCGTACTCTCCGAATGTTGTAGAGCATGAACCTACAGGATCGGGTCACCGCCTTGATGTTAGCGGAGAAGCGACAGGGTGTTGTCCAGGGTCACGCCAAGGCTCTTCGCACTCTGGGAGGAGGACACAACGGAGTTGTCAACCGTGATGGCGAGATCATGGAACGGGCAGTCCTTCCCCGGGAGGAAGAGCAGCTCCGTCTTGCCAAGGTTCAGCTTGAAGTGGTGATCCGTCATCCATACTGATATGTCTGCCAGACATGCAGAGATGCGATTCGCCACCTGGTTATCAGAAGGGGGAAAGGGAGAAGATTAGTTGTGTATCGTCAGCGTAGCAATGATAGGAGAGGCCATGTGAGGATATGACAGAGCCAAGTGACTTGGTGTATAGCGAGAATAGGAGAGGGCCTAGAACTGAGCCCTGGGGACACCAGTGGTGAGAGCACGTGGTGCGGAGACAGCTTCTCGCCACGCCACTTGGTAGGAGCGACCGGTCAGGTAGGACGCAATCCAAGAGTGAGCCGCGCCAGAGATGCCCAGCTCGGAGAGGGTGGAGAGGAGGATCTGATGGTTCACAGTATCAAAGGCAGCAGACAGGTCTAGAAGGACAAGAGCAGAGGAGAGAGTTAGCTTTAGCAGTGCGGAGAGCCTCCGTGACACAGAGAAGAGCAGTCTCAGTTGAATGACCAGTCTTGAAACCTAACTGGTTTGGATCAAGAAGGTCATTCTGAGAGAGATAGCAAGAGAGTTGGCTAAAGACGGCACGCTCAATAGTTTTGGAAAGAAAAGAAAGAAGGGATACTGGTCTGTAGTTGTTGACATCAGAGGGATCGAGTGTTGGTTTTTTGAGAAGGGGTGCAACTCTCGCTCTCTTGAAGACGGAAGGGACATAGCCAGCGGTCAAGGATGAGTTGATCAGCGAGGTGAGGTAGGGGAGATGGTCTGGAGAAGAGAGGAGGGGATAGGGTCAAGCGGGCAGGTTGTTGGGCGGCCTGCAGTCACAAGTCGCAAGATTTTATCTGGAGAGAGAGGGGAGAAAGAAGTCAAAGCATAGGGTAGGGCAGTGTGAGCAGGACCAGCAGTGTCATTTGTCTTAACAAACGAGGATCGGATGTCGTCAACCTTCTTTTCAAAGTGGTTGACGAAGTCATCCACAGAGGGGGATTCAGCAGGGGAGGAGAATGTGGCAAAGAGCTTCCTAGGGGTTAGAGCCAGATGCTTGGAATTTAGAGTGGTAGAAAGTGGCCTTAGCAGCAGAAACAGATGAAGAAAATGTAGAGAGGAGGGAGTGAAAAGATGCCAGGTCCGCAGGGAGTCTAGTTTTCTTCCATTTCCGCTCAGCTGCCCGGAGCTCTGTTCTGTGAGCTCGCAATGAGTCATCAAGCCACGGAGCTGGAGGGAGGACCGAGCCGGCCGGGAGGATAGGGGACATAGAGAGTCAAAGGATGCAGAAAGGGAGGAGAGGAGGGTTGAGGAGGCAGAATCAGGAGATTGGAGGGAGAAGGATTGAGCAGAGGGAAGCGATGATAGGATGGAAGAGGAGAGAGTAGCGGGAGAGAGAGAGCGAAGGTTGCGGCGGCGCATTACCATCTGTGTAGGGGCAGAGTGAGTAGTGTTGGAGGAGAGCGAGAGAGAAAAGGATACAAAGTAGTGGTCGGAGACATGGAGGGGAGTTGCAGTGAGATTAGTAGAAGAACAGCATCTAGTAAAGATGAGGTCAAGCATATTGCCTGCCTTGTGAGTAGGGGGGGACGGTGAGAGGGTGAGGTCAAAGAGGAGAGGAGTGGAAAGAAGAAGGCAGAGAGAAATGAGTCAAATGTAGACGTAGGGAGGTTGAAATCCCCCAGAACTGTGAGGGGTGAGCCATCCTCAGGAAAGGAACTTATCAAGGCGTCAAGCTCATTGATGAACTCTCCAAGGGAACCTGGAGGGCGATAGATGACAAGGATATTAAGCTTAAATGGGCTAGTGACTGTGACAGCATGGAATTCAAATGAGGAGATAGACAGATGGGTTAGGGGAAAAATTGAGAATGTCCACTTGGTAGAGATGAGGATTCCTGTGCCACCACCCCGCTGACCAGATGCTCTCGGGGTATGCGAGAACACATGGTCAGACAAGGAGAGAGCAGTAGGAGTAGCAGTGTTTTCAGTGGTAATCCATGTTTCCGTCAGCGCCAAGAAGTCGAGGGACTGGAGGGTAGCATAGGCTGGGATTAAGTCTGCCTTGTTGGCAGCAGAACGGCAGTTCCAGAGGCTGCCTGAGACCTGGAACTCCAGGTGGGTGGTGCGTGCAGGGACCACCAGGTTAGAGAGGCAGCAGCCACGCGGTGTGAGGCGTTTGTGTAGCCTGTGCGGAGAGGAGAGAACAGGGATAGGCAGAGGCATAGTTGACAGGCTGCAGCAAATGGCTACAATAATGCAGAGGAGATCGGAATGAAATGAACTAAACATCTGGGAAAGGAGAGGCGAGGCCTCCCTCACCACAACTCCCAAATATAACTCTCCCAACTTCCACTTTAGAAATTATAATTGTTGTAAACTACAGCGGTTCAATGTTTCTAGGAATAGACTCTAACTTACTTTATTCAGCTAGCTAACTTGGTACACTATTCTTCCATGGAAAACCGCCCAGGGCACCGTATCCTATGACGCCATAGCTAACTAGCATGCTAGCATCCAATAACACACGGTTTAGCACCAATACTTGGTTACAACAAACTACCGATAGTGTGTTAACACACTAAACAGATAATTCGTGTCCGTGTCTAGTTCCTTTCATAACGCAGCAATAATTAAACGTTGGCTAGCTAGCACAAAGTCAGTCATGCTAGCTACACAAGTGGACTACACATCTAGAATGTTCAGAAAGGGAAGCTTTATGTTGCAAAATTCTCATTGACTAAAATTATATTGTATTTAGCTGCTACAGTGCTGGTAGTGTTGGCTAGCTAGCAATGGCTGTGGTGTTGACTTTGTTTGAAAAACGGCGTCGCTGCGAACGAATGTAGCTGGCTAAAATGATATTGTATTTAGTTGCTACAGTGCTGCTAGCTGGTAGTGTTGGCTAGCTAGCAATGGCTGCTGTGTTGACTTTGTTTGAAAAACGGCGTCGCTGCGAACGAATGTAGCTGGCTAAAATTATATTGTATTTAGTTGCTACAGGACTGCTAGCTGGTAGCGTTGGCTAGCTAGCAATGGCTGCGGTGTTGACTTTGTTTGAAAAACGGCGTCGCTGCGAACGAATGTAGCTGGCTAAAAGGATATTGTATTTAGTTGCTACAGTACTGCTAGCTGGTAGTGTTGGCTAGCTAGCAATGGCTGCGGTGTTGACTTTGTTTGAAAAACGGCGTCGCTGCGAACGAATGTAGCTGGCTAGCTAACCTCGATAGTTTCTCTATACTACACCTTTATCTTTGATACAAATACAACTATGTAGCTAGCTAACATTACACTAATCAAATCGTTCCATTGTAATGTAATGTGTCATATTACCTGCGGAGCGAAGTACAGCATGACTACTCACCTCGCCATCCTCATCATGACCTCATCATGAGATATCTCAAGTTTTGAGGGAGGGTGCAATTGGCATGCTGACTGCAGGAATGTCCACCAGAGCTGTTGCCAGAAAATGGAATGTTCATTTCTCTACCATAAGCCGCCTCCAGTACGTCCAACCGGCCTCACAACCGCATGTAATGTAACTGTGACCAACAGATGCATATTTGTATGTCATGTAAAATCCATAGACTAGGGCCTAATTTATTTATTTAAATTGACTGATTTCCTTATGAACTGTAACTCAGTAAAATCTTTGAAGTTGCTGCATGTTGAGTTTATATTTTTGGTCAGTATGGGTAGGAGCTACCGAATGTCATTTTTGGTGAGTTTGGACATTTTACAAGCAGATGTGCAAATGAACTAAGTTTGGACGCATGCTTGTCTGAAGGAAGAGCAGTACTGGCTCTCCAGCAGCATGTCTATACGCTGTGTCTGTGTGGAGTCTGAAGTCGCTAGGGCAACAGGCCAGCCTGCTCAGAGAAGAGGGGGGATGATCAGACTGGCTGAGAACGGAGAGGATGAAAAAACACAAGGAAATCAAGAAGTCAGTGGCAGCTGTACAAATAACTCATCCAAAGGGATTTGACTTCTCAAACACGGCAGAAAGCGAACACAATATGATGCCCTGTCACCTTATTAATTCAGCCACTTACTTAGAAAGCAAGTTAAACTTAGGGGCCGTGTTAACACAGAGTTCTGGGTTTTTCACGCAGGAAAAAAAGAACGCATAAATAGCTTGCTGTGTTTTGTAAACACAGATCTAAAATGCTTCTTATTGTAATTTCTGCTCTGCATCAGACTAATATTGTGCTTCAGCTGCACTTCTAAACTCGGATGAGAATTCACGAACGGGCATTCTATCAGCAGACAGCGCTCTAACTGATGTGTAGCTTCTTTTCTCTGGTACTTTTCTTGGTTTCTCCTGTAAAATGAAGATTAACTTCAAGCAAAACATTAGCAAATGTAGCTGGCTACGTTCTTTCTATGATAGGCCTAAACATTGGAAATATGTCCATGCATTGTTTTTGCAAAACATACCTTGCTTTTTCATTGTAAGTTTGTCTACTGTGGCTGCTAGCCAAATAGCGTTGCACTTCTGTTGTCATCTGATGAAAATGAAGCTACTTTTGGCCAAATGTGTATTTTCTGTGAACGAAAACTATAGTTTCACTTCCCTGATCACTCTATTGAAGCAAAAAAAACACTGACTTTTAAAATAAAACGCAACCCCTGTCAATACACAGCTGGAGGGGCTTTCTCCCTTTGTGCTATTTACAAACAAGTTGACTCCAGGTATTTACTTAAAAAATAGCTACAAATATTAAAATGTTTTGGAAAATCTTCAGAAATACTGTCGTTTCAGTGGTATTGGAAAAACCATTCCGTGGCTACTTATACATTCCCTGGTATACTGTGTATACGGTATACCGCCCAAGCCTAATTTGGATATATTTACTCTAACAGCAAAGAAAAGAGACTGTTAAAATAATGTATTTATTGCAGATTTCAAAGGATTTAGGAGATCAGGTTTTTGCTCTCAAAATCACACTATTTTTAATAGAGCATCCAATTTTGTGGTTTTTCTAAATCCACAACAATGCTTAAACCACGGGGGACTCTTTGAGGTCTGGGAAAAATCAGAGGAATATATATATATATATATATATATATATATATATATATATATATATATATATATTACTACCGTTCAAAAGTTTGGGATCACTTAGAAATGTACTTGTTTTCGAAAGAAAAGCAATTTGATTGTCCATTAAAATAACATAAAATTGATCAGAAATACAGTGTAGACATTGTTAATGTTGTAAATGGCTATTGTAGCTGGAAATGGCTGATAAAAAAAAAAAGGAATATCTACATAGGTGTACAGAGGCCCATTATCAGCAACCATCAGTCCTGTGTTCCAATACCACGTTGTGTTTGCTAATCCAAGTTTATCATTTTAAAAGGCTAATTGATCATTAGAGAACTGGCCAATGAAAGATTAAGATGGGCAGTCTGAGATATGGCTTTTTCTTTGCAACTCTGCCTAGAAGGTCAGCATCCCGGAGTCGCCTCTTCACTGTTGACGTTGAGACTGGTGTTTTGCGTGTACTATTTAATTAAGATGCCAGTTGAGGACCTGTGAGGCGCCTGTTTCTCAAACTAGACGCTCTAATGTATTTGTCCTCTTGCTCAGTTGTGCACCGGGGCCTCCCACTCCTCTTTCTATTCTGGTTAGAGACAGTTTGCGCTGTTCTGTGAAGGGAGTAGTACACAGCGTTGTACGAGTTCTTCAGTTTCTTGGCAATTTCTCGCATGGAATAGCCTTAATTTCTCAGAACAAGAATAGACTGACGAGTTTCAGAAGAAAGTTATTTGTTTCTGGCCATTTTGAGCCTGTAATCAAACCCACAATTGCTGATGCTCCAGATACTCAACTAGTCTCAAGAAGGCCAGTTTTATTGCTTCTTTAATCAGCACAACAGTTTTCAGCTGTGCTAACATAATTGCAAAAGGGTTCAATTAGCCTTTTTAAAATTATAAACTTGGATTAGCAAACACAACGTGCCATTGGAACACAGGACTGATGGTTGCTGATAATGGGCCTCTGTACGCCTATGTAGATATTCCATGAATAATCAGCCGTTTCCAGCTACAATAGCCATTTACAACATTAACAATGTCTACACTGTGTGTCTGATCAATTTGATGTTATTTTAATGGACAAAAAAAATTGCTTTTCTTTCGAAAACAAGGACATTTCTAAGTGACCCCAAACTTTTGAACGGTAGTGTATATTATTTTGTGTACAGTAGTTACCCTTTAATTGAGATGCACACCAGCCAGCCAGTTGTTTGGCTAGTTGTGTTTTTGTAGCACACAATTTTTCTAAACAAATGGCCACTGGATTGATGATGATAATCATTATTTTGCCAGGTAGGCACTGCCTACTTTGTAGTTACCTTTTTAATTTCTTTCCATCTACTTGAAGAAAGTTAGGCTATCATTAGCATCTCTAATGGCTACACAAAATGGTAGACGTATAAGCCCACACAGGGCTCGACGTTCAGGTAAATTTACCAGTGGCACACCGGGCCAGTGCCAACTGAAAGCTACTGGCCCGAATGGGGGAGAAAATACTGGCCTGGGTCAAGCTCTGACAGGAAAGCGAATGATGCGTTCAATAGCAGGAGATGTTCTTTAATTTGCGGGGTGAGCAAGTAGCCTATACAGGGTTCATACAGACATTGGCGAGTCAAATTCAAAGACTTTCCAATAGTTTTTCAAGCACTTAATTGTAATTTAAGGACCTACATTTTATATGTAAAAATGATGCATCAATACTCTAAGAATAGTGCATTTTTTAATAGGCCTACGCAATGGCATTATGCATTGACATTTACATTTTTTAATTCTAAAATGACTAAATAGACAGCATGCTCCCGACACACACACACTAATGAAGTCCTGTCTATGTGGTAGCTAGACAGTCTCGCCATTTTGAGATGTTATTGTAACATGTTTTTAAAGCGAGAAAGCTACCAAAAACCGGGTGTCCTTTGTAATGCACCGCTTTGTATGGAAAACCAAGTTGAAGCCAACATTCAATATTGTTTTGCTCATAATATAACTGCACATGGCTTTTACCGCAACAACATTTTAGCGGCGGGAAACAAACGAAAGCGGCTGCTTATCTCAAACTGATCAGAAATGAAATCGCAGAATCATTTATATTAGAGCAGTAGTACTTCTAAATCGGCTACCATAACTTCAATTACTTTTCAAGGACCAAATAGCCTAGATAAAATGTCAGCTTTTCAAGGTTGGCTATTCCATGATGACTGAATTGCGCGTTCCAAGTATTCAACCAAGACTTTGAACTTTTGAAATACCTGGTTTGCATACCTATTCTTGCCTTAGCATTTACTGGTAGTTATCATAATTTGGAACATCTTTCCTACCCCTACTGGTGATCAGTCTTCGGTAAGCTGCTCCACGCAACAACCAGCTGTTTGAGAGCTGCACGCTTTCTCTGCCTGACAGATTATCTATAGCCCCCATACTCAACTGGGGGTCAATACGGACTGCGGGTCCTGACTACAAAAAATATAATGATAAACTTTTTTGGGGGCGGTGGGGGAACTAGGTCGGGCTTCGACCCCTGGTATCATATCATATAAACACACAAGACAAAACATTTGTGGAAATGAGCTTTAAAACAGAATAAAAAAAATCTCTGCCCCATTCAATATTTGTAGAAACTTTAAAACTGCAACATTTTCTCCGCCAACGACGGGTGTGAACAGTTTGGGGTCGCATGGGTTGCGAGGTGGGGGTATGTTACTACGCCAATAAATGACAATATACATCTGAACCTTTCCCACCTAGGACATTTTTGTGACCGGACCTTCTGAAATAGTAATTGAGTACCCCTGAGTTATGTGTGCAGTGCGCTTGTGATAAATAATCGACATAAAGAACAGCTTTTCTAATCCATCTTATTATTATAATTATCGGGAGGCGAAGGTCGAGTCATGCATCCTCCGAAACATGACCTGCCAAACCGCGTTTCTTAACACCCGCCTGCTTAACCCAGAAGCTAGCCGCACCAATGTGTCGGAGGAAACACCGTTCACCTGACGACCGAGTTCAGCCTGCAGGCGCCCGGCCCGCCACGAGCGCGATGAGCCTTGTAAAGCCCACCCGGCCAAACCCTCCCCTAACCCGAACGACGTTGGGCCAGTTGTGTGCCGCCCTATGGGACTCCCGATCACGGCCGGTTGTGATACAGCCGGGATCGAACACGGGTCTGTAGTGACGCCTCTAGCACTGCGATGCAGTGCCTTAGACCACTGCGCCACTCGGGAGGCCAATCCATCTGTTTTTTTTCGCACTGCCAAGTACGAATCAAACGGTCGGAAATGCGACTGTTTTGGTCGAAGTATCGAACCCTGGGGTTGCCAACGCGGTAAGTGGAAGGCAACACTTTTTGTTAATCACTTCCATAGACATCACACTGAAATCAATAGAACAGGGGGTAAACATTTGTGGTGTAGGTTTGTTTAAACTAACACTATTCAAAGGCCACACAGAAACTTGGAATAACCTATACATGGTTGGTTAGATAACTTTTTTAGAAGGCTTAGGCCTATATCTATATTTTGGAATGGTGGATGTTGATTTTGTGAGGCAGCCATCACGGAAAAGGAAACAACTTTTTCTGTTAACTTCAATGAATCACGACCCGCCATAGGATGTCAACAGTGACAACGGTTGGCTGCTATTTAAGTAATAGTTTGACTGTCAGATCAGGGTATTGGTGTGTGGCCAACGACTTTTATAGAGAGACTGCCCCGATTTATTGGTGCCATTTGAGAAAGAAAATGATAGCTGCATTCTAAGTCCTGTGACCCCCCCAGTGTGCATGATAAAATCAACAGTACAAAACCAAGATATTGATCTTGTCATCGTGTTGGCTATAAACGTTTATACTAACATCACCCAAATTCAATGTGGTCGAAACGTCAGCTTGTGCAATGTAGTAACACGTACTGTCCAGATTATGGAAAATTGTGTAACATAAGTTAATTAGATATGTCAAAATAATTCAATTTCTTAATTTAAGATCATAGTAAATGAAGCAAATTCACAATTTTTCAATAATCACGTTTCATTAGTTTAACAATTTTTAGAGAAATGTAAACGCTTCAGAAAAATCTTTCTGTGTTTTGTAAATGCAGATCTAAAATGCTTATTGTAATTTCTACTCGACATCGACTCATTTTGTGCTTCAGTTCCACTTCTCCACTCAGATGAGAATTCAGCAGACAGTGCTCTGACTGTGTAGCAACTTTTCTCTGGTAAAATGCAAGATTAACTTCAAGTAAAACATTAGATTAGGAAATGTAGCTGGCTACATTCTTTCTATGATAAACATTAGAAGTATGATGCATCGTTCTTGCAAAAAAGACCTTGCTTTTTCATTGCAAGCTTGTTTACTTTTGTGGCTGCTAGCCAAATAGCGTTACACTTCTGATGAAAATGAAGCTATTTTCTGCAGAATATTTGGCACTAATGTATTTTCTGTGAAGGAAATCTATAGTTGCACGCCCCTGATCACTCTATTGTTGCCTGAGGTAAGTAAATATGGGCAGTTATTCTAACAAAGGCGGCGCGTGGGTTTCAAGTTTGGGGAAGGTAATTTTCACCATGGAAATGCACCTTTATAATAAAGCATTCCATGTATCCTCGCATTTGCTGACTTATTTAATATAGCGTACTATTTCTTATGTTATGATTAGATTGGAAGTCATAATTTAGGCTAATATAACTCAATTACTGTTCGCAAAAAAGACTGTTCAATGCAGCGCGTAGTGGCTTGGAGTAGGCTATATCAGCCTGCATTTCTTCTCCTTTATTTGCAGAGGATAAAAAAATAAAAAAAATAAACACTTCATGCAATTCAACTACACTCTATATGACTGGAGACATTAGCAGAATCTTTTTTAATGCGACAAAGATTACTCTGCTGACACTGAAAAATAGATAAATAAAAACGACACCAGATCCGTACAGTGCATTCGTAAAGTATTCAGACCCTTGACTTTTTCCACATTTTGTTACGTTACAGCCTTATTCTAAAATGGATTAAATCGTTTTTTACTCTCATCAATCTACACACAATAACCCATAATGACAAAGCAAAAACAGGTTTTTATAAATTTTTGCAAATGTATTAAAAATAAACGAATCACATTTACATAAGTATTCAGACCCTTTACTCAGTACTTTGTTGAAGCACCTTTTGGCAGCGATTTACAGCTTCGAGTCTTCTTGGGTATGACGCTACAAGCTTGGCACACCTGTATTTGGGGAGTTTCTCCCATTCTTCTCTGCAGATCCTCTCAAGCTCTGTCAGGTTGGATGGGGAGTGTCGCTGCACAGCTATTTTCAGGTCTCTCCAGAGATGTTCGTTCGGGTTCAAGTCCGGACTCTGGCTGGGCCACTCAAGGACATTCAGAGACTTGTCCCAAAGCCACTCCTGTGTGGCCTTGGCTGTGTGCTTAGGGTCATTGTCCTGTTGGAAGGTGAACCTCCAGTCTGAGGTCCTGAGCGCTCTGGAGCAGGTTTTCATCAAGGATATCTCTGTATCCTGACTAGTCTCTCAGTCCCTGCCGCTGAATAATATCCCCTCAGCATGATGCTGCCACCACAATGCTTCACCGTTGGGATTGTGCCAGGTTTCCTCCAGACGTGACGCTTGGCATTCAGGCCAAAGAGTTAAATCTTGGTTTCATCAGACCAGAAAATATTGAGTCCTTTAGGTGCCTTTTAGCGGGCTGTCATGTGCCTTTTTTACTTAGGAGTGGCTGCCGTCTGGCCACTCTACCATAAAGGCCTGATTTGGTGGAGTGCTGCAGAGATTTTTGTCCTTCTGGAAGGTTCTCCCATCTCCACAGAGGAACTCTGGAGCTCTGTCAGAGTGACCATCGGGTTCTTGGTCACCTCCCCGACCAAGGCCCTTCTTCCCCGATTGCTCAGTTTGGCTGGGTGGCCAGCTCTAGGAAGAGTCTTGGTGGTTCAAAACTTCAATTTAAGAATGATGGAGGCCACTGTGTTCTTTGGGACCTTCAATGATGCAAAACTTTTTTTGGTACCCTTACCCAGATCTGTGCCTGGACACAATCCTGTCTCGGAGCTCTACAGACAATTCCTTCGACTTCATGTTTTGGTTTTTGGTCTGACATGCACTGTCAACTGTGGGACCTTATACAGACAGGTGTGTGTGCCTTTCCAAATCATGTCCAATCAATTACATTTACTACAGGTGGACTCCAATCAAGTTGTAGAAACATCTCAAGGATGATCAATGGAAACAGGATGCACCTGAGCGCAATTTCGAGTCTCATAGCAAAGGGTCTGAATACTTATGTAAATAAGGTATTTCTGTTTTATTTTTAATAAATTTGCAAAAATGTCTAAACCTTGTTTGCGCTTTGTCATTATGGGGTATTGTGTATAGATTGAGGAGAAACATTTATTTAATCCATTTTAGAATAAGGCTGTAACGTAACAAAATGTGGAAAAAGTCAAGTTGTTTGAATACTTTCCGAATGCACTGTATATTAGGCCTACGAAAAGGGGTGAGACAAATACAATATGACGTCCATCTAACCTGGAGGAGGAAATTATTTTTCAAAAACAAACAAGTGGCACTGACCCAATGATAAAGACAGTGAATATGCACACTTACCGGGGATATGGCCGATGTTCTCTGCTGGTACTTTTCGCTCAATTAAGTTGAGAATTTGTATAACTAAAAGACAGATTGGAGTCTTTTCATTGTCTTCTCTTTACAGCAATATCTATTTGTTTTCCAAACTGTTTTTCCACGGTTGTATTTTTTAATACTGCGATATGCCTGACTGGGTCTCAGATTTTCACTGACAGTTGCAAATAATCTATTTGCCACGCGCTCTGCCCAAATTACGGGCCCTTCCGACCGTAGGTTATGCGATTTTAAAAACAATCCAGAAAAGAAAAAAGTGAATAATCCTCTGTGGCCAAATCATGCTTTCTTGTGTAGTAGCCTATTTTGAATTATTTGTATTTCTTTATAGACAGGAGTAAGCTAATTAGGCTATAATTTTGGCAATTTACTTATGGGAAAGCTTCCCCTAGCCTTATTGACGCACCGCCTATGTATTCTAACATCTTCAAATTGCTCATCGGAATTCGGTAAGAATGATGCATGCCGTTGCATGTTCTCTTACCATGGATTACCATAAACTAAATTAGATTTCTGTCATTCTGAGAACCGTAGGTGGACACCCTAATCAGCTTACTCACTATGGGTACGGTACATTTCTTAAATATCCTGTAAATTAAAATGCTGCCTTTCAAATGTCCGGCACCACATTTTTCTAACGGAAACTCTGTTACAGTGGCATAGTAGGAAAATAATAGATTATGTATACAAAGGAAGATACAGAGGAAGATTTTAATACTCAAATTTGGCAGCTGACCATTGTGGTTGTAAACATCTTCAGGTTAGTACATCTAATGTACGTTGAGGGCATTCCACTTCTAGGGTCAATATAGGCTAGTTAAGTCTGTTATTTTTCTGCTCAATTGCCTTGCTCACTGTTCAACATCAAGCACTTCTAGTCTTGCATTGTGTAGCCCAGTGTTTCCCAACAAAACTCCCAGCTGGCCATTCCACATATTTGTTCAATTCTACCACAGGCACACCTGATTCATACTGACTAGTTGAATCAGGTGTGCTGGTGGTGGAAAAGAACATGTATGGAATGTAGCTCAGTTGGTAGAGCATGGCGCTTGCAACGCCAGGGTTGTGGGTTCGTTTCCCATGAGGGGCCAGTATGAAAAATGTATGCACTCACTAACTGTATACTCTGGATAAGAGCATCTGCTAAATGACTAAAATGTAAAATGTAAAAAATGAATGTCTGGGGGGCCAAATAAGTAATAGTCCCTCCAATGTTGCACTTCTCTGCGCCATCTGGTAACTTTGGTGGTCACCTCAACAGCCACACCTTCTCCTGTCTGGCCTATTTTGGTGAACACAGACACCCACAAGCTATTCAGGGTATAATGTTTATTGCATTAAGTTCTTTCCATTTTTATACATTTTACATTTTAGTCATTTAGCAGACGTTCTTATCCAGAGCGACTTACAGTTAGTGAGTGCATACATGTTTTCATACTTATAGATGACTACTTTATATTATCATGACATGTTTCTGGTGTATTACATTGACTCCTGTTGAAACCCCCACCAGTGATGGTGAGAAATTAAAATGTTAGCATTGTTAAGCCATAGGCTTATATCTTGACAAATGGGCTCAGTTATAGAAATGACTATTATGCACTTTGGTACCCCACAATTGAGTTGACTGGGTGGGAGGACTTTCAGGGTTTTGTCTCCGAGATATCTTTAGCTCTGAAATTGAACATCGTCAATTAAACATTCTTCCCACACACATGGGAGAATGTATGTGTGAACATTTTACTAAGGACAACAACACCACCAGTGAGAGAGGGGGGACCAGGCCAGCCAACAACGGTACCCTGGCTGCCAACGTCTGGCTTCCCCTGGCTCTTTCACAAACATCCTTCATTTGCATGAAAAAACCTGCATTCAGAAACACTTTTTCCTTTTCCCCTCTTTCTCTTTTCTTTCTGGTGATACAGGGCATCTATTCAGATCTAGAGAGAAGGATAGAGAGAGCAGGCAGTAGAAAGAACAGCAAAGCGAACATTGAAGAGTAGCTATGATTTAACACTAACAAGAAGCTCATTCAGATGTCTTCATTTCTTAGCTGTTGAATTGAGATGGTTAAGAACTCTCTTCTACAATGGTACTGTGGTGATGTGAATAAAAGATGGAGGAGACAGGGAAGAATCTCAGCTGACCTTCAAGAAGGAAGCATTTAATATACCACACTAAAATTGTGAATCAAAATTAGGAATCACATACAATTGGACGCGACCCACTAATGTCATATTGACTGCTCATGGATTTCACTTGATCTCAATAGGCTACCTAGCCTATTATTGAAAATGTTTGTCTGGGAGCATTTACACGCCCAGTTCTAGACAATTACTCAAAGCCCTTTTTTATTTAGTAAATCAATAATTTTGCATCTCAACATTGTAGAACATCTGTCTATCAGTCTATAACAATATCAGCCTATAAACACAACACCGACATAGCTAATGTCCTTTGGTGTAGTAGACTACTAGTACTATTTTCTGCTTGGTTGTAATATGAGCTCCTCCTGACACGAACAGACTCCTGAATCCAGTTCCTGCTGTGAAGGCTGGGACGTCCACTGTTTTCTCTGTGCTCCTCCACTCACATGATGGGGATCTATTGAGTGGAGCATGGGGCTGCTATTGTTATGGAATTACATCTCATAGTGTAATGGGTTTGACTTCCAGGCTAGCGGCATCCTTCCAGGCAGTCAGTCAGTCGAGGCATTTACTCTCACTCCCATACCCAAAGATTTAGGGTATGTGAAATTTTTATTGGATATATATTTATCTACTCAGTTGTCAATTGTTCACATTTTGAAACGTGTTATGGTATAAATTCTGGTATATTTTGAATAAAGGCCTACTGAACCCCATTGTCTTACATCAGATAGCGTGATGATTCCGCCAGCACTGTCTGTTGAGGGACGAGCGTCGCATGGGCGTGACGCCACCTGTCGGAAGACCATGACTGAACCCATTAGTGATTACGGAGGACTCCCCTAGAGTAGAATTGACCCTTCAAATGAAAATTGTTTTATCTATAATTGACCCAACCTCAGACAACATTTTTTCCGGGAGAAAATCCCCCCACAATGATCTCAAACTGTGGTTTTAATACACAATAAAAAAATTAACAGACTACCCCTTGCTAAACAGGAGACTCTCGGGTATGTTGTGGTGGACTGTCATAACAATTGCTTCATGGCTAAATTGCGTTTTTAGTGTGGCTAGCCACTGGATGGCTCTGAATGCACTGTCAGCGTGCAGTCAAAGCTACTAACTGGTTTTGGAGCTAATAAAGTCTTGTTCACGCTGGCAGTTAGAAGTGACTCAAATCATAAAAAAAAATATTGCATATCCAATTAGAATCTGATATTTTTCCTGCAGTCTGAACAGCCAAAAAGCACATCGACTCTGATATTTCAAGCCACATTTTTAAAAATCGGATACAAATCTGATTCCTAGCATTGTGACTTGTCTGAACTGTCAAATCTGATTTATTTGCTCAAGTGGTTTTTAGACTTATTTGGCATATCTTGTTGCTTGCTAGCTACTCTGACAGTTTGACAAAAACATGTGGTAGCTAACTACCTTGTTAAGTTACAAACAAATGAGTGAATGTGCTAGCAGGCTAGCTAGTTGACTGCTGTGGCTAGCCAAAAAGGACTCTTTTTTTAAAGTTGGAACATCTTCTCCTTTGAGGCTTTAATAAAAGTGTTCTTACACTATGATTTCAAACATTCAAAGCAATGGGAGACTTCCATGGCAAGCATTGCCAGTCACCTTAGCTTACTACACAACTTGAGTGCGAGGAAGCACGAGCACCACCAGCAATCAACCTTTTCTTGGCCAGGGACCCCCTCCCAGGAAAACCTGCGACCCAAGAACCCCCCATCATACGTTAGCCAATTGTTTCTTTCACGTCTTCATCAGGTGAATAATGGCAAGGAAAAGTAATCAACATTTTAAAATGAATGGATTTGGTAGATAGTTTTCCATTATTTTGACCTCTCCACATTATAAATAGCCTATTAGCTAGAAAGGTAACTCCAAACTAGTGTTGTCAAGATACCATAATTTTGACTCCGATGCCAGGTTTAGTATCATGATACTCAATACCATCACTACTAGCTACCAAAATACCACGTCAAAAAAAGGCGTATTAGTCAAAGGTACAGAATGGTACTTGATGCAGACAGATCTTTTGAGTTCAGTGTCATTACATTTGAAATGTTTGATTTGAGTGTATGCATTAATGAATCAATCATACAATCAGTTTGACTTTGCTAAAAAAATATCTAACTACATAACAATAGTAATAATTTGTTTTAATGGTAAATCTCTATTGATTAAACTGGGTAAATCAAAATGTAGCCTAGGCCTATTTCCAATACAAGTGAATGCATATTCAATAGGAGTGTGTGCATGAATTGAGTTATTGAGCTTGTTTTGGCTGATTTTCATTGTACTGTTCAACAACATTTGCATAGAAGAAGCAATCTCTTATTTTATTGAAGTACACACTGTCTCTTTTATGACCCATAACGTCATTCACAGTCAGTTCGCGGCTCGAGCAACGATGATCTTGACTGGGAGAGACGTGAGGCGGGGGGAGATGAAGTGAATGAATAATGTTTTTGGTGACATTCAGCTTTTGTAATCAGCAATATTTTGCATGATGGTTTGCATATCACAAACAAGGTACTAGGGTAGTGAATTTATGTTGGCTTCAACTATAAGCTACCAAGGAAAGTTAGCCTACAAAGCTGGAAGCTACCAGTATTTTCTTGCATTATAACGTTTTCTAGCCTGTACTGGACATTGTTTTGGGAACAGTAATTAAGTTTCAACATTTGCCGTGTTGCATTATTCAAGTGTGTTAACTTCTGTGCAGCATAAGTGGTGATGTCACCCAGATTCCCAGTGAGTTCAGTGGTTCCTCATGGTAGGCTAGAGCTAGCACTGAGTAAGTGGAGCAGGCACAGTGTTCTCGCGCTATAAGGAGACATCAGCATAGACAGACTTGATCCTTACGTGAGACACGTTTGACAGAAGTACAGAAAGTGAAAAGAATTCTAGTATCGAACAGTTTTTCATGTTCTAGCATTGAAACAGTACCGAAGTTTCGGTATACCGTGCAACACTACTCCAAACACATTTTCGCTAAGAGCAGCTGTTTAGCTGATAAACAAAGGTTCGCAATGCTTTGGCAAACATGTATGTCCAAGTAAAAATAACCTGCCAGCCACACTTGCAGCACTGGTAGCCTACTCGCGGGTACTTTTGCAAATCCTATGTAAGATACTCCAGTGAGTGTAATTTGCTTAATATTAGGAGTTAAGAAAAAACATTGAAATAAAAAATTAAAACATCTGCAGACCTCGGGTTTAATACCCCTGGCCTACGCCACTGCGCACACACACCCGCCATTACCATGACAACTAGCGTAGCCATGTCAGCAAAAGACAACAGTCTGAACACCCATCAGATTTGGTCACTTATAACTTGCTTTTCGGACAGTCAGTATTCCAAAAACCAAACTGATTTGAGCATTAAGGCAGTGTGAACAAATCTCTAGTGCTCTCAAATCGTATCCTGATGTCAACAGCAGATGAATTATATTCATAAGCTAACTTAGCTAGCTAACACACATTTGGAGAAAACTAGTTTATATTAGCTAGATAGCATTAGCATCGGTTTTAATGGTGGCCAGTTTAGCTAGCTAACCCAGCTAGCAAACAATGGAACAAAAGTATAATTTCAGATTAGCAAAGTAATCCAACAGCAAGTACCCCTGGTGTACTGATTAAAATATTTAGCCATATGTTTTTTTTTGTTGATAACCTCAGTTTTTGCCACTGGTGTAATTAGCTTCCTTGCATTTGAAACGTGAGCTTGTCCAAGGCTGGTCAGACTCGTGCCTGGTTAGTAACAGTTGCTATCCAACGGAGCGTTGCGATTGGTTGCCCAAATTTCAGGGGTTGGGTTTAGCGAAGGGTCAATTGTGGGTTCTTTTCAGTTTCTTTTGGGTCTTTGGCTATTCTATACATTTCTCCCTTTGTGATTCAACGTTGCCGATTTGGATTTTTTTTTTTGGGGGGGGAACACTAGGCTAATTTGTTTAAACAGGATTGTTTTCATGTTCATGATGAGATCCTTTCTGTCTCTAAATTAACAGGATCATGTCTAAGCTAATAGTCCATCTCCTATTAGCTTAGGGAGGGTTAACCCAATTGTGCAGGTTGTTAAATCATTGTTTGATTTTGGTCCTGTGTGTGTGTTTGCCCCATATTTGTGTTTGTCATTATTGATTCTCTGAGGGTTGGTTTTGTGCTACTGTCAGTGTGCATTGGTTCCCCCTGCTCCCCTCCTAACCTCCGCCCTGGTCAGTGGTGTGACCTTCAGGGCTCTCTGACCTGCCATTCCAACCCCCCTCATCACACCCAGTCAACCTGCTCCCTCCCTGGTCTCCTGTCCGGTGCCTGGGGCTACCACCAGCACCACTCACAAAAAGAGCCCTAATTGAGTCGGCCGGGAGAAGCAGCTGTGCCATAGAGCTGGAAGGCAGCCAGACAGCATCGGTCACTGCGGAACCAACCACGGAAACAGCAGAACAGGGCTGTCCCTGGTCTCGCTGCCAGGTGATTGGCTGTACCTGGTGATCATGTGACCAGGTGCTGGCTGGATGTGCTTTCAACATCTGACACAGTTGAGAGGGAGATGGGATGGAGACTGTCACTGCTACCGAAATGGGGTAAGGTTTTCCTTTCTTTTTTCTTTTTTTTTTAAAGACCCCCCTCTTCCTTTCTACGATGGACAAAAAATGGAGAAACGTTTTTTTTTATTCTGTCTGTTAATGGGGATTAGGGGCAGGCAGGGAGCTCCTAGCGGGAATAATGGTGTGTTTGTGTGAATAGCGAGGCATAGCCACTAAGCCTTTTGTTTTGATGGTTGGTTGGTGGGAGCGTGAGAGGCAGAGAGTGAGGGAGGCAGGGAGAGAGAGGAGGAGAAGGACAGGGAGGGTGTGGGGGATGTGCATTCATTGCATCGATCTTCTCTACTCTCACTTTATCATCACTGCAAGGGCTGTGTAAAAAAGGGCTGCATTGTGCTTGAGGAGGAAAGAAAAAAAGGATTGGGAAAATGCCATGAAGCAGTGAAGGAGAACCTGCTCATGGCCAAATGCCCAAAATGTCAGTGCTGCTGGTGTGTGTGGTGTACTAAGATGGTGGAGGAGAAGAGAGTGGGCTGGTCCTTAGGATTCTGCTGGTTAGCCTAGTTACTGGTTATGCTCAAACAAAGCAGACTTGTCATTGTGGGTGTGTGATGCTGTCTTTCTCTGGATGCTGTAGGGTTGCTATGGGGTTAGTCTGTCGGTGGTTGTGTTGTCTTAGTCTGTGTTGACATCGCCATTCGTTAATCCCTGGTTGTATTGTGCAGTGTAGCGCCGGGTTAGTTGGGCTAAGTGTAGGCTAACGCCACTAAGTGGCTGCCTACTGTTTCTTTGTGGTGTCAAGGGAAGGGTATTTGACGCTCTGCAGCTGACTGCAGGATTTTTCTGGTCTAGCTATCTGCTGAGGGGGTATCCATCCATACAGTGTCCCACACACACATCCTCACCCACATACACACACCCTCACCCACATACACACCCTCACCCACATGCGCACATGCAGAAAACCTTATCCATCCAGTGCAGTGCTACATTCACTGCCAGTGTCAGGCGAAAGGGAAATGTGAGCTCCTGCCTGGTTGTTTTATCGTGTCAAGATGGAATCCTCATTTGGAGAGAGGAAGACATTTACACGGTGGGTAGGATGCAGAGGCTCTGAATTGTTAACCATTATTGATGGACTGACACAATGATGATCTTTCTTTTTCATTATTCATTATAATGCACCAGCAAGCATCAACCGGTAAAATTGATGATTTTAGAATTTGCTCAATTTAAGCAGTGGATGCATTTTGAGAACATTGATGCAATATTCATGAGGTAGAAAGAGGCAGTCCTCTTCTTCCTCAGCCGCCTCTCTGTTTGTTCTTTCATTCGTTCTTTCTCCCCTTTTGCTTCTCCTCGCTCACACCCCCCTTAAACCCTTTGTAGGCTAAATTTGACAGGTTTATATGGTAGTGCTATTAGCGGTTTGCTTTGTTCAATGTTGTTGCTTTGTTTTCTCTATCTAGAGATATGACTGGTTTTTAGTGGGCTGAATTCTGTGGGGGTATAGATAAGTATGCAGAGGGAGTGGACATGGTAAGATTATATATATATATTTTTTTTTTACCTACATGCTTTGTGTGTATTGTGCAGATTGGCATTAGTCTACATTGTATTTGTCGGTTAGATTAGTCGTAAAAAAAGATTAGCAGTGTTTTCATCCATGGCCTAGCCTAGAGTTTAATGCACACTATTTTCACCTAGAAGGGAGATCAATGTAGCCTACTAGCCTAATTCAAATATCAGTGCATTAGCCTAATATCTGGAGGAAATGAATTACTTAATCTTGAGAGGCTATTACACTGTACATTATGGGGCTGTACAGGAGAAGTAGACTAATATGGAAGTAGTGCGATGATGGAGATGCAGATGGGCCTAATTTGATAATTTGATTAGGAACTGATGTGGATGTTGACGTAATTGCTAATGCAATTATGGACCTGGGAAAAGGAAAGGGTGATACCTAGCTAGTCAGTTGCACAACTGAATGCATTCAACTGAAATCTATCTTCCACATAGAGGCTTGTGTAATTTCTATTACAATTTGTGTAATTATCTGTCAGGAAGGTAGGCTATCTATAACACCATCAGCCATATTCACTATAATACAATAGTTTTAATGTTGATACGACACTGGGGTGCAGTGAAACAATCATCCCAGCATTGCAACCTCATCATCCCAGCACCCTTCAGAGTCAGCAGTATACTGGCTGTTAAATTATGGCGATGATAAGTGCTCTCTCTATTTTATGGCGAAGGCTGGAATTGAATCTCCAAAATGGCCGCCAATTGAACTACCTCAGTCTGCATCTGCAAACAGGGGCATGTCTTTTGGCTCACCTGCAGTTCTCCCCTGTATTGTAAATGCATGAAGTGGCAGTGTATCAATAAAAATAAATGGCCCTCCCCCGATCCAGTTTTGGTGATGGTGTAGATTTACACGTTGTTTTGGTTACCCCTGCGCATCAGCCAGTGCATTGACAGAATTCACAGGATGGTTCAGGAATGTTGAATATTAGGCTTAGGTGGTTCTGGAATGCTCCTGAGTGTTCTTCTCTGCTCATCCTGTGTATAGGATCCATCCTAGTGAGGGCAATATTGACATTTTGGGACAGACTCACTGCCCAATCAACCCAGTCTAATTGACTCATTGAATTCAGTTGGATCAGCATTGGAATTGCTTGTCTAGAACTTTGGCAAACAAATACTTTTAGCCTAGGCAACCAGAACAATGTTGCAACCAATGCCATGGTTCAGAATTACTAATAGGGCACTGTGAAGTTGATTTGATTAGTCAATGTCGACCAGTGGATAATATAGGCCACTGTGTGGGCTAGTTAGTTAGGTCTATGCTATATGCTCACAGATAAAGCCTTCTGCCACACAGAACTGGCAAAGGTAGAGATCCCAAAAGGCCTACATGCCAAGGCCATTGCTGATATTTAACATGTCACTAATAATTTAGTAACAGAGTGATACATTTTTCCACCGCAGTGATCTAGTTACTACTCGCCCGCTTGCTGCTTCCCTCCACCCTCTCCATAATGGATGATCTAAAAATACAAACTTTTCCTCAGCAAGACGCGTGAGCCCCCCTCTGTCGTGTAGAGTTGTCTTCACATGGCAGTATGGGGCTGTTTGGTGCGTGAGTAATGGTGTTCCCTTGGCTGCCCGACCCATCTTCTGTCTTCTAGAACTCCTCTTCTCAGCTGATATCCGCAAGAGCGAGGTTAACACATTAATAAGCCTGCCTTAAACGTGGCCTAGTTGGAATGCACTGTATGGTATGTGGTCCTTAGTCAGATACATCAAGTGTATAGCCCACATATTGGCCCTAAATTGCAGAGATTTTGATGTCAGTGGACATGGCCTATGTCGTATGGAATATCAATATCGTGTTGTAGACTGTGCTTAATCTGTTTATCGTTATATTATATATGTTTTCTATTTGATTAGGTAGTACTGCTTATGGCCATGTACATTGAGAATGGAGTGGATGGCATGTCTGTGGTAGTTGGCAATGAACCACTTGACAGGTGGGATGGCACCATTCTGCTCTGGCTGCTGCTGCTCTTCCCATCAGTGTCTGCCTGTGGATTGGGCTTCCTTTGCAGTGAAGATTATCAGTTGAAATAATTTGACCTTTTATCTTCTTTCGTTATATCCTCTTTCTATTCGTGTGTCTAAGCAATATTGTTTTAGAATACATTTAGCTAAAAGTTAGCCTAATAACAAACCTACTACTGTACAATTTAAGGTGAAAGCCAGAATTATCATAATTATGTTCACTTCCATCAAGTTTCATTTGTTCAAAATACAAAAAATACAAAATCCTAGAAGAAAAAACCGACACTGCTTGCAAAATCTGCCCGGGCGTGAATTATTCATAAGCCTAGTGTGTTAAAACCGGTGTGTGTGAAAATTGCTCTTATCCCAAAGCTATATAAATAATTTATGGTTCTGATTCTCTAGATCTGACCCTACTTTCTCAGAAATTTTTAATTGAATCTTGCGTAATGACTTTTAATTTAATACGATCCACTGCTCTCTTACTCTGAGCCTTCTATGACCCACGTGCTTGGGCCCTCAAGCAACTGGCCCTGTCAAGGCTAGCCTAAGTCCTGCCTGTGTAGCAGAAAAAGTTTTAAATTATCATCTAGGCTAACCATTGCTGAACATGTATTTTCCATGGAGCCATCAATGTAATGGTGATAGTGAATGTATCAAGGATTTAATAACCTATTTTCTCTTATGAGTTGGATATTAATTGACTTTACATGTCATGATCACTTACTCACCACTGACTGTAATGTAATTTTACCCATCAATCAAAATGTAGGCCTAATGGATTAATGACGATTAGGCAACGTCTGTTTTATGGGCAATTTTCCAGTGATAGGCGGAGCTGAAAAAACCTTAACGGTCGTAATGTGTCCTCTTAGGTCAAGAGGTAGTCCAAGATGGCTGCAGCGTCTTATGATCAGCTGCTGAAGCAAGTGGAGGTACTGAAGATGGAGAACTCCAACCTTCGACAAGAGCTTGAGGACAACTCGAACCACTTGACCAAACTGGAGACTGAAGCCTCCAATATGAAGGTAAAAGGCAGAAAACAGATTTTCTATTATTTACTAAGAAACCAGGTTTGTTCATTATGGCACAGTGTAGCAAACAGGCTTTTCTTATTGGATAAGTACAGATGGTAGGCTCTCTCCCCGTTCCACTCCTTTTCTAAGCTTTCCCTTCCGTTTCATGCCTACTGAACACAACCCAGCTTTTCCTAGTACCTAGGGCCCTAAAAAATATGCGTTGCGGAGAATGCAGACGGAATCACGGAATCCAGACATTAAAACGGAATTCAACACTATTCAAAAATGTATTGAACTTAGTAGGAAATCAACTAAATCTATTGAATTTATTCGAAAATGCATTAATTTGCGCAAGTGAATCATAAGACATGAAGGAACAAAATCCATCAATGATTCAAATTGTCTTGCAACTTTCTGAAACGGCATAGGAATGCCCGTCTGTGTGTGTGGCGCGACGTATGCCTACACTTTGTGTAGCTGTTAACGATGATGCTAATGATAACCTTCTTCTGGTAGAGATGGAAAGGCTTTCCCTATCTGGCAGAATGATATGATTATTTGCATCAATCCAGTGGCCATTTTTTTTGCAAACTCTGCAATCACATGAGTGCAGCAGCAATACCGGCCTCTTCCTGGTGCTCACTTGCATTAAAGGCTAACTTCACCCAAAAATTGACATTTCAAAAAAAATAATCCCAGACCTCAATTTTTCTCCTGATGTGGTTTAAACATTGATGTGGACTTAACATCTAATGTAATCGTTTTTCTATAAATAAATTAAAAAGTGTGTTTTGAGAGTGAAAACATGGGGAAACTGATATCTGGAAAAAGAAAACAGAATTAGGAAAAAAGCTTTTAGGGCCCTACGTACCCCAATGCTTGAATTGTGCCCTTTTGTTTTGGCACGTCCTGAAAACCGTAAAACGCTAAAGCAGCAACCTTTTAGAGTCCATTGTGCTCATGTTTGATCTGGTGTCTGTTATGGTGTTAGTCAATGGCATGGCTCTATGTTTTTTTATGTTTTATCCCTTAGGAGCTTTTGGGGATTTTATTTGCCTTACATGTCATTTTGAGGGTAGAGAGGGTTGAATTTGACATGCATCTGCCAACCAATCGAAAACCAGATGTCACAGACATAACCAATCAGCCTATAGCTAGCTATCTTGATTTTTATGTATTCTATAAATAAGCTTTGCTGTATAATTTAAAGGTAAAATACACTGCATTTCAAACAGTCAGCAATAATCTAATGAATTCAGGGCTTGTGAAATTATACTTAGGCTAAGTATAAGCCTTCCACAACCATAAAACCCACTAATAATTACATTATTTTATCAAAATAGTTTAATCTGCTTTTTTGCACTAATCACTGATCTGGCTTTCAAATCTATGAAAATGCCCTTTTGTTTACAAATTTAGCCACAACCATGCATAATGCACATTCACTAATAATGACTAACTTCTTATAGCAGGCATTATAGAAAATGAACACAGGTCTCATGAACAATCTCAAGCACAAGCCCACGTGCTAGTGAGTAGCCAGCTGATCTTTATATTTAAAGTCTAGCCAACTTGGATCTATTTGCTAGCTAACAAGGTTGAACAGTTTAATTGATATAAACACACCCTTCTGTCCATCTCCAACTGTTTGAACAGTATGCTAGCCAGTCCACTTTGTTCAGATGTTGAAATCAAGTGGCCTACCTTATTCTCAGAATGAGAACGAGTTGCCAATTCCTTATATAATAGTTGTTTTATGCTCATTGCACATTTGTAAAACAGACAAGACAGCTAGTCTGTGGCTAAAATGCTGCTAGCGGTACGTGCTACTGCAATACCAAGCGCAACAGAAACTGAGCATTCATTTTCCAGAATCTATGTTCATTGATGCTCCCCTTTTAGTAGGGTCTGCTCTTCGTGCAATTTGAGGAGTTGAAACATAAAAGGTTGTTGTTTAGAAAAGGTTAACCTCTCCTCTATTACAGTAAAATGTCTCAATGTGTTTCAGTGTCCATATGATGGATTCTGTTGGACCAAACAGCAAATAGCGAGTTGAAACCGCTTGTTGTGAGAAAGGAAGATGTGATCTTTAATCTTTGTTCTTGTGGCAAGGTGAGGGGCTTGGTGTCTGTGTGGGCGTGGGAAGTTGCACAGAAGGAGCGAAGGAGACGAGACCAAAAAGACATGAGAACAAGCGGACATAAAAGCTCAAAAACAAAAATACAAAAAAACTTTATTATTGCGATACAGGCATTTGGAATATTGTGCAAAAACATACATTCAAATGAATTGAATTAATTCTATGTATTGCCCAACCCTACTTACTAGCTGTCAAATCTTTGTTTTCTCCGCCCTTGTTTAATCAATTCCTCTGAAAGCTCATTGGAGGTCCAAGGGAGGGACCGTTGATCCTCTCCTCCAATGCACTTTGAGAGGTTTTGAGGAAAGATTTGGTTATTAACACTTTCAGACACAGCCTAAGTCTGTGTTCATGAGAGGAGCTGTCATCCTGGGCTAGGCTGCTGAATGTCTCACACACTCACACAGACAGAGGGGTTGGATGTGCCAGCCTGCTTGGTTACGTAATTGGATGATGTGACCTGGCAGGCTGAGGATACAGGAGGTGATTTAACTCCCAGGGCTTTTCTCTTCTCACAGGAACATTTTGGTTCTCAACAGTCTTTGTCAATGTCTTCTACCCCACAATGCACCCCTGGGTAGTCAGGGGTGCCACCTCACATTAGTGAGCGCTACTCTCTTACGTGTGGCAGTGAATGTAGTTGGGAAACACACTCCAATATACTTCTCGTCTCCTGATCATGAATTTGTAAGAAAGAGGGGCAGTGAAATGAAAACAAGAGAAGGAAAGTGGATGTGATGATGGTTTAGTTGCTGAAATTGTACCAAGGGCCATTTTGTTTCTCAGGTTAAAAACTCAAAGCTTTACTGACCCTGTTTTTCCACACAAGAATATTGAGCCTATTATAGGGCAGCTACATGATAAGAATGGGGGATATACTCCCCCTGTTCATGTGTGTGGCCTGTAACGCTTATCTCAATGTTCTATATAAAGACACAATACTGTGTATAGGCCTGCTAGTTTACAGACATTTAGTCTGGGCATTATGTAAATGTTGTCTAATGTAACAGTAACCCAAAATGACCGCACATTCACTGCCGCCATATTTTCTTGGATGCAAACAGCCGGCAGTAGAAGATTAGTCCATGCATTATTCATCCTAGCCAATTTACACGCTAGTAGCCTGGGAGCCAATATAATGAATCTAGCCACCCAGTCCCTTCAGCAGGGAGGAGAGGGAGCTTATGAGGATCTAAACCGTCTTTATCTTCCGACTTCCCCCACCCATTTTATTTTCTTAGGGTGCGTCCCAAATGGCACCCTATATGGTGCGCTACTATGGTCCCTGTCAAAAGTAGTGCACTACAGTGCCTTCTGAAAAGTATTTACACCCCTTGACTTTTCCACATTATGTTGTGTTTCAGCCTGAATTTTAAATTGATTCAATTGAGACTTTGTGTCACTGTCCCACACACAATACCCCATAATGTCAAAGTGCAATTAGCTATGTTTTTACACATTTTTACAATTAATTAAAAGTGAAATGATTAAATGTCTTGAGTCTAAGTGTTCAACCCTTTTATTATGGCAAGCCTAAATGTGCTCAAGTCCCATAATAAGTTGCATGGACTCACTCTGTGTGGGAATAATAGTGTTTAACATGATTTTTGAATGACCACCTCATCTCTGTACCCCACACATACAATTATCTGTAAGGTCCCTCAGTCGAGTAGTGAATTTCAAACCCGATTCAACCACAAAGACCAGGGACGTTTTCCAATGCCTTACAAAGAAGGGCACCTATTGGTAGATGGGTACAAATAAAATAAAAAAGCAGACATTGAAAATCCCTTTGAGCATGGTGAAGTTATTAATTACACTTTGAATGGTGTATCAATACACCCAGTCACTTCAAAGATAGATACAGGTGTACTTTCTAACTCCGTTACTGGAGAGGAAGGAAACGGCTCAGGGATTTCACTATGAGGCCAATGGTGACTTTAAAACAGTTGCAGAGTTTAATGGCTGTGACAGGAGAAAATTGAAGATGGATCACTCCACAATACTAACCTCTAATGAGAGTGAAAAGAAGGAAGCCTTTACAGAATAAAAAATATTCCAAAACATGCATCCCTTATGCAGTAAGGCACTAAAGTAAAACTGCAAAAAATGTAGTAAAGAAATTAACTTTGTCTGAATACAAAGTGCTATGTTTGGGGCAAATCTAACAACGCATTACTGAGTACCACTCATATTTTCAAGCATGGTAGTGGCCGCATCATGTTGTTTTGGTATTTTATTAGGATCCCCATTTAGCTGTTGCAAAAGCAGCAGCTACTCTTCCTGGGGTCCACACAAAACATGAAATAATACAGAACATTAATAGACAACAGCTCAAGTACAGAACTACATACAGTTTCTATTTATTTTTTTGTTGCAAAAGGCACACGTAGCCTACATATCAATACATATACACAAACTATCTAGGTCGAATAGGGGAGAGGCATTGTGCCATGAGGTGTTGCTTTATCTGTTTTTTGAAGCCAGGTTTGCTGTTCACATGAGCAATATAAGATGGAACTGAGTTCCATGCAATAATGGCTCTATGTAATACTGTACGCTTTCTTGAATTTGTTCTGGATTTAGGGACTTTGAAAAGACCCCTGGTGGCATGTTATGGGTATGCTTGTCATCGGCAAGGACTATGGAGTTTTTTTAGGATAAAAAAAACAAAACAGAATAGAGCTAAGCATAGGCAAAATCCTAGAGGAAAACCTGGTTGTCTGCTTTCCAACAGACACTGGGAGACTAATTCACCTTTCAGCAGGACAATACCCTAAAACACAAGGCCAAATATACACTGGATTTGCTTACCAAGATGACGTTGAATGTTCCTGAGTGGCCTAGTTACAGTTTTGACTTAAATCGGCTTGAAAATCTATGGCAAGACTTGAAAATGGCTGTCTAGCAATGATCAACAACCAATTTGACAGTTTGAATAATTTCTTTAAGAATGTGCTAATATTTTACAAGCCAGGTGTGCAAAGCTCTTAGACTTGCCCAGAAAGACTCACAGCTGTAATCGCTGCCAAAGGTGGTTCTAATACACTTGTGTCAATTCGATTTCTGTGTTTCATTTTCAATACATTTGGCAACAATTCTAAAAACATGCTTACACTTTGTCATTATGGGGCGTTGTGTGTAGATTGGTCCCCCAATTATTATTTTTTAAATTCCTTTTCAATTCATGCTGTAATACAACAAAATGTGGAATAAGTCCAGGGGTATTAATTATTTATTTCTGAAGGCATAGGGTGCCATTTGGGACGTAGACTCAATGTGAATGAAAGAGAATTTGGCTGTGCAGACAGATACCAACTAGCCAGCTAACCAGCCAGCCCCTCCATCTCTTTCTTACCCCAGAGGCAGGCAGCGCTCCCTGGGTTGGCTTCAGTATGTCAGTGCCTCCCTGGAGGATGGATGGTGCTATACCATGCATGCTAATGAGGAGATGGCTGGCTAGGGGGGCTCCCTACTCCCTAGCCCATGAAGTAGAGTATCTTAAATAAGACATCGGTCTTATCTCCCCCCTTCCCCAACAAAAATAAAACCCTTGCGCTTGTCTTTTCCTGCTTGCACTGACTTTGCTGATAAAGTCTTTGTTACTTACTGTGATATGTGGTTGTCTCTCCTAGCTATCTTAAGATGAATGCACTAACTGCAAGTCACTCTGGATATGAGCGTCTGCTAAATTACTGAAATGTAAGTAAAGTCAAGACTGCATATCCTTTCCTGAATCCCAAATCAACCCCTAGCCTCTACCATTTGTGTTGATCTGGCAGAATGGTAGTAGGCTGGTAGCTCCTATCTTGCCCTCTGATAGACTATGTGGAATTGTTGCCATATTGCTTACACCAATCTAATCCTCTCTGATCTAATCAAATGCCCAGGGCATGCAGGCTAAGGTTTGATTTGTTATTCAGTGTGAGAGCTCACTGCTTTTGTAGAGCTTTTTTCCGATGTAGCCTTTTCATTTCCTGGTAATAACACAGTGTACGGACTCACAGCATCACAGCATGTAGGGACTTGCTTAGGTATATTTTTGGTGCAAGCTTAGTCAGTCATTAGCTATTAGTCATTGATGGGGAGAGTCTTACAGTATGTGTCATCAGTCTTACTCACAGTATCTGAAACTGTCTACACACTTTCCAGTATTTTTGGAGCTGGTTCGGGTTTGAGTGAGGGGCTCTGCGCTGCCCTTAGCTGGGGAGAGTCTTCCTTTGTTAGTCTTCCAACACTGTTGACACATCCTTTATCTCAGTAGGTTTGGAGCTGAGTTTGGGGTTTGCCTCAGTCTCACTTTTGGGTGAATGTGAGGCAAGGGGTCTGCCGGCTCTACCCTTAGCTAAGTAGCAGTGCTGAATGTGCCACTCTAACTATTAACAATGCACTCAATCAGCTCTGCCTCTGCGTAGTCTGTGTCTGCTCTGGCTCAAATGGAAAATCCTGCCAACTCAGTGAATTTAGTAAGCCTAGGGCTATGCTACCTGCTACTCTGCAAACAGATATTTCACACTTGAGGGGGGGTGGCGCACCCCTTTGTGTAGCTGCAGATACAGAATCAGCCTGGGTTTGGCTTAGGGATTTTAAGGAGATATCAAATAAATAAGAAAATGTGTTAAAAAACAGAAATGTTCAAGTTTTAGTAATTGTCACAGTTGAGCTATGCTCTCCGTTCCATGATCTAAAGATATTATGAATAACCAGACATTGATACTGTAAACGGTTAATGAGTCACATTTTATTAGTTGTATAATGTGGATAGCAATGTCCTCATCAACAGTAAAAGATAAGAAATGTTATTTTATGGTCGCACCCCGACAGTTGGTTTAAGTGCGCAAAACCTTTTATTTTGTTAGAGCTCTATTGTGATTCAGTTCAGTTTGTGCCTGTTGCAACTTCCAGTTTTTATTGTCCCCCACGATGAAATCAGGGAAGGGACTGTGGATCTGTCTCCATCCGCTAGTATGTTCGTATGTTTGTTTGTCACCTACGATATCTCAGACCACACTGGCCCGATTTTTGATGAAACTTGGGTAAATGATGCTTCTTACCGTAGAGATCCGGCATTTACAAAATGACCCTGATTGGCCCAAGGGGGGTGCTGCAGAATTCGTGGGAGATATGTTTACTGTTGCCTTGTTTTCTTTTGTAAATACTTGTACAGTTTTCACCGGCTTATTCTTCACTTGATAGTAAAAATCCTTACTCTGGCAAGAACAAACACACCATCGTATGCCTCCTCACTGTAAAATCTAACCACTGGGCCAACTTCACAATAATCTTTGCACTTGGTGCCACAGCAGCATTCATTGTGTTGACCTGTATTGTTTTTATTTCCTTCCTGGACTATATAGCGCCATAGTGTGTGTGCCTTAGAGAGAGCAGCCTACTGCATCCTGCTTACTAAATAGTTTTTAGCCTAATACTTGGCCTAGTCTGAAGTAAATTAAGTGTTTTGTTGGTTAACGGTAGCCTAAGTAGTAAAATCACAGTGACTGTAGTGCAAGGATTCTGCAGGTCCTAAATAGGGGGAAGGGTTATCATTTGCAACCAAGTGAAGTATTATGCCTATCTTGTAGTAATATGACCTCCATAGTATTCCTTACTGGGTAGAACCACTGTTGAGATAATACATAATTAGATAATTGAAGGGGTGGATAATGTTTATGACTAATGGATGAGATTACAAACAGTCTGCCTTTTCCCCTGTGGTAATCAGTCTCATATTCATCAGAAACAATATCTTCCTCTCTGGCACGTTTAGAGCACGCTTGCACACACACAGACACTGCTGCTTCTGAGACGCTCCCTTCCCTCTGCACCTCAAGGAAGGCAGGACGTCTTTTTTTTAGTGTCTCTCCTTTCCACACATTGTATCTGATGAATGCGCCTCTCTCATTTCCGTCCTCCAGCCATTTCCTCTCTCCTCAGGGCTCAGGGGCCGCGTCCCAAAAGGCACCCTATTCCCTTTAGAGTGCACTACTTTTGACCAGGGCCAATAGGGCTCTGGTCAAAAGTAGTGCACTATATAGGGAATAAGGTGCCATTTGGGATGCGGACAGGCTCACAGATGCAGGGAGACAAGAGGCGAGCACAAACACCACACTCTTCATCATTGAGCACAGAGCAGGCTTCCTCTCTTTCCTACCCACCAAGCCAATTACACACAGCAAAACGAGCTCCATTTTAGTTAGATAATTATGTTTACAAACACTCAAGCACTCACTCAATTTGAACTTATCTTATGCAGCCTACTTAACATACGCTTTAGATAAGTACTACACCTCTAACAATCTTCAATCATGTCATCCTGTGTGTGTAAAGGAATTATATGAAGTGAATATGTGTCCTTTAGTAGTGGTTTCTTTGCAGCAATTCGACCATGAAGGCCTGATTCACACAGTCCCCTCTGAACAGTTGATGTTGAGATGTGTCTGTGACTTGAACTCTGTGAAGCATTTATTTTGCCTGCAATTTCTGAGGCTGGTAACTCTAATGAACTTATCCTCTGCAGAAGAGGTAAATCTGGGTCTTCCATTCCTGTGGCGGTCCTCCTGAGAGCCCGTTTCATCATAGCGCATGATGGTTTTTGCGACTGCACTAGAAGAAACTTTAAAAGTTCTTGAAATGTTCCGTGTTGACTGACCTTCATGTCTTAAAGTAATGATGGACTGTCGTTTCTCTTTGCTTATTTGAGCTGTTCTTGCCATAATATGGACTTGGTCTTTTACCAAATAGGGCTATCTTCTGTATACCTCCCCTACCTCATTTCTGGTCTACCTTAATCATAAAATTACACAAAACAAATCTATGGTGATGTTGGTCTCTTAAGTATAGTAGTTAGGATACTTCACTCATTAGTCTCGTAATCTAATCCCACCACCCTCCACGCCTGCCTTCCATGACAACATCAATGCTTGTTTTTTCCATATTGTGCATCATATGTCGTGATATTTTTTTACATCTCATTCTCAAGGACATTTACAGTCCGTATAGTACAAAAGCAGGACATGGCCTAGCCCCTCTCTCCCACCAAGACACATGCACTCTCCCTCCCCCACCCAGGCTCACATGCCAACCAACAACCAAACCCCAGGGCCTTGTGGGAGCCCAGCTCAGATGAAACGAGAGCCTGATGATAGACACCCCGGCGTGCTGGGCTCTGGCTCTGCAGATGGGTACTTTTAAAGCATCGATTTCCATTACTGGGAGTATAGGGTGACTTTTTTAAAAGCCTGTGTGTAGTGTGTGTGTGTGTTGTAGAGGGAATGCTGCAGCACTAATCACTCTGCAGGGATGCCCTCGTCATATTCTAGCCGGTCTCTCTGTTGGATTTACTTATTGTGTGCAAGAAGGGTTGGGCGGTATCCAGATTTTCATACCTTCATACCGTTCCTGTACCATTCCGGGGTATACGGTATTACCGGCAGTGTAATGAAGGGGCGCTATTTCATTCCAAATGTTAAGAAATAAACCTTGACGTACAAAACAAATGTAGGCAGCAGGGATCTTGATCCAGGAGGGGATTGATTGTCTCTGCTGTAACCAAGAAGCTTAATCTTGCAAGCTAGCCACTTAGCTAGCAAGTTAGCAAGCCCTGAGCTGGAGTTAATTTATTTGGCACATTTTAGATAGGCCTATAATAGCTTTAGTGTACTTGTGCTTGCCTTGCAGTAATGATTAGCCTGTCGTCAACTTAATTTAATCTCAATGACCCGGTGGTTATTTAAGCAATAAGACCTGAGGAGGTGTGGTATATGGCCAATATACCACAGCTAAGGGGTGTTCTTAGCCACGACGCAACGCATTGCATCATGCCTAAGAACAGCCCTTAGCCGTGGTATATTGGCCATATACCACAAACCCCCAAGGTGCCTTATTGCTATTATGAACTGGATATCAACGTAATTAGAGCTGTAAAAATAAATGTTTTGTCGTACCCGTGGTATACGGTCTGATATACCACAGCTGCCAGCCAATCAGCATTCAGGGCTCGAACAGCCCAGTTTATAAAATTTTTTTGGGACACATGTATTTGAGCTAAATTCCAACCATATTCATTGATAAAGGTAACCCAATTTAACAAATCACACCAAAAAATAAATACTCTGAAAATGTTATGCAATTAAAATAAACAAAAATGCGTTTTCCTTATGCGGAAAAAGTTAGTACACCAGTAACTTTACCATCACATTTAATGGCTAAAATTCGAATCAGGTGCACCAAAACAGGTGCAAATTATTTGGAAAATCATTAGAGAAACGTAGGAGGGTCCAGCCTTCCATAAAGATTAGAAACTTGGTCTGGTTAGGTCTTAACCATATGGGGTGTGGTAACACATCATGCCAAGATCAAAAGACCTACCCGAGGCCCTCAGAAGAAAGATTATTGAGTCTGGGTGGGGTTAAAATCCAGACCACTGGCAATCTACCTAGGACAGGTCGTCCCACCAAATTCAGCCAAAGAGCTGAAGAACCCCAGGTTAACATCAAGGGATCTACAGGCCTCTCTTGCCACAATCAATGTCGAAGTACATGAGTCAACTGTCAGAAAGAGACTGCACAAACTTGGCCTACATGGGAGGTCAGGAAGGAAGAAGCCTCTGCTCTCAAAAAATAATATCAAGACACGACGGACGTTTGCCAGACAACACCTGGGTGAAGACCAAAACTACTGGAACAATGTGCTCTGGACAGATGAGTCAAAGTTGGAGTTGTTTGGTCGCAATGCCAGACTCCGTGTTTGGTGAAAATTAAACACTGCCTCTGAACAGAAGAACCTCATACCAACTGTAAAGCATGGAGGCGGTGGCATTATGGTTTGGGGCTGCCTCAGGGCCAACATGCCATCATTGAGTCAACCATGAATTCTATATTGTACCAGAGAATTCTTGAGGAGAATGTGAGGCTGTCAAAAAGCGGAAGCTGAACTGAACATGGATCTTGCAACAGGACAATGATCCAAAACACAAAAGCAAAGCTACAACAGAATGGCTCAAAAATAAGAAATGGAGGGTTATGGAATGGCCGAGTCAAAGCCCAGATCTCAATCCTATCGAAATGCTGTGGGAGACTTGAAGCGGGCCGTGCATGCAAGAAAGCCCTCGAACATGACACAGTTGAAGCAGTACTGTAAAGAAGAGTGGGCAAAAATTCCTCCCAGTCGATGTAAGAGACTGATAGATACTTACAAGAAATGTCTACATAAAAACATTTCAGCCAAAGGGGGCAACACAAGCTATTGAAGCTAGGGGTGTACTTATTTTTTCCGCACTATGGAATTGCATTTCTGTAGATTTTTGATGAATAAATGATTTCAAAGTATAATTTTTCAGTGTAATTTGTTAAATTAGGTTACCTTTATCTGTCAATAGTGTTGAAGTGAAGATTACATATCCATCTGTCCAAATATGTTTTTAAAAAAAGACAACTTTCCAGGGGGTGTACTTACTTTTTTTCCCACTGTACAGTCATATGAAAAAGTATTGTCAGCCACCAATTGTGCAAGTTCTCCCACTTAAAAAGATGAGAGAGGCCTGTAATTTTCATCATAGGTACACGTCAACTATGACAGACAAAATGAGATTTTTTTTCTCCAGAAAATCACATTGTAGGATTTTTTATGAATTTATTTGCAAATTATGGTGGAAAAAGTATTTGGTCAATAACAAAAGTTTCTCAATACTTTGTTATATACCCTTTGTTGGCAATGACACAGGTCAAACGTTTTCTGTAAGTCTTCACAAGGTTTTCACACACTGTTGCTGGTATTTTGGCCCATTCCTCCATGCAGATCTCCTCTAGAGCAGTGATGTTTTGGGACTGTCGCTGGGCAACACAGACTTTCAACTCCCTCCAAAGATTTTCTATGGGGTTGAGATCTGGAGACTGGCTAGGCCACTCCAGGACCTTGAAATGCTTCTTACGAAGCCACTCCTTCGTTTCCCGGGCGGTGTGTTTGGGATCATTGTCATGCTGAAAGACCCAGCCAAGTTTCATCTTCAATGCCCTTGCTGATGGAAGGAGGTTTTCACTCAAAATCTCACGATACATGGCCCCATTCATTCTTTCCTTTACACGGATCAGTCGTCCTGGTCCCTTTGCAGAAAAACAGCCCCAAAGCATGATGTTTCCACCCCCATGCTTCACAGTAGGTATGGTGTTCTTTGGATGCAACTCAGCATTCTTAGTCCTCCAAACACGACGAGTTGAGTTATTACCAAAAAGTTCTATTTTGGTTTCATCTGACCATATGACATTCTCCCAATCCTCTTCTGGATCATCAAATGCACTCTAGCAAACTTCAGATGGGTCTGGACATGTACTGGCTTAAGCAGGGGGACACGTCTGGCACTGCAGGATTTGAGTCCCTGGCGGCGTAGTGTGTTACTGATGGTAGGCTTTGTTACTTTGGTCCCAGCTCTCTGCAGGTCATTCACTAGGTCCCCCCGTGTGGTTCTGGGATTTTTGCTCACCGTTCTTGTGATCATTTTGACCCCACGGGGTGAGATCTTGCGTGGAGCCCCAGATCGAGGGAGATTATCAGTGGTCTTGTATGTCTTCCATTTCCTAATAATTGCTCCCACAGTTGATTTCTTCAAACCAAGCTGCTTACCTATTGCAGATTCAGTCTTCCCAGCCTGGTGCAGGTCTACAATTTTGTTTCTGGTGTCCTTTGACAGCTCTTTGGTCTTGGCCATAGTGGAGTTTGGAGTGTGACTGTTTGAGGTTGTGGACAGGTGTCTTTTATACTGATAACAACTTCAAACAGGTGCCATTAATACAGGTAACGAGTGGAGGACAGAGGAGCCTCTTAAAGAAGAAGTTACAGGTCTGTGAGAGCCAGAAATCTTGCTTGTTTGTTATTGACCAAATACTTATTTTCCACCATCATTTGCAAATAAATTCATTAAAAATCCTACAATGTGATTTTCTGGATTTTTTTTCCTCCATTTGTCTGACATAGTTGACGTGTACCTATGATGAAAATTACAGGCCTCTCTCATCTTTTTAAGTGGGAGAACTTGCACAATTGGTGGCTGACTAAATACTTTTTTTCCCCACTGTATATGGATTCTCCTCTTGGTCTTTCATTTACGGTCAGCTAGTAGTCAGCTGTGTTCTCTTCTATTCACATGTTAGCAACAACATGTTTGTCACCCCTGATGGTCTGGATAGTGGTTCTGCTAGGAACTGCTGTGACTCAGAATAGAATGAAGGGCTCTTTATCATATGATCCCAGCCTGATAATGCAGCCATTGTTTGGTGCATCTGGACATCTCACACACTCTCCAGAGAGAGAGAGAGAGAGAGAACGCAACACACAGCCCGGTGTGTGTGTGTGTGTGTGTGTTTTTAGTTTTCTGCCATCGTTGGGCTCCAAACAAGCCCAGCCCTCCTGTCTGACCCTCTTTCAGCCCGCTCCTCGACGCATGAGCTAGGGTCAGAGGTCAAGGGGTAGAGGTCAGCGGACACTGACCCTCAGGGTCATCCGTTGGGAGTAAACCCTTCAATGTAATGCAGCTGGATGGATGTAGCCTCTGTGGCCTCTATCTGCTCTCTGGCTAGAGACAACCAGGATGGAAGGAAAGCCCTGTTTCCTGAGGGGGAGCCGCGTTGTCACCCGACATTATGTTGTCAGACATCGCTCCTCTGCTCTGATGCTTCGCTCTCTCCTCAGACTCACCGCAGGTCAGGAAACTACTCTTTCTCTTCCACTTACAAAATGGCATAACAATCTACCAAACTATAAAGAATCATTCAACCTGGAAAGAAATGTGTAGTAACTTTTTAATGACCTGCAACACAAAATTGCAGTTAATACAATATAAGGTCCAAACTGTAGTACGGACATGATCGTATCCAGCCTCTCGTTCGTTACGCTGTATGATTCTGATTATAGGCCTAGTTGTTTTAACACTGGACTTATTATTCTCCTCTTTAGGTTCATTGTGGTAAGTCCTCCTGTAGCAAGGGAGTTTCAATAGGCTAATCAAGTTCATGATCTTTTTCCAGTCATGTTATGTAGAGCCGAGCAGTTAACTGATTTCTACATTTATGCAAACAGATTATGGACAGGACACGTACTCTAACAAACCCTGGCTTAGAGCGTTCTAGATCTGTAGATCTTTATAATGAGGTGTAGGCTACATTAGGTTGTGGGTTCAGAGTTCAGTTTTACAACTTTTTATTTGTGGATGTAGGCCTGCAGCAAACAATGCATTGCTTGTCGGCTACTGTATGTCTGAGTTTGTTGGCCTGTAATGTAAAAAGACTAGAGACTGAGATGCACAAAAAAAAACAGTGCTCAAACTGACCTACAGGATGGCAGAAAATGTCACAAGTTGACTAAAGAGTAGAGTACACAGACAAATATCAGTCGAAAGAGAAGCATCCTCCCTTCAGTTCAATGCCACTATGGCATCAAAGGCTAATTTCTTAGAAAGCCATTAGTGGCATGCTCTTTAACCAATTCATTAGACCCATCCTTATCCAAGAAGAGTCATTTGTTTCTGAATAGCGACCACTTTGCTATGAAGTAACCCGCTCGTTGATGCTACTGTTGCACTGTTGTTCTTCTAAAGAGGAACGCTCTTCCTCAAAGCCCTGACATTATTAGATGTGTCGCTCTGTTAACCTGATCGTGATGTTGGCTACCAAAGGTCCATTCATGTTCAGCTGGACAACATCTAATGACACACTGGCTGTAGAAAAGTGACTTCTAACAGTGTGATCAATGGCTGCTCACCTCATTCCACAGCTTGGGTGAGATCAAATAGGAAAAAGGCTTAGATTAAAGAACTAACTGGAGCCAGTCTGTAGGACTTCAGAGCTGAGGGATAAAGCGGGGGGAAGCTATTTGATGGCACTTCAAAGCCAGCAAATTGATGTTTTCCTCCTCTCTCTGTTCCACCCTGTCCTTCAGGCAGGATCACAAACCACCGGCTCCTTATCTCTGGGATGAGATAGTGGGGGGTTGAGCCAAAAATAATATTTTGCACTGCAGTGAGTCAGGTTGTGGTTTTGCTTGATGTTTTTCAGGTGTGAAATAACTTTGACTTTGTTTTTGAGTCAGATGTTGACTATCCCCCCCCAAACAAAAAATGTGTGTTCCTGAACTCAAAGAACATTGCTGTTCTTTCCTGCTTTGGAAATATGTATGTGTACATATCACCTAGATAGCGGTCATATAAGCCTACAAGATGTTGTTCAGTGCTCTTCTTCGTGGTTGTGTGTTTACAAACAATACATTTAAAACACATTTGTTTTTTCTTTTGTTTCAGGAGGTGCTGAAACACCTACAGGGAAGCATTGAAGAAGACTCTACCGATTCATCCGAACAAATCAATCTCCTAGAAAGACTGAAAGGTAAGCTTCTCAGTCAGAGCCAGACCAATTGTAGGCTATGTAGGACTATTGTTGCACACACGAGGTGGCAGAATTGGCTCACTGAAACACAAAGATTCCATAAAATAACCTACATTTTATGTTCCTTCCTCCTGTAGAAATTAGCCTGGATCCTAACAGTTACCCAGGTGTGAAGCTGAGACCTAAGCCGCCCTCCATGCAGGGCTCAGGCTCTGGGCGGTCAGGGGACAGCAGTCCCAGTCCCAGTCCTAGCCCAATGGGCTCCTTGGGCTCCTTCCCCAGGAGAGGGGTGTCCAATGGGGGCCAAGACAGTGCTGGCTACCTGGAAGAGCTGGAGAAGGAGAGGTGAGCTTCTATGCTTGTATTATAACACATTTCAACATTCGTCTATATACTGATTTTACTGGAACAGTAATATATTCACAGAATGTCTCGATCAGGTTCTAACTGATGGCTTCCTCTTGCATATGATGTATTTTCACATTTGTTTATACGTACGAGTAAAGCATTCTTGGCTATACACTCTGATTTACTGCAACAATATTCACGGGGGGCCAGTATGAAAAAATAAAATAAAAAATTTATACACTAACTGTACGTCGCTCTGGATAAGAGCGTCTGCTAAATGACAAAAAAATAAATAAAAAATACACTAAAAAAAAGAGTGGTTTGCCTCTCTCCCAGCCAAATCACATTATGAGTACAATGGTGCAGCCTGAGGGCTTCCATCACACAGTATCAAATCACATTTTATTTGTCACGTGCCGAAAACAACAGTGAAATACTTACTTACAAGCCCTTAACTAACAATGCAGTTCTAAGAAAAATAAATGTTAAGTAAAAAAGATAATTAACAAATAATTAAAGAGCAGCAGTAAAATAACAGTAGCGAGCCTATATACAGGGGGTACCGGTACAGAGTCAATGTGCGGGTGCACAGGTTAGTCGAGGTAATTGAGGTAATATGTACATGTAGGTAGAAGTAAAGTGACTAAGCATAGACAATAAACAGAGAGTAGCAGCAGCGTAAAAAGAGGGGGTGGGGGGGACAATACAAATAGTCCGGGTAGTCATTTGATTAGCTGTTCAGGAGTCTTATGGCTTGGGGGTAGAAGCTGTTAAGACGCTTTTTGGAACTAGACTTGGCGCTCCGGTACCGCTTGCCGTGCGGTAGCAGAGAGAACAGTCTATGACTAGGGTGGCTGGAGTCTGTGGCAATTTTTAGGGCCTTCCTCTGACACCGCCTGATATAGAGGTCCTATCATGCTGACATTGTTAGGTTGCAAAATCTATTCCCGGCATTAGTCACAGACAGGATGCATTTTTACTTTACTCTTATTCAGGACACCCTCCCTGTTTTATTCTGGTATGTCAATGCTGTATATGTGTCTTTTGAATTAGGTCTTTAATTGGTGTGTTTAAATTTGGTCGGATTTCTGTCAGTGTTTTGTCTCTGATTGGTGCAGTGTTTTGTATCTTGGGTGTCTGATAGGTGTGCTTGTCTCTGTCCTGTCAGGTCATTACTGATGGCGGAGCTGGAGAAAGAGGAGAAGGAGAAAGACTGGTATTATGCACAGCTGCAGAACCTCACCAAGAGGATCGATAGCCTACCACTGACTGAGAATGTAAGTGTTTATTTGTCGTCCAGCGTTGTTGGGGTACTCTAGTCAAAAGCGATGCAGAAATTGTATGTATAATCTGACGAAGATGAGGCGGTGGTCAATGGGTCTCCTCTCTGCATTAGATATTAGAATCGCCCCATTGCATCACGACTGATGGCTGTTTTGTTGTTCCTGTTTGCTGTTGCAGCAATTCTCCCTGCAGACGGATATGACCCGTAGGCAACTGGAGTATGAGGCAAGGCAAATCAGAGCCGCCATGGAGGAACAGCTGGGAACCTGCCAGGATATGGAGAAGAGGGCACAGGTGAGGAGAGAGGGATGAGATGAATGGATACAGTGAAAGAGAGAGCAGGTACAGAAAGGGCAGAATATGGGTTGAGTCATTGAGGATACACATAACACACACACACACACACACACACACACACACACACACACACACACACACAGGAAAAACAGAATGGTCAGACAGGATACTGACTACTGTAAGTAGGATGAGATGATGTAGGCGGGTGGGGGGCTGGGCATTAGTAAGTTGACTTAATTCAACAACTTCTGTCTCTGCCTCTACGAATGCTTTTATTCAGTCAGTGTTACATCATTGAAATATTTCCTCCTCTCTGAGTGATCGCTTCCTGTAAATGTCCTGCTGTACATCAGGTGAGGGTGGCTCGCATTCAGCAGATAGAGAAGGACATGCTGAAGGTCCGACAGTACTTACAGTCCCAGTCTGCAGAACCAGAGGTATGTCATACACCAGCCTCAGACATAATATACTAGAATGACAAGAACATGCATGGAGAGCATGTTCTAGAACCAGAGAAGGTGTCGCCAGAAACAAGAGGACAAAATATCTCGGTAATTACATTTAGGGCTGGTTTCCTGGACCCAGATTAGGCTTAGTCCTGGAGAAAAAAAATATTTGAAAGGATGTTTTAGTCAAGGACATGCATAATCTGGGTTTGGGAAATCAGCCCTAAATGTATTTACCGTGAGATATTCTGTCCCCTGTTGTTTCTGGCAGCACTTTCTCTGTATTCTGGCTACTGCCTGGCTTGTGTGGACATCTCCACATACATTCTGTGGTCACAGTTTTGTTGGCTTTTAGTCATGTAAATAACCTAAAGCTGCTTACATCTGAGTGTCATACCATATCGGAGTCAGCCATCCCATTTTCTGATATTTATTTAATCCTCCATGTTGTACTGGTGGTAGCTACCCGCTTCTCTATGCAGTGAGATGTGTAGCCTATGGCCTACATCACTGCATTACAGAGAAACAACTCATGGACATGGACTAGTGTACAATAATGCTTTGTTACTGATTCGATGTGTCGGTTATCTGAACTGAACACACTGTCCTTTCATCCAATCAATTTGCAGTGTTCTGCTCATCTCCTAAACAAGAGCAGCATTTATTTACTGTGGCTCCTAAGAACACTAGATTGCTGGAAGGTACTCTAGAATGCAGAGTTCCATTCAGCATTCCACTTTATCTCACTTCTGACCCTGATTCTGGGGGGTGAAATCAACCATAGGCTTTCTCTTGTTCTCTCTCCCCGTGTTAAATATTAAAAAGAGAGCTGGGTCTATTTTCCATCCAATTTCAATGGAAGACTTCAGCACTGGACACATTAGCTGACCTAGTGACTGAGCATGTGTGCAGTCAGTCAGTCAACCAGTGACCCACCTTCTGCTCCTGTTGGATGCAGGCAAGCCATAAGGTCTTGGTGTGCGTCAGTGTGCATGAATACCATATCCAAGCCAGTGCACTCATGCATGTGTGATTTTGTGTTTATTTGGTGGCCCATACAGTGTGTGTTTATGTCTGTTGGTAATTGTGCATGTTGTTGGTGTGTGTACACTACAGTCCCTCACCCTGCATGTGTGCTGGCTCTCATGTGATCCCCCGCTTCATGAGTGGATTAATCTCATTGGACACATTTAATTTCACTCCCCCCTTTGACTGTAATCCTGCAGACTGAGCGACAGTTGATGTAGGTCAGGAATGAGGAATCCTGATGCTCCTGCAGCTGCTCTAGCTAGCTTAGTGACTGAACACTCTATCCATCTCTCTCTCCATCGTTCTCTCTGAGTCTCACACCCACTCTCAATCCTTCTCACTCTGTCTTGCTCTCCCACTCTCAATCTCCTTCGGTCTTCCTCCTTCTCTCACTCCCCCTCCTACTGTCTTGCACGCTCTCTCACTCCCTTTCCTTCCTTTCCCTCTCTCTGCCTGGTGAATGATTTATCCCTCTCTCTGCCTTTTCTTCCCTCCTTCCAGGTGACTGGTTCTGTATCCTCGCTCTCTGTTGACTAGTTCCTCTCGTCCCTCATTTAGCCTGCTACATGAATGGTTTTCTCCTCTCCTCTGGAGGTCTGACCCTTCTATCCGTCTTTCTTTCCCGCCCACAGAGCAAGCATGACCAGGCTGGCCAGAGTGAAGGACCCCAGGCTTCAGGGGACAGTGGTGGGCCAAGTGCTGGGTGTTCTCAGGTAAGACTGTCTTACCTTCCATTCATACCTGATCGAAAACAATCAGCATTTTTGAAGGGACCATTATCAGAACATAATGAGTAGTAATTTGGGATACAAGGAGATTTGTAGACTGATTCTGCACAGCCTGACTGCAATGTAGTCAATCTCAAACACACAGTGCTTGCAAGCCCAGAGATTTGTAGTTAACGTTTGATGGATTCATTTGATTCCTTTACTCCTATTATGCTCCTGAAAATCTCTTCCTCCATTGGACTGACTGGCAGTGTTGGTTAGGGGAGTTCAGCTGAGCAGTCGTGAGCTGCCTTTTTGGCTTTGCTTAGAGCCTAGACTTTCCTGTTAATGCTAATGATTTGTCTTACTTCAGAGTAGGTTTTATCCCTGAGGCTTGAGGTTAAAGCATTAATGCAGGGGTTACCAAACCCTTTTGACACGACCCCATTTTGAGATCTGAAAATTCTTGTGACCCCAACCATTTTTTAAATGTAATTAACAGCCAATGTTTACGTTTTTCAGTGGGGCTATGGCGGTCAATTGCAAAACATTCTAACACTATTTCTGATTCTATTCTCAACTAACTAGGGCTGACCCCAATTAGTCAACTGGTCGATTGTTTGGTCTATAGGCTGTTGGTCGACCGAGATTGTTTTCGTCGCGCAGTAGAAAAAATCTAATCCATTTCGGAGGCCTAGACTAAAAGGCAATTCATGCTTGATCTGAAAATGTAGTATAGGCTCCATATGGAGGGTGTGACACAATTGCGGAGCCTCAGGAGGCATCCAGACGCCAACTCGAGCTCAATACCGCATCACCATGCACCTCCCAAATGTTGTAACAATGCGAAGGGCTCTGTATAGCTCCGCGTTGACATGATTGGCTAACGGTAGGTGGGGGCGGTACATCCTGTATAAACAGAAACTCACTTCCTTGACAACTTCCTTCACAACAGCTCTGCACTGCTTTGTGAAGCGCAAGATGTATGAATGCCCTGACCTGCAGAGGCCTTATCACTGTAAATTCTGCATGGCCAATGCAGACGTCAGATTGACCATGCGGTGCACAGATGCACAATGTACTTCTCTCTCCAGGAATGCGCTCTCCCCGCCAATTTGTGCATTGTTTCATAACTTCATTGTGTGAATTGTTTGCGTTTGATTGTTAGTGTAGGATACATCACTTCTCCATTACATACAGTGGGGAGAACAAGTATTTGATACACTGCCGATTTTGCAGGTTTTCCTACTTACAAAGCATGTAGAGGTCTGTAATTTTTATCATAGGTACACTTCAACTGTGAGAGACGGAATCTAAAACAAAAATCCAGAAAATCACATTGTATGATTTTTAAGTAATTAATTTGCATTTTATTGCATGACATAAGTATTTGATACCTCAGAAAAGCAGAACTTAATATTTGGTACAGAAACCTTTGTTTGCAATTACAGAGATCATACGTTTCCTGTAGGTCTTGACCAGGTTTGCACACACTGCAGCAGGGATTTTGGCCCACTCCTCCATACAGACCTTCTCCAGATCCTTCAGGTTTCGGGGCTGTCGCTGGGCAATACGGACTTTCAGCTCCCTCCAAAGATTTTCTACTGGGTTCAGGTCTGGAGACTGGCTAGGCCACTCCAGGACCTTGAGATGCTTCTTACGGAGCCACTCCTTAGTTGCCCTGGCTGTGTGTTTCGGGTCGTTGTCATGCTGGAAGATCCAGCCATTACCCATCTTCAATGGTCTTACTGAGGGAAGGAGGTTGTTGGCCAAGATCTCGTGATACATGGCCCCATCCATCCTCCCCTCAATACGGTGCAGTCGTCCTGTCCCCTTTGCAGAAAAGCATCCCCAAAGAATGATGTTTCCACCTCCATGCTTCACGGTTGGGATGGTGTTCTTGGGGTTGTACTCATCCTTCTTCTTCCTCCAAACACGGCGAGTGGAGTTTAGACCAAAAAGCTCTACTTTTGTCTCATCAGACCACATGTGACCTTCTCCCATTCCTCCTCTGGATCATCGATGGTCATTGGCAAACTTCAGACGGGCCTGGACATGCGCTGGCTTGAGCAGGGGGACCTTGCGTGCGCTGCAGGATTTTAATCCATGACGGCGTAGTGTGTTACTAATGGTTTTCTTTGAGACTGTGGTCCCTGCTCTCTTCAGGTCATTGACCAGGTCCTGCCATGTAGTTCTGGGCTGATCCCTCATCTTCCTCATGATCATTGATGCCCCACGAGGTGAGATCTTGCATGGAGCCCCACAGACCGAGGGTGATTGACCGTCATCTTGAACTTCAATTTTCTAATAATTGCGCCAACAGTTGTTGCCTTCTCACCAAGCTGCTTGCCTATTGTCCTGTAGCCCTTCCAAGCCTTGTGCAGGTCTACAATTGTATCCATGATGTCCTTACACAGTTCTCTGGTCTTGGCCATTGTGGAGAGGTTGGAGTCTGTTTGATTGAGTGCATGGACAGGTGTCTTTTATACAGGTAACGAGTTCAAACAGGTGCAGTTAATACAGGTAATGAGTGGAGAACAGGAGGGTTTCTTAAAGAAAAAATAACAGGTCTGTGAGAGCTGGAATTCTTACTGGTTGGTAGGTGATCAAATACTTATGTCATGCAATAAAATGCAAATGAATTACTTAAAAATCATACAATGTGATTTTCTGGATTGTTGTTTTAGATTCCGTCTCTCACAGTTGAAGTGTACCTATTATAAAAATTACAGACCTCTACATGCTTTGTAAGTAGGAAAACCTGCAAAATCGGCAGTGTATCAATTACTTGTTCTCCCCACTGTATATCACCAGTAGTACATTTACCGTTAATTTCTAATCTACAATGTTTGCTTGGTTATGGTAATTGCTGTTAATGCATTCAGTATATTAGTATTCAAGTCTTACTGTTCTCATTGTCGGAGTGGACACATTGTTTGCAGAGCGCACAACCTATGCTACACTTGTGAGAAACAAGTTTTGGTTTATTTCATTTCATTTAAGAGTTTTGTCAATTTAGTCATTGTCTTTTGTTTGCAGCGCTCCTGTCAATGTTGAGTAAGGACGCACACCTGATTATGCATATAAGTATATATGCCTATAAGCTACTAGGCCTGCGCGGAAATGTAGGCATATAAATGTGCCCATTTGGGGATCTGAAAGTATTTCTGATTGGCTTAACGCACCACCACTAATGAGCTGTGGAGCTTCTCAAAGTAATGCTTTCTTCACTTCAAACAGCAAGCAAACAGTCTGTTTTTACATCCATTGAGAATGACAATAGTTTCTCAATGTAGGCTATTTGAAAAATCTTTCCAGCTCTCTCCCTTTCGATAACCACTCAGCATGAAAGGGAAAAATGTCATGCTCTGATCCAGTGGAAACGTCATAAAATAGGCCTACCTGATTACTTCTTATCAGTGCTTGACTTGGACTGAAATAGGTTCTGGTACTCATTTTGGGTGCTGCTACTGTTTTTATATTTAGGTGCAGGACCACCACAATACTTTTGAGCTAATATTCTATAAGAGGAATAGGAGCTCATGCAGTAGAAAGTGGCAGGTGCCGGTACTCAGCTCCAGTGAGCTCCTGCCCAAGTCAAGCACTGCTTCTTATCCCTTGCGCAAATAGCCTACATCTGTGTCTGTCCCGAGCTCACTGGCGAGGGAAACTATGAGGGCCCAGAATATTTTATACAATGTTGAAAGTTCGCTAGCGCAAGCTTCCAGCTGGACCCAAGTTAGGCTAATAGTTGGTACAATGTTTCAAGTTCATTGCAGACAGGCCATGCATAGCCAATGTGATTTTTTTATCAGGATATTTTCTACCTGCAGGCTGAAATGTTTTTATTTGTTGGATTTATGTAGGCTATTTTTACATAGTTGGCAATGGCAATATACGTTTATTTTTAGGTTTATCATTTTCATTTAGATTTGGATAGAATTTTGATTAACCACATGACAATGATTTTGAGATATGAATACGTTATTATAAATGAAATGAAACTGTTCCACGAAAATGTGCATATGAAAACCATAACTGGCACGCAGATCGGTATAAATGGTAAGATAAATTGGCATTCCACATTAAGGTTGCCGACTCCTCGTGTAGCCTATTACCGGCAACTTCAGGAGAGTAACGACAGAATCTGCAAAATCCAGCAGGAGGGGGAGGAGAATGGTTAGGTCAGGTTAAGGTTTTTTTCTTCCTCTAGATCTCTGGCTCCCTATTGAGTCATTTGTCTTATTTCATCAAACAGTAAGCTTAAAGCATCAGACAAGCTCAATGCATATAGTTGATTTTATTAAAACACATAGGGTGTGTCTATATATGGAAAAATACACGTTTAATAATGTCGACCAATCGATTGATCGACATAAGACGACTATCGGTCGACCAAGATTTTTTTTTTTGTCGGGGACAGCCCTACAACTCACCATCATACTTTTAATATGGGGCTATGAGAGTCAATTGCAAATTAGTCTGACATAATTTATCTTATCTCACCACCACTAACGAGATGGGTGTGCTTGATGCATGTTGTGTCGGAGCTTACAAAAAGTCGGGGCGTGGTCGACAGTGTGCACCTCATCTCTCCTATCACATCCAACCTGGATCGATATATATATATTTTTTATGCAGACGAGAGCACTGAATCAGTTTACCGTGAGTTTTAATGCTCGGAGAGAGACGTCAGTATTTTGTTTAAGTCAGGAACCAAAACTCCTCCATAGTGACTAAGGTTGAATATTTTCCCGGTATTTTACAAATGTTCAATTTTGAGAATAAATCACTTTTCTCCCGGGTAACCCGGTATTTCCCGCCAAAACCGGAAGTGTCATTCAAAAGTATTATAAAGCATATAAATAAGCCAATGTCTGGATTTGATTAGAGCTTTGGTTGAAAATTCAAGCCTGATGCAACCTGAGCCTGATTTAAATACATTTTATGCTCTGGATAAGAGCGTCTGCTAAATGATGTAAATGTAAATGAGCCCAAGCCCAAATGATTGTGCCGTTATCCAATACAAAGGCTATATGATATATAGGCTACTGCATATTATGCACAACAGAAAAACATAAAAGCACATGGATGTAGCTATGCACTCTTGGGTAAATAAATTAAACAAGCTCCAGTAGGCTAATCTTTTTGAGTGTGAACTGTGTTACTGTATTGTTATGCTGTTATATACGGACTGGAATTACACATCTTGTTCAAACCATGATAATGCAGCACAGGCGGCCTACAAAATTACTAGTATAGGCTAGCGAATTTGATTACAAATTTTCATAATTTTCACCCTAATGTTATTCGTTTACCACCTCTTTCTCTCTCTATTGTTGCTTCAGTCCTTGCTTTCAATGGTTATAATTAATATGTTTAGATGTCCTTATCTATCTGCAGGTTAGCTAATGTTAGCTAGATTTCTAGAAAATAAAAACAATATACACTACCGGTCAAAGGTTTTAGAACATCTACTCATTCAAGGGTTTTTATTTATTTGTACTATTTTCTACATTGTAGAATAATACTGAAGACATCAAAACTATGAAATAACACATATGGAATCATGTAGTAACCAAAAAAGTGTTAAACAAATCAAAATATATTTTTTATTTGAGTTTCTTCAAATAGCCACGATGACAGCTTTGCACACTCTTGGCATTCTCTCAACCAGAGTAGGTGAACGGATGATCTCCATATGTGTGGTTCCCACCGTGAAGCATGGAGGAGGTGGTGTGGGGGTGCTTTGCTGGTGACACTGTCAGTGATTTTATTTAGAATTCAAGGCACACCAGCATGGCTAATTGATCATTAGAAAACTATTTTGCAAAATTGTTGTGCTGATTAAAGAAGCAATAAAACTGGCCTTCTTGAGACTAGTTGAGTATCTGGAGCATCAGCAATTGCGGGTTCGATTACAGGCTCAAAATGGCCAGAAACAAATAACTTTCTTCTGAAACTCGTCAGTCTATTCTTGTTCTGAGAAATGAAGGCTATTCCATGCGAGAAATTGCCAAGAAACTGAAGATCTCGTACAACGCTGTGTACTACTCCCTTCACAGAACAGCGCAAACTGGCTCTAACCAGAATAGAAAGAGGAGTGGGAGGCCCCGGTGCACAACTGAGCAAGAGGACAAATACATTAGTGTCTAGTTTGAGAAACAGGAGCCTCAACTGGCAGCTTCATTAAATAGTACCTGCAAAACACCAGTCTCAACGTCAACAGTGAAGAGGCGACTCCGGGATGCTGACCTTCTAGGCAGAGTCGCAAAGAAAAAGCCATATCTCAGACTGCCCATCTTAATATTTTATTTTTATTGGCCAGTCTGAGATATGGCTTTTTCTTTGCAACTCTGCCTAGAAGGTCAGCATCCCGGAGTCGCCTCTTCATGAGCATAAGGAGGGGAGTTTTTGAGTCTTTCAGTCAGTTTACTCTTGATTGCTAGCTATAGCATCAATTCTTAGTTTTGCAGTGTTATCTGACAAAGGTATTGATGTGAGTTTCTGTGCCTCTGCCTCCCCACACATTGTTTTCACCATATCAATTGCGGCCGGTAATATCAAAGTCTCTGCAGTAGTGTGTGGTTTCATAGTGTAGCGGGCTTAGCCATTCACTGTGGGAATGATTCAAGTGTAATGGTCAAGTGCGGCCTTTTCCCAAGATCTAAGGGTGCTCTCTGGTTTAATTTGAACTTTTAGATTAGAAGAATTTTCATTAGTTTTTTTTTCTTCCATGATTTGGGATATTCTCCCACGACCCCATTTTTATATCAGGGGTCGCGATCCTTAGTTTGGGAACCACTGTGTTAATGGTTAATTTTACCATTTTAAAAATTTAATGTAGTCTGACTTCACTCGATTCTTAGCAGATTAAGTGAGGTTGCTGGGAATGTTCTATGGAACGAAACTGGCACACACTGTGACACACTAATGGCTTTGATGAGAAAGGCAAAGATGTTCTAGGAAATTGCTAGCAAGCGACACTAATATGAATCAATAAATTATTGAAAAATGTGTTTAAAATGTTTTTTTGTTTGTTTGTTTTTTAGGGTTCAAGCAGTCGCCTGGATCACGACTCTGCCAGTGAAATAAGTTTGGGTGTGGGTAGTTACTCTGTGCCCCGCCGACTGACCAGTCACCTGGGCACCAAGGTAACCAGAGATTCGAATACACCTCAGGTTGATATAAACTCAGCAAAAAAAGAAACATCCCTTTTTCAGGACCCTGTCTTTCAACGATAATTCGTAAAAATCCACAGATCTTCATTGTAAAGGGTTTAAACACTGTTTCCCATGCTTGTTCAATGAACCATAAACAATTAATGAACATGCACCTGTGGAATGGTCGTTAAGACACTAACAGCTTACAGACAGTAGGCAATTAAGGTCACAGTAATGAAAACTTAGGACACTAAAGAGGCCTTCCTACTGACTCTGAAAAACACCAAAAGAAAGATGCCCAGGGTCCCTGCTCATCTGCGTGAACGTGCCTTAGGCATGCTGCAAGGAGGCATGAGGACTGCAGATGTGGCCAGGTACAATAAATTGCAATGTCCGTACTGTGAGACGCCTAAGACAGCGCTACAGGGAGACAGGACGGACAGTTGATCGTCCTTGCAGTGACAGACCACGTGTAACAACACCTGCACAGGATCAGTACATCCAAACGTCACACCTGCGGGACAGGTACAGGATGGCAACAACAACTGCCCGAGTTACACCAGAAATGCACAATCCCTCCATCAGTGCTCAGACTGTCCGCAATAGGCTGAGAGAGGCTGGACTGAGGGCTTGTAGGCCTGTTTTAAGGCAGGTCCTCACCAGACATTACCAGCAACAATGTCGCCTATGGGCACAAACCCACCATTGCGGGACCAGACAGGACTGGCAAAAAGTGCTCTTCACTGACGAGTCGCGGTTTTGTCTCACCAGGGGTGATGGTCGGATTTGCGTTTTATAAATATAATATAATAATAATAATAATAATATTATAATAATATAATAATCTCAATCCCATTGAGCACGTCTGGGACCTGTTGGATCGGAGGGTGAGGGCTAGGGCCATTCCCCCCAGAAATGTCCGGAAACTTGCAGGTGCCTTGGTGGAAGAGTGGGGTAACATCTCACAGCAAGAACTGGCAAATCTGATGCAGTCCTTGAGGAGGAGATGCACTGCAGTACTTAATACAGCTGGTGGCCACAACAGATACTGACTTTTGATTTTGACGCCCCTTTGTTGAGGGACACATTATTCAATTTCTGTTAGTCACATATCTGTGGAACTTGTTCAGTTTATGTCTCAGTTGTTGAATCTTTCTATGTTCAAACAAATATTTATACATGTTAAGTTTGCTGAAAATAAACACAGTTGACAGTGAGGACGTTTCTTTTTTTGCTGAGTTTAGTTCTACTGTTATGAAACAGCCCCCGTTAAAAACAAACCACATGATCTGCCTGCATGTCCAAACCGGAAATGTTATCTATACTGAACAAAAATATAAACGCAATATATAACAATTTCAACAATTACAGTTCATATGAGGAAATTGGTCAATTGAAATACATTCATTTGGCCCTAATCTATGGATATCACATGACTGGGCCTTGCAATGTGCCTCAAGATCTTGTCACAGTATTTTTGTGCGTTCAATTTGCTATTGATAAATTGCAATTGTGTTCGTTGTCCGTAGCTTATGCCTGCCCATACCACAACCCTACTGCCACCATGGGGTACGCTGTTCACAACGTTCACAATCCGCAAATTGCTCACCCACACGACCCCATACGCGTGGTCTGCGGTTGTGAGGCTGGTTGGATGTACTACCAAATTCTCTAAAACGATGTTGGAGATGGATTATGGTAGAGAAATGAACATTCAATTATTTGGCAACAGCTCTTTTGGACATTCCTATAGGCAGCATGCCAATTGTACGCTCCCTCAAAACTTGAGACATCTGTGGCATTGTGTTGTGTGACAAAAATAATTTAGAGTGGCCTTTTATTGTCCCCGGCACAAGGTGCATCTGTGTAATAATCATGCTATTTAATCATCTTCTTTATATTTCACACCTGTCAGATGGATGGATTATCTTGGCAAAGAGAAATGCTCACTAACAGGGATGTAAACACATTTTTGCACAGAATTAGAGAGAAATAAGCTTTTTGTGCTTATGGAATATTTCTGGGATCTTTTATTTCAGCTCATAAAACATGGGACCAACACTTTACATGTTGTGTTTTATATTTTTGTTCAGTGTAGTTGAGCAATTTCATTAAAATTATACTTTTTTTTAACAGAAGTAGCTCACATAAATGAGATTGCATCCCAAGTGGGTACAATGTAATCAATTTCAATATGAATAACTTGTTTCGACCTATAAATCATCAGTGTGTCTTCTACAATATAGTTGTTCTCACAGTCGACCTTCTTACCCTACAGGTGGAGATGGTATATTCCCTTCTCTCTATGCTGGGGACCCACGATAAAGATGACATGTCTCGCACTCTGCTGGCCATGTCCAGCTCCCAGGACAGCTGCATTGCCATGCGTCAGTCTGGCTGCCTTCCCTTACTCATCCAGCTCCTCCATGGCAACGACAAGGTTTGAAATTTTTTTATTTTTGGGGGTAACTTTGTCTTTTATCATTAGTTATTTGTTTTACCATCAAGGATCACTTTGGAAATAAGTGTTTTAATTAATACTTTCAAGTGAGATCCTCTGGGATCAAATGGTATGTATGTATTATAATTCTTTACCCCAAATAAAAGTATATTCTATACAATTCAATTCAAGGACTCTGTGCTGCTGGGGAACTCGCGGGGAAGCAAGGAGGCCCGGGCGAGAGCCAGCGCCGCCCTCCATAACATTATCCACTCCCAGCCTGATGATAAGAGGGGTCGCAGGGAGATCAGAGTGCTGCACCTCCTGGAGCAGATCAGAGTCTACTGTGAGACCTGCTGGGAGTGGCAGGAGAGCCATGAGCGAGGAGTGGACCAGGACAAAAACCCCAGTGAGGCTGGCTCTGTGTTTACTGTATTGTGTTGTATTGATTTTGTGTATCTAGTCTTGATGTGTTGATGTATGTATTGCTGACCTCGCAAAAATAATTTATATTAAATATTATATTAAATAAAATATTGTGTTGTGTAGATGAACTGTGTTGATTTGGTTAGTGTATGGACATTTGGATGGGTAATGGATTTTTTACCTAATGGTGTGTATGTGAACCCCAGTGCCCTCTCCCGTGGAGCATCAGATATGCCCAGCGGTGTGTGTTCTTATGAAGCTGTCCTTTGACGAAGAGCACAGGCACGCAATGAATGAGCTCGGTAAGCATTCACCAAATGCACTTTATTTTTACTTTGACTAATTAACCAGTTTAATCATCTCCACTCAGTTACAATTGCCACTGCTTTCCAGGCAGTTATCTTTAAAGATAACACATAAATCCTTATTTGATAGATTTAATATTTCATAACATTCTCATCGCCAAGCAACCATAACAGAACGGCGCTACTTAAAGGCATCATGTTAGAGAAATAATTGATGTATTCATCACTGTAAAGATGTAGGCTCTTATGCAATGTCCTCAATTATGTGCGTTGCATAGGACGACATATAGTAGAACATTCATGGGGCAGACTCATGAAATGATTGATTGGCATTTCTCCTGCTATTTTGTGTGTTCCCAGGGGGCCTGCAGGCTATAGGGGAGCTGCTCCAAGTGGACTGTGAAATCTATGGCCTCACTAGCGATCACTACAGCGTCACTCTGAGGAGATATGCTGGCATGGCCCTCACCAACCTCACCTTTGGGGATGTTGCCAATAAGGTGCGCTTCTTCAGACTATGTAGCCTAACCTCAGATATAGATTGATTGTGTGTGGAATTGTGACAGAACGTTTTGGGATATCTACCTTATGGCTGGTTCCCCATGTCCAGATTAAGCCTATTTCTAGAGTAAAAACAACTTTGAATCTCCATTGAGCATGCTTATTAGTCTAGGAGTAGGCTCAATCTGAGTCCGGTAACCCTTCCCATATTTGTGCTTACACCTGAGAGTAAGAGTGTCTTAAAGGATAATCTTGTTGAAAAAGTATGGCTTCAACTTAATAATAAGAATCTTTCTGTGTCTTCAATCCTCAGGCCACACTGTGTTCCATGAAGGGATGCATGAGGGCCATGGTGGCTCAGCTGAAGTCTGAGAGTGAGGATCTACAGCAGGTGATTGCCAGTGTGTTGAGGAACTTGTCCTGGCGTGCGGATGTGAACAGTAAGAAGACCCTCCGCGAGGTGGGCAGCGTCAGGGCTCTGATGGAGTGTGCATTGGAGGTACAGAAGGTGAGACACGTCATGAATACACTTTCAATTAAAGGTCACCTTATAAGCATCCACAATGGTTACTTTGATACAAATACATAATTAGGAGCACATCATGTAGAAATATTTGAATGAAATGTCCAATAGGAATTTTATCAAGATATTTGCCTAAAGATGTATTCAATGGCTAACAAAGTTTGTCCTCTTTCCCTTTTATAGGAGTCTACTCTGAAGAGTGTCCTCAGTGCCCTGTGGAACCTGTCAGCTCACTGCACTGAAAACAAAGCTGATATCTGTGCTGTTGAGGGGGCTTTGGCCTTCCTGGTTAGCACTCTGACGTACCGAAGCCAAACCAATACCCTCGCCATCATCGAAAGTGGAGGAGGCATCTTGCGCAACGTGTCTAGTCTCATTGCTACAAATGAAGATCACAGGTATGTTATCTAAAATCAAAAGTGATTAACTATAGTATTATGCTGTTAAATATTATAATTGTTTTATATTGTACTGTATCCCCAGTAGTAATTCTTACACTTGAAAGCTGACAAGACCATATGTTTCCTTCTCTGTCTGTAGGCAAATCCTGAGAGAGAACAGCTGTCTTCAGACACTTCTGCAGCACCTGAAGTCTCACAGCCTGACTATCGTGAGCAACGCGTGCGGCACTCTGTGGAACCTCTCTGCCCGCAACGCAAAGGACCAGGAGGCCTTGTGGGACATGGGTGCTGTGAGCATGCTGAAGAACCTAATCCACTCCAAACACAAGATGATCGCCATGGGCAGCGCTGCAGCACTGAGGAACCTCATGGCCAACAGGCCAGCCAAATATAAGGACGCCAACATCATGTCGCCTGGATCCAGCCTGCCCTCTCTTCACGTCAGGAAACAGAAAGCCTTGATCGAGGAACTGGACTCTCAGCAACTCTCTGAGACATTTGACAACATTGACAATTTAAGCCCCAAGGCGTCCCACAGGGGTAAACCAAGCAGGCACAAGCAGAATGTCTATAGTGATTACGATGGTGTCTCTAGATCGGATGGGTTTAGCCCCAACAGTGTGCCTGTGCGCTCCCCTTACGTGAACACACCAGTTCTGTCAAGCCCGTCACCCAGAGAGAACCCAAGGGGGAACATAGATAGTGTTAGGGCTGAGAGGGATCGAAGCCAGGACAGAGACAGACTGAGGGGTGCACCCGGGGGTTTCCACCCAGATCATGACTCTAAGAGAATGCAGATGCCTGCCACAACAGCAGCTCAGATCGCCATGGTGATGGAGGAGGTGAAAAGCATTCACTTACTGACTGGTCTGGATGACCGGTCACCAGAGAGCCCTAATCAAGACCCTCACCGTACCACTGCAGCACATGGTCATTCAAATATACACCCCTCCACTAAGCCCGATCACTCGGGCAGAACTTGTCCAATGCCCAAGTTAGAATACAGGGCGTCCAACGACAGTCTCAACAGTGTCAATAGCACTGACGGTTATGGCAAAAGAGGCCAGATGAAGCCATCTGTGGACACGTACTCTGAGGATGATGAGGGGAAGTGTTGCGTCTATAGAAAATATCCTGCAGACCTCGCTCATAAAATCCACAATGCAAACCACATGGAAGATGATGATGGAGAAGTTGACACACCCATCAATTACAGCCTAAAGTATTCTGACGAGCAGCTGAACTCTGGTCGGCAAAGTCCAAGCCAAAATGAAAGGTGGGCAAGGCCTAAGCACATGGAGGAGGAGATGAAACGGACAGATCAGAGGTCTGTGCGATCTCAAAGCCCAGGCTACCCCATGTACACGGAGGGCAACTGTGAGGGCAAGGAAAAACTGAAGTACAAACCCAGGTTTGTGCAAACAGAAATGCCACAGGGATTCAGATCAAGGAACACCAACCAACATCAACAAGATCAAAGCAATGCTGGCCCCACTCAAGGAATTAACAAAAAGATGAACAACCAGACTATGTGCCAGTCTGTGGATGATTACGGTGATGACAAACCAACCAATTATAATGAGCGATACTCAGAGGAAGAACAACAAGATGAGCAGCCGACCAACTACAGCATGAAGTACAACGAGGAACATCATGCAGAACAACCCATTGATTACAGTCTGAAATACTCAGACTCCTCCTCCCAAAAATCCATGTTTAGTCATTCAAAGTCATCCTCCACTCAAAGCTCAGTGAAAGAGCATCTGAGCCAAGATGGTTCCACATCATCCGTGACATCCATAAAGAATGCAGGAAGACAAATGCAGCTACATCCCTCCTCAGCTCAAACGAGATCAGGGCCAACTCGGCCAGGCCAGAAGAACACAATATGCAAACCCCCTACCGTCAATCAAGAGACACTACAAACGTACTGCGTTGAGGACACACCCATCTGTTTCTCAAGAGGTAGCTCTCTGTCATCCTTGTCCTCAGAGGAGGATGAAATGGAGGGCTGCAAGAGGAATGTAAATGCTGCTAGTAACTACCCAACTCTTCCCATCTCTGAGAAAGATTCCACTGGCGGTCAAACACAAGAACAACGCACGACCGAGAGCCAGTCATCTGTGCAGTATGTCCGAATGAAGCCTCCAAGGAATAGTCAAGTTCATGGAGATGGATCCAGACATCACAAAGCTGAGTTTTCATCTGGAGCCAAATCACCATCCAAAAGTGGCGCACAGACCCCCAAAAGCCCCCCAGAACACTATGCGCAGGAGACACCCCTCATGTTCAGCAGATGCACATCTGTAAGCTCTCTTGACAGCTTTGAGAGCCATTCCATCGCTAGCTCTATACAGAGTGAATTGTGTAGCGGGATGCCCAGTGGAATAATCAGCCCAAGCGATCTGCCCGACAGCCCTGGTCAGACCATGCCTCCGAGCCGAAGCAAAACACCACCACCCCCACAACATCAACATCCACCCCCAATGAAACACAAAAAGGTGCCTCCTCCGCCTCCTCCTAGGGCAGATATGGCTCCAAGGCATGCTGCCGTACACACTGCTGTCCAGAAAGTCCAGGTGCTTCCGGATAATGATGCCCTCCTACACTTTGCGACAGAGAGTACCCCAGAAGGATTCTCTTGCGCATCCAGCCTCAGTGCTTTAAGCTTAGATGAACCTTACATTCAGAAAGATAATGAGCTCAAGATCATGCCTCCTGTTCACGAAGACGACCAGGGAAATGAGGCTGAACATGAGAATGATGACACTACAGAACCCCCAAGCCAAGAGAAGCGTTCACCTGGAGAGACGGAAAAAGACATTTTGGATGATTCAGATGATGACGATATAGAAATACTGGAGGCTTGCATAAACTCAGCCATGCCAACAAAGTCATCAAGAAAACCCAAAAAGCAATCACCTTCCAACACTACTTCTAGAATACCACCACCTACTGCCCGTAAACCAAGCCAACTTCCTGTGTACAAATTACTCCCTTCACAAACCCGAGGACAACAGAAGACTGTGAACTTTGCCCATGGAGAGGACATGCCTAGGGTTTACTGTGTAGAGGGAACACCTATCAATTTCTCAACGGCCACATCTCTCAGCGACCTAACCATTGATTCACCCCCTAATGAGCTGGCCAATGCTGAAAGCTGTGCTCCTCCTCGTGCAGAAGTATCATCCAGTCAAAGAAGGGACACTATTCCAGAAGGTAAAAGTACAGAGGAAAAAGATGCAGGTGTTACTTCCTCCTCCACACAAGCTGCCGCAACAGAAAATGAAGGGGATGATATTTTAGCAGAGTGTATCAGTTCAGCCATGCCAAAAGGTAAAATCCACAAGCCCTTTAGAATACAGAAAATGTACGATCAACCACCGCATCCGTCAGCTTCTCCTGTTAGCCTAGTCCAGCAGGAGGTTGAAAAGAAGCCCACTTCCCCTGTTAAACCAATGCCACAGAGTAGTGAGTACAGAGCTAGGATGATTAAGAAACCCCAGCCTCCATTCAACTTTTCTTCATACTCTGATAAAAACAAAGAAACCAAAATGCAAGAGCCAAAAATGGCATCCAGAGATTTCACAGATAAGCCACCAAATGCAGAGGAGGGGCCACGGCCAGGGTTTGCTTTTGACTCACCACAGCATTACACACCAATAGAGGGTACACCCTATTGCTTCTCACGCAATGATTCACTGAGTTCATTGGACTTTGAGGATGATGAACCTGACCTCGCCAAGGAAAAGGCAGAACTCAGAAAAGACAAAGACCAGAGAAAAGCTTCAACAAAAAACAGTGGAAAGCCATCCTTAAGGGCAAACAGGTCAAATTTACCACAGACTGCTCCAACAAAACCTCTGCAACAGAAGCAGGCAGTATTTCCACAAGCATCCAAAGAAAACATGGGGCCAGTGCCAGATGAGAAGCAGAAGTTTTCCATTGAAGACACACCAATGTGTTTCTCTAGAAACTCATCTCTCAGCTCGTTAAGTGACATTGACCAAGAAAACAACAACAAAGACCTCCAGCCAAAAGAAGAGGAGGATGTAACTCAGGTGGAAGCTCCTGTAAGACCACAAGTCTCTGGTTACACACCAAAAGCCTTTCATGTTGAAGATACCCCTGTGTGTTTTTCAAGAAACAGTTCACTCAGCTCACTAAGCATTGATTCAGAAGATGACCTTCTACAAGAGTGCATCAGTTCAGCCATGCCAAAAAAGAAAAAACAGACAGCGAGAAATAAAGGGGGGAATGACCAAGGAGATGCCACTGAGGAGAAAAGTATGGATGGCATTTTAGCCGAGGAGCCAGATCTCATATTAGATCTCACTGATACACATAGTCCAGTTTCTGAACAAGCCTTATCGCCAGACTCTGAGTCATTTGATTGGAAGGCCATCCAAGAGGGTGCCAATTCCATCGTCAGCAGTTTGCACCAGGCAGCTGCTAGCCTCTCTAGACAAGGCTCATCTGACTCTGACTCAATCCTCTCCCTCAAATCTGGAATATCCCTTGGGTCTCCCTTTCACTTACCCTTAAATTCAGAGGATAATAAATCTGCATCCGACAAAGCAGGACGCCCACGGATATTAAAACCTGGTGAAAAGAGCACTTTAGAAGCCAAAAAGAAAGAAAAGGAAGAGGAAGCAGCAAAAGCTCTTAAAGGGGGCAAGAAAGTCTACAAAAGTCTCATAACAGGAAAACCACGCGCTATCACTGAGACCCCAGCCTCGTTACAGCAGAGGCAGACGGCCCCTACTGTTCCGATCTCTCGTGGGAGGACAATGATCCATGTCCCTGGTGTTAGAAGCAGTTCTCCAAGCACTAGCCCAGTCCAAAAGAAGCCTCCAGCCCGCGGTCCAGCCTCAGTCTCAAAAATCCCCCCCACCCAAGGGCAGTGTTCCAGTAATTCACACAGAAGCATCAAACCACCTGCTAAATCTGACCCTAGTCCTGCCAGGGATCAGCCTGGATCTCAATCGGGATCAAGTAAAGCTTCGTCACGATCTGGATCCAGAGACTCCACACCATCCAGGCCAGCTCAGCAGTCCTTGACCACCAGACCCATGCAGTCACCTGGTCGCACCTCTGTGTCACCTGGAAGAAATGGTCTGGGCTCCTCTAACAAATTATCCCAAATACCTCGCACTGCTTCTCCAAGCACATCGTCAACCAAGTCTTCTTGTTCTGGCAGGATGTCCTACACCTCCCCTGGAAGACAGATGGGTCAGCAAACGCCACCCAAGCAGACTGGCTTAACTAGAAGCACTAGCGGAATCCCTAGGAGTGAATCTGCCTCAAAGAGTCTAAATCAGTGTGGAGTTGCTGGCACTTCTAAGAAGCAAGATTTGTCCAGGATGTCATCCACAAAGTCAAGTGGAAGTGAGTCAGACCGGTCGGAGAAACCTGCCCTAGTTCGCCAGTCTACGTTCATCAAAGAGGCCCCTAGTCCAACACTGAAGAGGAAATTGGAAGAGTCTGCCTCGTTCGAGTCTCTGTCCCCCTCTTCTACCAGCCAGTCTCAAACGCCTGTATCAAGCCCGTCTTTGCCAGATATGTCGTTGACTCTGCCCTATCAAGGAAGTCAGGGAAGCAACTGGAAAAAGTCCCCTCAGAGTCAAAATTCCTCCGAAAATGAGGATGGGAAACCTCAAAGGGGAGTGAAACACGACATCTCCAGATCCCATTCAGAAAGCCCCTCCAGGCTCCCTAATCTTAACAGGACAGGGACATGGAAGAGGGAGAACAGCAAACACTCCTCCTCTCTCCCAAGGGTTGGCACCTGGAAGAGAACTGGCAGCTCCTCTTCCATCCTCTCTGCCTCCTCTGAGTCAAGTGAAAAGGGCAAAAGTGAGGATGAACGACAACCACTAAGGTCCCCACACGGCAAAGATGGAAACCCTTTAAAAGGAACATGGAGGAAGATGAAGGACAGTGAAATCTCGCAGTCAGAAGGCCACGATTCTTCCTCCATGGACTCTAACACCATGGCCATGGGGCACCAAATGAGCCCTGCAGTGTCCAAGACTGAAGATGTATGGGTGAGGATTGAGGACTGTCCCATTAACAGCCCGAGGTCTGTAAAATCTCCAACAGCAAACACACCTCCAGTAATCGACAGTGTACTAGTCAAAATGCCCTCTGTTGATCTCTTGACAAGTGAAACCCATCCCAAACAGTGCAAAACTGAAAGTGTAAATGCTCGTAGGCTAGGTTCAGAGACTAATTTAAACTTGTTTAGGAGCAGTGAGAGTCTTGATAAGAAAGGGCCAGACCTCAAGCCTGCTCAGAGCATCATCCCAGAGGCCCATGAACTGCCTGTTGCTGAACGCACCCCTTTTAGCTCCTCCAACTCTAGCAAACATAGCTCACCTAGTGGTGCTGTGGCTGCCAGAGTTAGCCCTTTCAATTACACTCCTAGCCCCAGGAAGAGCAGTGCTGACAGTGCCACACCACCACGACCCTCACAGATACCAACACCTATCAGTGTCACCAACAGTGCAAAAAAGAGAGAATCTAAAGGAGAAAGTGCTGGAGAAAGTGGGTCCTATATTGTAACCTCAGTTTAAGTCCCTTGAGGCTAGATTACACAGACACACACCCATGACCTATGGGAAATGCTTTGACCATACCTAGTGACCTCTGCTGTAAAGAATTATTAAAACAAACACAAAGCAAAGATCATGGATTCGTCACAACTTTTGGTGTAAAAAACAAACATGTAAATAGTAGTGAGTTACTAGAGGGTTATTGTAGTTGATGCCTAGCCTAATTGCTGGGCTCTGTTTCTTTGCTGGTAGGAATGTGGCTGGGACACTTGGTTATCAGAGAGAGAGAGGGAGACCTCTGAAGGATAATGTATGTGAATTTGTACTGTACAGATTTTAATTATGTATTTAATTTAAACCCCTGTAAAGATCCTGAATCTTGTCCGACTTGACCAAGATAATCACTTAAAGTTGCATATTTGGGTTGTTAAAACGATTAAAGATGGACTTTAATGCTACTCCATTATTTTATTTTTTATGAAGCCTACATTTCAGTCAGAAAGAAAATGAATTCTCATTTTTACTACTGCAAATGTATTATAAACTTCCCTTCCTTGCATGACCTGATGGTTTGTTTCCTGAAGTAAAGATGAACATTTGTGGTCACGTGTTGGTAGCTGTAGTGTAACATTTTACACTATTTTATGTGTGCTCTGAAAGTAAAGGAATTAACCGCAAGTTAACCTTAACAAAACTTTTCGAATTAGAAATATTTACATTGGAAAATAGATTATATAAGAGAGTAGATAGATACATTGCTCTGCTGTTTGTTGTTTAATTGTTATCAGGTGAGTTGGATGCTTTTTAACTAAGAGACTATCTCAGAAGGACTGATTGAACACTTTGAACAAAATAAATTATTACTGTAGGTTTTTGGTGTTGGTATATACATTTTTTTAAAAGCTCATTTTACTTTCCCCTGTAATCACTGTAATGCTAAAGCACATAATCAGAGGAGATGTACTATTTTGTTTAGCCAAAAAATTACACTGTGTGAATGACTGTTCATGTTTTTTATTTCTCATGCAATAAAGTAGTGGTTGGATATTCAAAGGAAAAAAGTCAATTTACAAATTGTAAATCAAAATAATAAACGTTAACATTTTTGGTGCAAAAATAGTGTCCAGTGTTACTGAACAGTGGAATGGTTGTGTTTATCAAGCTCTGATAATTTAGTATCCATCTTGAAGATATTTTGGTATTGAATGGAATTTAAGATTTGCTTGCAGTGAATGATTATGAACACAAGTGTCCTTATTGCAGCTATGGTTTGATATACATTGCATTCGGAAAGTATTCAGACCCCTTGACTTTTTACACATTTGGTTATGTTACAGCCTTATTCTAAAAAAGGTAAATTTTTTTATCCCTCAATCTGCACACAATAACCCATAATGACAAACCAAAAACAGGTTTTTAGAAATGTTTGCTAATTTATTAAAAATAAAAAACTGATATCACATTTACGTAAGTATTCAGACCCTTTACTGAGTACTTTGTTGAAGCACCTTTGGCAGCGATTACAGCCTCAAGTCTTCTTTGGTATGACGCTACAAGTTTGGCACACCTGTATTTAGGGAGTTTCTCCTATTCTTTGCAGAGCCTTTCAAGCTCTGTCAGGTTGGATGGGAGCGTTGCTCCACAGCTATTGTCAGGTCCAGGCTCTGGCTGGGCCACTCAAGGACATTCAGAGACTTGTCCCGAAGCCACTCCTGCATTGTCTTGGCTGTGTGCTTAGGGTCATTGTCCTGTTGGAAGGTGAACCTTCGCCCCAGTCTGAGGTCCTGAGCGCTCTGGAGTAGGTTTTCATCAAGGAACTCTCTGTACTTTGCTCCGTTCATCTTTGCCTCGATCCTGACTAGTCTCCCAGTCCCTGCCGCTGAAAAACATCCCCACAGCATGATGCTGCCACCACCATGCTTCACCGTAGGGATGGTGCCAGGTTTCCTCCAGACTTGACGCTTGGCATTGTCCAAATAGTTCAATCTTGGTTTCATCAGACCAGAGAATCTTGTTTCTCATGGTCTGAGAGTCCTTTAGGTGCCTTTTGGCAAACTCCAAGCGGGCTGTCATGTGCCTTTTACTGAGGAGTGGCTTCCGTCTGGCAACTCCACCATAAAGGCCTGATTGGTGGAGTGCTGCAGAGATGGTTGTCCTTCTGGAAGGTTCTCCCATCTCCACAGAGGAACTCTGGAGCTCTGTCAGAGTGACCATTGGGTTCTTGGCCACCTCCCTGACCAAGACCCTTCTCCACCGATTGCTCAGTTTGGCTGGGCGGCCAGCTCTAGGAAGAGTCTTGGTGGTTCCAGACTTCTTCCATTTAAGAATGATGGAGGCCACTGTGTTCTTGGGGACCTTCAATGCTGCAGACATTTTTTGGTACCCTTCCCCAGATCTGTGCCTCGACACAATCCTGTCTCAGAGCTCTATGGACAATTCCTTCAACCTCATGGCTTGGTTTTTGCTCTGACATGCACTGTCAACCGTGGGACCTTATATAGACAGGTGTGTGCCTTTCCAAATCATGCCCAATCAAATGAATTTACCACAGATGGACTCAATCAAGTTGTAGAAACATCTCAAGGATAATCAATGAAAACAGGATGCAACTGAGCTCAATTTCGAGTGTCATAGCAAAGGGTCTGAATACTTAGGTAAATAAGGTGTGTGTATATATATATATATAAAAAAAATTAGCAAACATTTCTAAAAACGTGTTTTTGTGTTGTCATTATGGGGTATTGTGTGTAGATTGCTGAGAATGTAATTATTTTTTTCATCCTTTTTAAAATAAGGCTGTAAGGTAACAAAGTGGAAAAAGTCAAGGGGTCTGAATACTTTATGAAGGCACTGTACAAGCAAAGGGGATATGGGCATTTATTCATAACACCAATACATAAACATTTCTTGACAGTTGTATGTGTTGCAATAACTGTCATCCGATCAACGTTTATATACCCCCATATCACACACTAACAAACAATTAATTAATTGGTGAGAGAGGTCTCATCACTTTCATTTGTAACACTTGTAGCTTTAGAATCGCGGCAAAGTTGGTTTCTGTTTCAATTCAGTCGTGTTCGCGTGGGTCAACCAAAATCACTCTAATGTGCCTCCCACAATACAGGTGATGGCTGCATGGTGCAGTTGGTGAGAAGTACTGCAGCGACTTAAAGCTGAGAGGAAGAGGAATTCACAACTCGGAGGAAAATCTGTCTCCCTCCAGCAGGTGGCGTTTTCTCGTTATTTCGCCACCAAGCGAGGAGTTTTTGTATGGAGGTCAGAGTGTCAAATTTAGTCAACAAAAAATGAATGGCTTATTTGCTACGTGAGGTTTAATTGATCGAATAGAAGTTTCGTAATGCTTAAGTTGTACTTATATAAGTAGGACACGTAACATCCCGGCAACTTTGAGAAAAAACACTTTATACCGGAGTCGTCTGCATATTCATGTTATGAGTCTGGTAGCATCTCCTTTGAATACCGGCGGTTGACGTCAATAACTAATCAAATGTAAAAATTATAATTACAATAATGAGATGTATCCACCAATCCAAAGAAAAGATAGGCGGGAGCTAGACAGCCAACCGTGTTGCTTTGTTGACAACGACTCCCATTGTTAGGGCGGAGAGACGTGTATCTTGTCGGTATATCCGTAATCTTTGCTTAAAGGCAACCATCAAAAGCTGCATGCCCTTTGATCACATGGTTTTTGTAAAGTAGTCAAGGTTCCTGTCGCTGTAGTTTCCACTAGTTACCACAGCCACAAAGTCAGAATATCACCATATCGTAAATATGAATGAAAACAACAAATTGCTTTTTAGTCTTAACTTAAGGTCAGGGTTAGTCATAAGGTTAGCAGTGTGGTTAAGGATAGGGTTGCGGTTAAGGTTTAACGTCAGATTTTGGAAGAAAGGCGGGTTTATGAATTTGGCTGCGTTAACTAGTGACGACCTATCTGTGGCTGTTGTAACTAGTGACGACCCAGTACTGTCTTTGCAGTTAACTTCAACCTAGCTTCCTTTTCCGCTGAAAACCGGATGTGGGAACTCAATAAGGTTTAGCCACAATAGGGGCATTTTGCGGATCATCTTCAAAATAAAAGTCCCGCATTGAAAGTGATTCAAAATGATTGAAATTTTTATTTTAGTCATTTAGCAGACGCTCTTATCCAGAGCGACTTCGAGTTAGTGAGTGCATACATTTTCATACTGGACCCCCGTGGGAAATAGTGGAATCATGCCCTATTTGGACTAGATAATGCTAAAAAGGCCGGAATGTTGTTATAAAAATTAAACAAAAGACAATAATTAGTTAATTTGACACACAAAAAATAAAAATCTTGAAATCGCACTGTGGATGTATTAGACTTTAGGATTGCGTGGAGGGCCTAACCTATGGATGTTGCACCCATGAAATTAGGTATCAGCCTACTTACTCAGTGACACTCACAGAACACAACTGTGTAAAGTATACACAAATATTAGCATCTTAGCTCTTATAACAGGATTTTTACTGTGGGAAATCACCTTTCCAGTCAGTCTATTGTGTGTATTGGACATTCATATTGCACTGTGCAGCCTAACCTATGGAATGGCTGAATAGTGAGGTGATTTCCCACAGTTAAAGTTCCCAAATATGAGCTACAACGCTAATATTTGTGTAAACTCTTCAGAATTTTAATCTGTGGGTGTCACCAAGTAGGCTGATACCCCAATTCATGGACCCAAGATACATAAGGCTGTACAGTGCATATAAGTATGCCCCCACAGGAGGCTGCTGAGGGAGAACGGCTCATAATAATAAATAATAATTTATTATTATTTTATAATAATGGCCGGAGGGGAGTAAATTGAATGGCATCAAACACATGGAAACCATATGTTTGATGTATTTGACACAATTCCACTCCAGCCATTACCACGAGCCCGTTCTCCCCAATTAAGGTGCCACCATCCTCCTGTGGACTGTGGCCCCAATGCAATTCTAAAGTGTAATACATCCACAGTGCAATTTCAACAAATTAACTAAATATTGTCTTTTGTTGAATTTATATAACATTCCGACCTTATTTAGCATTATCTAGTCCAAATATGGCATGATTCCACTATTTGTATCCGTTTGAATCGCTTTCAATTAGGAGCTTTTATTTTGAAGGCAAGGCGCAAATTCCACTATTGTGGCTAGCTTTATACAGGTCCCAGCTAGCGAGCTAGGAAGCTAACGCGAACTCTGTGCTAGTGTGTTCTGAGAAAATGTCTCCGCTAAGTGATAATCCAGCTGAAAAAGAAAGGTAGGTAATATTAGATGCATATCTCTTGTTTTTCCATGAAACGTTTGTGAATAGAAGTCCTAACGTTACCTGTGAACAGAAAAACAAGCGAAGAGAAGACAGCCATATGTGTTAGCTAAATTAGTTAGCTCACACTAGCTAGCGTGCCAACGAAAATCGGTAGCCAACATTGAAGTTAGTTGGCTAGCCATTTTCTTTGTCGTTACAAATGAAAAGACGTATGAACTTGTAATTGTATTGTTGGATGCAGTTGAGGCGGCAGTAGCGTTTGTTAGCTAGCTGTTGCTATTCACGTGACGTGTGCAACCCTACTTGAGTGCACTGAATCCAGATGAAATGAGCTAGATAGCAAATTTAGCAGCTGGCCAATTAGATAGCCATCAAGTTATGAATAGCTAGTTACCTAACATGTTCTTCCTGATTTACTCTGTTGCAGGTTTATCTGCATATACCCTTCCTATGTAAACAGTAAGAAGACCCTAGCAGAGGGGAGACGGATACCTGCTGAAAAGGTAAACCAAATCTGCAACATTGTTCTAATTTATTTGGTTCAATGCATGGTGGACCACTTGCTATTGCCGATCTATCTTGGTAAATTGACACATACACACCACTATGGTCTACCTTTACCACAAGTATACACTTCTTGATACTGATTCATTATAGCCTATGTCAGCCAAACTCAATTGGTGGTCCGGATCCAGAGAAGGGTCAATCCGGACCCGACAACATCGCATTTTGTTATATAAAAGTAAATACATTATTTTTAAACGGCTTTTAAAAAATCAACGGGCGCAGTGGCCTCTTTAACTCAGCGGTCTCTTTAACTCAGCGGCCTCTCGCTCTCTCTCGAAGCAACGCCCACCTCTACTAGTGCCCTTTCTAATCCAATCGCGTGGTTATATGCAAATATAAGAGGCCGCGTTTTACCCTATCACATTAATCAAAATATCCTTAGCGGAACCTTGGGACAAACAGGCAGAAATATTTGGCCGCGGTTCAACTGTAAATATCACAGAAAGAAGGAGCTTAGTTACCAGTATCTTTGTTAATATGGCTTGTTCAAAAAAATGAAAAGTTTACTCTGAAAAACCGTATGTTCAAAGACGAGTGGACGGAACAGTATTTATTTATTCTCCCCGCAACTAGCACAAAACCAATTTGCCTGATATGCATTGAGTCCGTAGCTCTCGTGAAAAGTGCCAATGTTAAGCGCCATTATGACACCAGGCATAGTAAATTCGATCAGACGTATCCCCTGAACACGGAGGTGAGAACAAACAAGATTAACCAACTCAAATCCCAATAAGTCCTTTAAGATTCCCTGACAGCCCAATAACGTGCAATGGCGTGTTCACTGAGGATAGCTTGGGTTTTGGGAAAACACACACAAAATAAAAGCTTTTTCAGACGCTGAGATGGTAAAATAGTGCATGTGTGAAGTTGCTGACACCTTGCTTGAAGCTAAACAAAAAGATGAGCTCAGGGAAGAAAATGTGGCTTTGAAGGAGCAGGTTGGTGATTGTGGCCCTGTCACTTTCTGGGGAAAGATGGTGCCTGCAGCTGATGTCCCTGTTCTCAAGAAACTGGCACTATACATCCTGACCATGTTTGGCTCCACATAACAGCTGTGAATCAGCCTTCTCCACAATTAACTTTTTAATTAAGTTTTAATTAATTCTTAGTCTCATTTAATGTATTTAATGTACATTTTATAAAAAACATGTTTTCTAAGTCGTAGACGACTATGTTTGTTACTACACTGTACCACAGCGCCGATAATGGACATTTGTGTCACTGGACCTTCTCTAATAGTAGTTGAGTACCCCTGGCCTATGTCCTCAAGAGTGTGTTGAGGGATAAGGCTGACATCTTGGTTTTCCGCTCTGTACTCAACCAGGCAGTGGAGAATCCTACTTGTGCTGAGATCCGTGATGTGTTGACAGCAGCGGGGGCAAATGTTCTTGTGGAGGTAATGACCAATATTACATCAATAATGGATTGCAAAGCTACATATGGTGCTTTACATAGGAGGGGAACTCTTCATTCATTACCATTGTGTAGCTCGCACCTAGGTGATTCGACAACAGCCATTTTCCATCGTCAAACACGTCACCATAAGTTAGGGGTATGGCATTGCCTGATTATAAGTCTCTAATTGTTGTTCAATTGACCAACCACAGAACAAGATGTACTCCAGAGAGTGGAACAGAGACGTGACATTCAGAGGAAGAGTACGTGTTCAGTTAAAGCAGGAGGATGGAACTCTCTGCTCAGACAAGTTTGCATCACGTGAGTTTGTGAAGGGGAGGAGCAATGGCCTATGGTTCAAATTAGCCAAACTGGAAGCAATGCAGTCTGTTTTCATCATCAACCGGTCTCACAACGCACAGTTGTGTGTGTGACACCATTTACTTTTTTTTTTATGCTTTGCTTTCCTTCTGATTGTCCCTAAAGGTAAAGACGTGATGATCTACTGTGCTGAGATGATCCCCAAACTGAAGACCAGGACCCAGAAGGGTGCAGGGGCAGACTCAGGCTCCCAGCAAGGGGAGGGCAGCAAGAAAAGCAAGAAGAAGAGGAAGTAGAGGCCCTGTCCAGTCACACAAAGGTCCCCATATTACTGTTCAGTTTACTGTAAGAAACCAAGCAAGGAAGGAAGTCTGTCACAAGGAACTGGCAAGTGTCAAACAGAAAGAGTGAGAAAATACAAATTTATGTGAGGTAATTATTTTGTATAGGCCCGTATGTATGATGCTATGATGTGATATGCCATCAGTCACATGTAAACATGTATATTTTGTGAATGTTATGTATACATCAAAGTATTCTGTTTCAATTGCTGATTGACTGCCCTGTGGTCTTAGGGAAATGAAAGTCAAATAAACAATGATTGCTTCCACTTTGTTCTGACAGTGAGAATCAATTGTATTATTCTAGTCAAGCTATTATGACACTTAACTTTTTCTTTTACCCATCCCTTATTTGCATTATTATTTTTTTTACAGATATTTCTTTCCTCATCTGTGTCTATATAAAATAAATAAATGACTTGAGGTCACACATACAAAGCATGTCAAATGTTTTCACTTGTTTCAATTTATTTAGGCAGGTTTCATGCTTAGTTTTTAACTATACTGAACAAAAATATAAACGCAACATGCAAAAATGTCATTGCTTTTCCTGAGTTATATTTCATATGAGGAAATTGGTCAATTCAAATAAATTCATTAGGCGCTAATCTATGGATTTCACATGACTGGGAGTAAGATATGCATCGGTTGGTCAAACATACTTAAAAAAAAAAAATAGGCCTCACAATGGGTCTTGGGATCTCGTCACTGTATTTTTGTGCATTCAAATTGCCATTGATAAAATGCAATTGTGTCCGTAGCTTATGCCTGCCCATATACCCCACTGCCATCATGGGGCACTATTCACAACATTGACATTAGCAAACCGCTCGCCCACATGACACCATACACATGGTCTGCGGTTTTGAGGCTGGTTGGACGTTCTACCAAATTAATTAAAGCGACGTTGGAGGCGGCTTATAGTAGAGAAATGAACATTAAATTATCTGGCAACAGCTCTGGGTGACATTCCTGCAGTCAGCATGCCAATTGCACGCTCCCTCAACTTGAGGCATCTATGTCATTGTGTTGTGTGACAAACCTGCACATTTTATAGTGGCCTTTTATTGTCCCCAGCACAAGGTGCACCTGTGTAATGATTATGCTGTTTAGTCAGCTTCTTCATATGCCACACCCGTCAGGTGGATGGATTATCTTGGCAAATGAGAAATGTTCACTAACAGGGATGTAAACAAATATGTGCACAAAACTTGAGAGAAATAAGCTTTTTGTGCTTATGGAACATTTCTGGGATCTTTTATTTCAGCTCATGAAACATGGGACCAACACTTTACATGTTGCGTTCATATTTTTGTTCAGTGTATAATGTAATGAATTGAGATTCAATGTTTTGTTCAGTAAACACCATAGACCTACATCTATCCAGTGTTTCTGCTTTTATTTGATGATGACACGGCAGTGCTTATTCTAATAATAATATGCCATTTAGCAGACGCTTTTATCCAAAGCGACTTACAGTCATGCGTGCATTCATTTTTTGTGTGTACGTGTGGTCCCGGGGATCGAACCCACTACCTTGGCGTTACAAGCGCCGTGCTCTACCAGCTGAGCTACAGAGGACCATTCTAAGATTGTGCAGAGTTGTCTCTAATATATGTGGTTAGATTTGGGGTATTTTCTTGAGTAATAATTTGCCTACTGGTTATTGGATAGCTGGTGTCAATAGTTGCTCATGTAGTTTCCTGTGGGTTTGTCTCAGTTCTCTGTTGTGCGTTAACCCTGTGGTAACGTTTAGAAAGGAGAGCTCAACGATAATGTAAGGTTGCAAGTTTTCAGTATAATTTTTGGTGAACTCTTGCGTTGCACCTGTTAAGTTATTAACTTAAGTGGAAAATACTGAGGTATTGTGATAATATTTTAAGACAATTGTTTTGCACATAAAATGTAAAGGCCTTAAAAGCCACAGGTTCTGCTAAATTATATATTGCATTGTGACAAGTAATATACAAACTAACAAACAACATTCCGAATGTATTGTAGATTGAACAGTTTCAATTCTAATTCAGTTAATTTAGTCTCAGATGGTATATAGACAGTATGAATGTGGCCCTCAATCATGAATGATTATTAGTGACATCACAGGCAACACCTTTGTCATCTGGATAGCTAGAGTCAAGATGAAGAGGACAGTCAACACCATCTGGTTTGTTAACCTGGCTGTGGCTGACCTGCTCTGCTGTGTCTCCATCCCTTTCTCTATGGCTGAAATCATACTGAACCACCACTGGCCCTATGGAAAGGCTATGTGCAAGGTTCTCCCTAACGTCGTCGTCCTCAACATGTTCGCCAGGGTCTTCACTCTGGTCCTTATCAGTTTGGACCGCTTTGCCCTGGTCATCCTGCCTGTCTGGGCCCAGAACCACCGGAGCCTCACCCTGGCCTGGCTGCTGTGTGGTCTGGCCTGGGTACTGGCCCTGCTCCTCAGCCTCCCCTCTATGATCTACAGAGGAATAGTAGTCCTTGGAGATATGAACACGACACTGTGCACCTATCACCACCTACTAGACGAAACTGAGGGCAACCAGTCGGCCATTACAGCTATCAAAGCCACCCACGTCACCAGGCTAGTGCTCGGCTTCCTCGTCCCCTGTTGGTCATCGCTGTCTGCTACCTGCTCATCGGCAGGAGGGTGAGCAGTGGCCGCTTTAAATCCCATAGGTCCTTCCGGATCATATTGGGTGTTGTGGCTGTGTTCTTTATGTGCTGGCTGCCGTATCACATCATAGGGCTGGGGCTGGTGATGGAGTATGGAGGGGAGGCCTCGGAAGACATGGCCCAGGCTCTGGAACCCCTGGCCATCTCTCTGGCTTACGTCAACAGCTGCCTCAACCCTCTTCTGTATGTCTTCATGGGTCAGGACTTCAAGGAGAGGGCCAGGGTGTCTCTTAGGAAAATATTTGAGAATGTATTCAGCAAGGATGTGACAATGCGTTCCTCTGTGTACTCTAAAGGACAGTCAGCTGTCACGGTCCACAAACTCATCTGAGGCTCATGTCTAAGTCAGACAAAAAATAAAAGGAAACACTCTTGTGTCATAGTTACACATTATGTAGATGAAAAAGCATGTGTTGGTGTTTTCTGACTGGTTGAGGTACTAAATGAGCATAATCTCATTAAGAAGCAATTAAGAAATTAGACATTGACCAAAACAAAAGATGATTTGAAGTGCCATAATATGGACTTGGTCTTTTACCAAATATATCTATCTTCTGTATACCACCCCTACCTTGTCAAAACACAACTGATTGGCAAAACACAACTGATTCCACAAATTAACTTTTAACAAGGCACACCTGTTAATTGAAATGCATTCCAGGTGACTACCTCATGAAGCTGGTTAAGAGAATGCCAAGCGTGTGCAAAGCTGTCATCAAGGCAAAGGGTGGCTACTTTGAAGAATCTCAAATATAAAATATATTTTGATTTGTTTAACACTTTTTTGGTTACTACATGATTCCATATGTGTTATTTCATAGTTTTGATGTCTTCACTATTATTCTACAATGTACAAAATAGTAAAAATTAAGAAAAACCCTTGAATGAGTAGGTGTGTCCAAACATTTGACTGGTACTGTATGTAAATGAGATATTTCTGTATTTCAATTTTAAAAAATGTGCAAAACTTAAGAAAAACATGTTTTCACTTTGTCATTATGGGGTATTGTGTGTAGATGGGTGAGATAGAGAAATCAATTTAATCCATTTTGAATTCAGGCTGTAACACAACAAAATGTGGAATAAGTCAAGAGGTATGAATACTTTCTCAAGGCACTGTAGATGACCAGCAGGGTCAAATAATAATCACTGTGGTTATAGAGGGTGCAACACGTCAGCACCTCAGGAGTAAATTACTCTGTAATGTTCTACTCCGTAATGTTATACTGTACCATCTCCCAATCTTGTACATTTTGTCAAATCATTTCTATTTTGATCCTTGGCCATTGATAATGTATGATTTTACACTTCTCAAACACAGTCACATGATGCTGTATACCAGATATTTTAGTTTATTCTAATTAAATTCTTTTTTTTGTAAGAAAAAGCTAACAGCACTCCCTTGCATAGCTTATCTTAACATCAATACATAAGTAGACACCCTAAACACGTTGACATAGTGTCAATTCAAAGCACAATTCTATAATAATAAATAATAATAATATGCCATTTAGCAGACGCTTTTATCCAAAGCGACTTACAGTCATGCGTGCATACATTTTTTGTGTATGGGTGGTCCCGGGGATCGAACCCACTACCTTGGCGTTACAAGCGCCGTGCTCTACCAGCTGAGCTATAGAGGACCACATATTCTCGTTAAACTGATGACTGAGAGACTAACTTCTCCTCTCAGATAAAGGAACTAGGCCTATAACTAGGGCTTAACACATTTCTCAGAAACCTCGGAAACTGTCCACATGCATTTTGTCTTTATTCAAATGAGTGGTTTAAATTTCACACACTTTCTGCTCTCTCTATGTTGCCACTGGGTCTGGAGTTGAATTTTACACAGAATAATAGAATATTCATGCAAATGAATTATGTTAAACATTATGAAATTCTATCTATATTCAGGCCCGGAAATTGGGACAATTACACATTTCTATGGTTTCTCTATACTTTCCATACTTTTCTTTCTTGAAAAAACATACCATATTCTGTCAATCTTCATCATGTCTCCTCCCGATCACATTGTATATTCCTCCAACACTCCGAACAAAGTTAAACAACAACAAATTACCCCACCTGTCACCATGACTGTCACTCTGACATACAGTCAAGTCTTCACATACGCCCCTGTACTTATTTTACTTTAAAACAGATGGTCGCCTCAAGACTACGACATGAGTGTTAATGACAAAGTCTGTACAGCATGGCTCTGCAACTAATCATTCGGTGACATCCCATCCATCTGACTTTTTGCCGTACCGTCTCCCTCACAAGAAGTAAAAATCACTTCAGGTATAGTATTTCACCTCAATCTATTGTCTTCATGTCATCATCTAAAATGGAGAAGTTAGTCCTAGTTAACCCTCTATCATTAGTCAGGGTACCAGTCTTTTTAGCTAATATTCCACTCCTTGTCACTCCTGTAAATTTCCAAAGATTGTCTTTGGCAAATGACAGGAGTTGCAATGAGTGGAATGTAATAGCTGAACAGAGATGGCAACCAGGCTAATCTACGTATCATGCCCTCAGTCAGATGGTTTAAAATGATGTAGATTCTAGAATGTAGATTAGAAGGTCATTGACTGGGTATCTTGAAGGCCTGTTGGGGTATCTTGAAGGCCTGTTGGGTCATCTTGGCCCTTCTGATGTGATTCTCTTCGAAACGCTCCAGCTGCTGGTTCTGATGCTTCAGCCTCCTGAGCCACTCCTCCCGCAGCCTGTTGGAAGGATGATGAACATTACCATCTCTACTTCATAGAGAATCAATCTGATAAAATAATTGACAGTGTGATACATGGAGGACTTGCAATTACAGCATAACATCTATGTAGAATACAACACCAAAACCTATCATGGCTCTATGAAGTGCATTTTCTTATCACCATGTCTAATATTTACACATCTCTTTAGGAGTAAAATATGTTTTCCTCAGCCTTTTTAATGTCCTGCAGCAATGGTCCTTTAACGCAAAGATGACTTTAATAACTAACGCATTGATTTACTAATTAACATAGTGTCACCTCCACTGGTCTCCCTGTCACTCACATAAACAAGATGTTACCATGACACATGATCCTATTCAAACCTACAACATGTCCATCAACAAGCACCAAGGGGAATGTTAATAATAAGGATTCCTGGTATTTCAGGCCTCGCGGCTGGCCACATGACACAGATGCCACATTTCGCAATGCTAATCATATCTCTAATGATCAGACAGGGGTTCAAATACTATTTGAAATAATCTCAAGTACTTAATGGACCACCTATAGAGCCATTTTCTGTTTACCATCAAATGTCATGCTCATCATAACATCAAAATGCTCCTTAGCAGGATGCTGATGTTGGGACTTTGACAAACTGAACAGTGAGTGAGTGATGACCAAGAAAACACACAAGATTGTTGGCTATAACTATGTTCAACAAGTATATTAACCTTCTTGCTTTATCTAACTCTATTTGTGATATTTTACCTTGCCACACTGGCTTGCTAGCTGCGATCTGCAATGTTGTAGACGATAACCATCTGATTACGTGTTCATTATTGCACAAGCTGCATTTGAAGTTGCATGTGATCGTATCCACTGCTAGGTAAACAACAAGGTTTCTGATGACAAACTGTGCAACTTCTCATGGCGTGGCTGGGAAATGGGTCTATAGAATGGTCCCAAAACGGCAAACTCCGCACACCTGGCACTCCAGGCAGGCTAGAGCAAATGCTCAAAGTATTTTGAACCCAGGTCTGAACACAATACACCAGTGCCTCAGCATTAGGCCTAATGCTGGTAGTGGAGTTATGAGACATACAGTATTTCCTGACCTCTCCACCTTTCTTTCACTCATCCCTCTCTCCCTCCCTCCATCCTCCCCTCGCTGGCAGCAATTACCTTTGCAGTCAGCTATTTCATTTTGTAACGAAGGGGATTTGTGCATCACACAGATACACATATTAATACAGGGAGGATCAGCCTTTAAAGCCCATTGTGTTATTCTGTGTGTGAACAATCAATAGGGCTGCTTTAGAGAGCTCATCCCAGCTGTTCCAAAGGAAACACATTCTGCTCACATTGATTAGTCACAGGACCAAAGAGGAAGGATTAGGGTGCATTTATAACACTCTACGTTCTAATCCCTACTGACCTTACTGCAGCGGCAGAGCACAGCACACTGCCTGACTGCCTGTCTCCCTGCCTGCCTGCCTACCTACCTGACTGCCTGCATATCTTCCTTCTTGTCTCCCTGCCTGTTTGCCTGCCTGTCTGTAGATAAGCTCTGTAGCCTACCCGCCTCAGCCTGCCATCGATTAGAACTCATTTGCATGTAATTTATGCTTCAAGGGTGCAAGGCGTGTTGTCTTGGTTACTGTGGGTTAAGTTCTGAGCAGCATCTCAAGAACAGATGCTCATTATGAGGAGATTGGTTCTGATATTAGACTAGTTCCTGTCCTATGCAGAATTTACTTATAGGCTACCAAACCAACAGGCTGTGTTGCAGTAAAGAAACACTGTAGAAAATCCACTTTTCTACAGCACTATTCTTCATAACAGTGATGGTATACAGTGGGGAAAAAAGTATTTAGTCAGCCACCAATTGTGCAAGTTCTCCCACTTAAAAAGATGAGAGAGGCCTGTAATTTTCATCATAGGTACACGTCAACTATGACAGACAAAATGAGGAAAAAAAATCCAGAAAATCACATTGTAGGATTTTTAATGAATTTATTTGCAAATTATGGTGGAAAATAAGTATTTGGTCAATAACAAAAGTTTCTCAATACTTTGTTATATACCCTTTGTTGGCAATGACACAGGTCAAACATTTTCTGTAAGTCTTCACAAGGTTTTCACACACTGTTGCTGGTATTTTGGCCCATTCCTCCATGCAGATCTCCTCTAGAGCAGTGATGTTTTGGGGCTGTCGCTGGGCAACACGGACTTTCAACTCCCTCCAAAGATTTTCTATGGGGTTGAGATCTGGAGACTGGCTAGGCCACTCCAGGACCTTGAAATGCTTCTTACGAAGCCACTCCTTCGTTGCCCGGGCGGTGTGTTTGGGATCATTGTCATGCTGAAAGACCCAGCCACGTTTCATCTTCAATGCCCTTGCTGATGGAAGGAGGTTTTCACTCAAAATCTCACGATACATGGCCCCATTCATTCTTTCCTTTACACAGATCAGTCGTCCTGGTCCCTTTGCAGAAAAACAGCCCCAAAGCATGATGTTTCCATCCCCATGCTTCACAGTAGTTTTTTTTATTTTTTTTATTTCACCTTTATTTAACCAGGTAAACCAGTTGAGAACAAGTTCTCATTTACAACTGCGACCTGGCCAAGATAAAGCATAGCAGTGCGATAAAAACAAACACAGAGTTACATATGGGGTAAAACAAAACAAAGTCAAAAATACAACAGAAATACATATAATATACAGTGTGCAAATTTAGCAAGTTATGGAGGTAGGCAATAAAATAGGCTATAGTGCAAAATAATTACAATTAGTATTAACACTGGAATGATAGATGTGCAAGAGATGATGTGCAAATAGAGATACTGGGGTACAAATGAGCAAAATAGATAACAATATAGGGATGAGGTAGTTGGGCGGGCTAATTTCAGATGGGCTGTGTACAGGTGCAGTGATCGGTAAGGTGCTCTGACAACTGATGCTTAAAGTTAGTGAGGGAGATAAGTGTCTCCAGCTTCAGAGATTTTTGCAATTTGTTCCAGTCATTGGCAGCAGAGAACTGGAAGGAATTGCGGCCAAAGGAGGTGTTGGCTTTGGGGATGACCAGTGAGATATACCCGCTGGAGCGCAGACTACGGGTGGGTGTTGCTATGGTGACCAATGAGCTAAGATAAGGCGGGGATTTGCCTAGCAGTGATTTATAGATGGCCTGGAGCCAGTGGGTTTGGCGACGAATATGTAGTGAGGACCAGCCAACAAGAGCGTACAGGTCACAGTGGTGGGTATTATATGGGGCTTTGAAAACAAAACGGATGGCACTGTGATAGACTACATCCAATTTGCTGAGTAGAGTGTTGGAGGCTATTTTGTAAATGACATCGCCGAAGTCAAGGATCGGTAGGATAGTCAGTTTTACGAGGGCATGTTTGGCAGCATGAGTGAAGGAGGCTTTGTTGCGAAATAGGAAACCGATTCTAGATTTAGGTATGGTGTTCTTTGGATGCAACTCAGCATTATTTGTCCTCCAAACACGACGAGTTGAGTTTTTACCAAAAAGTTCTATTTTGGTTTCATCTGACCATATGACATTCTCCCAATCCTCTTCTGGATCATCCAAATGCACTCTAGCAAACTTCAGACGGGCCTGGACATGTACTGGCTTAAGCAGGGGGACACGTCTCGCACTGCAGGATTTGAGTCCCTGGCGGCGTAGTGTGTTACTGATGGTAGGCTTTGTTACTTTGGTCCCAGCTCTCTGCAGGTCATTCACTAGGTCCCACCGTGTGGTTCTGGGATTTTTGCTCACCGTTCTTGTGATCATTTTGACCCCACGGGGTGAGATCTTGCGTGGAGCCCCAGATGGAGGGAGATTATCAGTGGTCTTGTATGTCTTCCATTTCCTAATAATTGCTCCCACAGTTGATTTCTTCAAACCAAGCTGCTTACCTATTGCAGATTCAGTCTACCCAGCCTGGTGCAGGTCTACAATTTTGTTTCTGGTGTCCTTTGACAACTCTTTGGTCTTGGCCATAGTGGAGTTTGGAGTGTGACTGTTTGAGGTTGTGGACAGGTGTCTTTTATACTGATAACAAGTTCAAACAGGTGCCATTAATACAGGTAACGAGTGGAGGACATAGGAGCCTCTTAAAGAAGAAGTTACAGGTCTGTGAGAGCCAGAAATCTTGCTTGTTTGTAGGTGACCAAATACTTATTTTCCACCATAATTTGCAAATAAGTTCATTAAAAATCCTACAATGTGATTTTCAGATTTTTTTTTTCTCAATTTGTCTGTCATAGTTGACGTGTACCTATGATGAAAATTACAGGCCTCTCTCATCTTTTTAAGTGGGAGAACTTGCACAATTGGTGGCTGACTAAATACTTTTTTCCCCCACTGTATAGTTGATAAGGCAGTGTGGCTATTGACAGAGATACTTATTTTGACAAAGCACTGCTCTTCATTCTGGATTCCTCATTCCCCATCATATCGCTGTGACTTTCGATTTTCTCCTCCCAGTATTTCTTTAGCTTGTGTTTATCATGGATCCGAGCCAAGCTCATGTTCTGAAAGAAAGGAAGGAAGGAAGGAAGGAAGGAAGGAAGGAAGGAAGGAAGGAAGGAAGGAAGGAAGGAAGGAAGGAAGGAAGGAAGGAAGGAAGGAAGGAAGGAAGGAAGGAAGGAAGGAAGGAAGGAGTAATTTCAATTCAGGATAACATTTTAGCCTGAAACTCAGGCAAATGTTTATCGTTACAATTTTAATGTAAGTATTGATATCTGTGTTAATACAGGGAGTGTGTTCTAAATATTACCACTGTGCACTACCTGGTCTCTATTGATTTTATTACTCTTTAATGGAGTCTCTGCTCCCTCATGGTGAGTGTAGGAACATGCTCACTAAATAGTTCATGAGGTACAAACAAACACACACATCGCTGGGAGTTGAGAAACACTTGACAGAGAAACACTTCACAGCTCAGAAACACAGAGAGACAGAAAGACGGGAGACTTACTGCCAAGGTTGGATCAGTGTCCTCTCCTCTCTCTGATGATGAGGGTCTGCGGTGCTGCTATCAGTCTGAAACAGTAGTACACACACTCCCTCTACTCTCTCTCTCTCTCTCTCTCTCTCTCTCTCTCTCTCTCTCTCTCTCTCTCTCTCTCTCTCTCTCTCTCTCTCTCTCTCTCTCTCTCTCTCTCTCTCTCTCTCTCTCTCTCTCTCTCTCTCTCTCTCTCTCTCTCTCTCTCTCTCTCTCTCTCTCTCTCTCTCTCTCTCTCTCTCTCCCTCTCCTCCCATGGCTGTCTGTGTATTTCTGAAACAATGACACTGGTCAGCCCCCCTGTCCCATTCCGTTCCACTCTGCCAGCGTCGGGACACATTGCTAACAGAGGCAAAAAGGAATTCCACAATTCCCACTCAGACAGTGGGCGTTATGCTCCACACACAAACAGTCTGGTCCATCCGATGACACTGGGCTTAATACAAACCCACCCCAGTGCCGTGGGGCAAGCAGGTGCTTAACCAGGGCTTAGCCAGCCTCCACACCCCCAATGGCCTGAAGAGACCAGGGACAGAGGGACAGCTAATACCCAGGACTGCTGGGGCATGATTAGACATTTTAACTAGAAAAATATTAAATGCGCACATCCAGTGTTTCAAAGCAGAAACACCTGATTAACCTGCTCTCTCACCACCACCTCAACATTTTACATGCTACCTATTCACAGGGATGGGGCTGTTGTGGAGGCCACACAAAGGTGGGTTCTAAAATGTGCAGGCCTGAACTACTGAATTGTCAATTTGGTGGCTGTGCCTGCTCGAAGGGAAAGAAATTGAAAAAGTATGAATATCTGCAGTTTTTATGGTGTCCAACACTTCCCATGTACGGTCGTGGTCAAACGTTTTGAGAATGACACAATATTGGTCTTCACAAAGTTCGCTGCTTCAGTGTTATGAGATATTTTTGTCAATGCAATGATGACGGCACGTGTTTCCTTGCAGGTGTTCGTTGTTTGCAGTAATTTGATGTTGTAATATCGCAAACAGACGTGGCAGTTTCACCATTAAGGATTCCAGCTTTAAGTGTTTACTTCTTGAACCCACCCAACACAGATCTGGTAGCAAACCCCCATCTCAACTACTCAGCCGTTAACCCTTCAATCCAAGTCTACAACCACACAACTGACCACTTTCCCAGGCTCGATTGCTACCTCATATAGCGAGCCGGCTGGTGGACAAGATTACCATACCCCCACCATCACAGGAGGTTGGTGGTCCCTTAATTGGGGAGGATGGGCTCATGGTAATGGCTGGAGCGGAATTAGTGGAATGGTATCAAACACATGGTTGCTATGTGTTTGATACCGGTCCAATTGCTCTATCCAGACATTATTATCAGCCATCCTCCCCTCAGCATCCTCCACTGACCACCATGTAACAGCAGCACAGGGTGTTAAGGATCTGGGTGTGCCACCACCACAGGGCTCCTCTCTTTTCTCATGTGGGTGTTTGTGTTAACAATGTTTGTTATCTGAGTCTGGCGGACAGGACAGGGAAGACACCCATAAGGCTTGATTTGATTAAGGTTTGATATGCCAGTATTTTGGCTGGGCAGCTGCCAACCTGGATTTGGCCAAAAGTCGATGGGGTGTGAGACAGTGCGATGTGTGTGGGAGAGGCTGTCTGGTGTGTGTGTGATTAGGGGTTGCGTTTGTGTGTGTGAGGTCATATGAGTGATGGGGTTTTACATCTGATCTTTATATACTTATCATCATTACTAATCAATGCTAAGCTCTACGGGAAAGGGTGAAGAGTGGAAGGGTAGAATGGGGGATGCGTTGTGGCGGAGTAGGGTGCAGAGTGTGACTGAGAAAGTATTGCGTTAGAGTGTTAGCAGTATAGTTAAATAAAGCCGAGCTTTACAACACATTAAAAAATGTTTCAGGCACTGTGATGACCTACAGTATAAGGACTGTTTCAATGTGATGAAAGTTTCATAATGCTGACTCAGAATGTAAGTGATTTTGTGATTGGACCCAGAGCCCTGTAAGCTTGTACAACCATCCGGTATTCTCGCAAGCTTACAATCAGTTTAGTAATTACGAGGCTGAGAGCCCTGAGCTCAAGACAACAAACCAACAGCTAGAAGCAATATGGGCATAACCCCGAACATGCGCACACAAACGCACACACACACACACATGCGCACACGCACGCACACACACACAGTAATTTTCTTGCTATTCCCAGGCCCTTGGCTATACCTGCAGTACAGCCATAAATGCAGATATCGGCAGATCTACGTGCGTGCACGCATGTGGGTGGAGTGGGATTTTTGGTGTATTGGATACCGTTTGGTAACTTGGTATTAGCCTCGCCAGTCCCACTCCCAATGGGGCAATAACAACGTTTTTATTCTTGTCTTTTCATTTTGTGAATGCAAGGAAAAGTTGCCTTCCCTGGCTAGATTTCTCTGGCATCCTGACTAGCTGGCTTTAGCCTGGCTAAAAACATAGCAGGCTAGCTAGCCTTCTTAGTTTCCCTCATATCCATGTGAAATAATCAGATTTATAATTAAAAAGATATGCCCTGACAAATATTATTGTACTTGCCGGTGAAACCTAAAACATTATCCCAGTTTGATATGCTGCTTGTGTATCATGTTTTGGTCACAGAGGGAAAAAAGCACATGGCTATTTTGGCTACAGCAGGTTCTACCATTTCACATTAGCCTGTAATCACTAGTTACACTATATATACAAAAGTATGTGGACACCTTGTATTAAATGCATTCTGAAGAAAACTGTGTGATGTAGGCTCCACTAAATATGAAATGCGTTATGAAGAAAATCATGTAGGTCTACTGTTGCCTACACAAGAAAAGGGCCTTTCTGACTATAAGTGCACCAGTCTCCCAAAGTATTAAGTGAAAACAGAAAACATTATTTGCATTAATAAAAAATAAAAATAAACCTATGGCTACTATTATGCACTACATTGCCTTCAAATTAGTGGATTAAGCTATTTTAGCCACACCCATTGCTGACAGGTGTATAAAATTGAGCACACAGCCATGCAATCTCCATAGACAAACATTGACAGTAGAATAGCCTTACTGAAGAGCTCAGTGACTTTCAACATGGCACCGTCATAAGATGCCACCTTTCCAACAAGTCAGTTCATCAAATGAATGCCCTAATAGAGCTGCCCCGGTCAACTGTAAGTGATGTGAAGTGGAAACGTCTAGGAGCAACAACGGCTCAGCCGCGAAGTGGTAGGCCACACAAGCTCACAGAACAGGGCCGCCGAGTGCTGAAGTGCGTAGCGCGTAAAAATGTCCTCGGTTGCAACACTCACTACAGAGTTCCTATCTGCCTCTGGAAGCAACGTCAGCACATTCGTCAGGAGTTTCATGAAATGGGTTTCCATGACCGAACAGCCACACATAAGCCTATGATCACCATGCGCAGTGGTGTAAAGCTTGCCGCCATTAGACTCTGGTGGAGTGGAAACGCGTTCTCTGGAGTGATGAATCACGCTTCACCATCTGGCAGTCCGACGGATTAATCTGGGTTTGGCGGATGCCAGGAGAACGCTACCTGCCCTCATGCATAGTGCCAACTGTACAGTTTGGTGTAGGAATAATGGTCTGGGGCTGTTTTTCATGGTTCGGGCTAGGCCCCTTAGTTCCAGTGAAGGGAAATCTTAACGCTACAGCATACAATGACATTCTAGACAATTATGTGCTTCCAACTTTGTTGCAACAGTTTGGGGAAGGCCCTTTCCTGTTTCAGCATGACAATGCCCCCGTGAACAAAGCGAGGTCCATACAGAAATGGTTTGTCGAGATCTGAGTGGAAGAACTTGACTGGCCTGCACAGAACCCTGACCTCAACCCCATCAAACACCTTTGGGATGAATTGGAACGCCGACTGCGAGCCAGACCTAATTGCCCAAGATCAGTGCCCGAAGTCACTAATGCTCTTGTGGCTGAATGGAAGCAGGTCCCTGCAGCAATATTCCAACATCTAGTGGAAAGGCTGTTAAAGCAGCAAAGGGGGGACCATCTCCACATTAAAGCCCATTATTTTGGAATGAGATGTTCGACGAGCAGGTGTCCACATACTTTTGGTAATGTAGTGTATTTACTTCTAAACAAAATAACTTTTTGGGTGGATTCTTGTTGTTTGGTTTACTGTTTGAACAGTCGCTGAGATTATTTTTGGTTATCAATGCAAAACACGCTACTTTCATGAATAGCCTTCATAGCCTACAGATCAGAACAAGGAACTAAGCGACAACACTGCCCCACGGCTGCTCAAGGAATGATACGGTGTGTCTCAATTTACAGGTGTTAAAAAATTATGTAGAATGCCGGAGCATATTTTGTGACAACAACGACATTGCAACACTCCGACTCTTGTGTCTGCATAGAGTGTGAAGCAAGATGAAAGGAGAGAGCTATTGTGTTTAAGTGCAGCCTGATCACTGCAGGGTGCTAAGGGCCTGGCAGGAGCCACTTCTCTGGGTTTACAGGCTGTGAATTTCATTGCTGCCCTATAAAGCAGCCTCTGGCAATCAGGAAGGGCAGTGAGAAGGATCCAGGAGGAAAGAGTGAGAGAGAGAGTGTAGGAGAGAGAGAGACAGAGAGACTTAAAGATGCACTATACAGAAATCGCTCTGCCATTTCCTGGTTGCAAAAAAAATAGTTTGCCTAATTTCAGTTTATGTGACAAAACGTGTAGATAATCATCGTAGCATCTAAACCGCTGTGAAATCTATTAAAAATATTGTATTTCAGCTGTTTGATGCTGGTGTACGAAACCGAAAGAACCATAGAAATAGTGCACATAGAAAAGATCTACCGCTTCTGAGACTTGCTTTCAATGAGAATGACATATCTATAACTCACATATCTATGTGAATTTGGTTGGGTGTCCCAAAAAGCAAAAAGTTACATATTGCAGGTTTAAGGATCCCACACACCAGTAAGATTGTCAAACGTTTGCTTGCGGAGAGTACTTATAACCTCTGAACAGTGTCTGCAGTCAATCTCTTTTGTGTCCACACCGCACAGACTTTGAAGCCATCAGCCTTGTTAAAATATTCCAAACCACAAGGTGGCAGTAGCGTTGCATTCTTAAGCTTAGTTTGGCAACACTAGTACTTCTGCATTTTGCTTTGTAGGTATCCAATGTTAGCTAGCTAGCTAGCTGCGCAAATGTTGCTATTGTTGTAGAAAGCCCATGTTGATACTAGCCAGATGGCCAGAGCTAAATAACTAGCTAGCAAGATGATGAAGAAACAATTTAATTCACTCCATAATCCCAAACTGCCAGTGCCATCCCATAGCCAATGTTGTTGCTAGCTAGCTAATGTTAACTAAACCAACATATTTTCCCCTTTTTGTTGTCACTCATGTTGGTTCCCCCACGTGGAGGTTCGTGCTCTCTGATTGGCTCAAAGTCACTTTGTCGGCCACTGAGGAGCATTGCTATTCTACAAGTAGAAAGGGAAGGTTAGTCGGTACCAGGTACATATTTTGTTTTAGCAAGAGAAGGAACGGCCTCCTACTGTGATAAGTACCTATTGGCAATCTATCGGCTGTCAGATTCTCTGTTTCATGCTTTAGATAGAGAGAGAGCGCAAGAGAAAGAGTAGACCCAACCTGCCCCATCTGCCGCCCACTGGCCAAGCTCTCACACACGGATGACATTGGACACTGGCCCTAACGAAGACGGATGACAGCAACTCCCCAGGGATTTAACAGTCAGTCTTGTTAACGGGATACATTCATCCATGTTGATGTGGCGGTCTGAGGGGTCTCTAAGCCAGGCAGTGACTCTAAATGGGGTTGGAAGAGGGAAGGAAATGCCTTATGAATTGTTTTGTGTGTATATACATTTAATACAGACACTTACACACGTGCATGTGCAAGCATGCATGCACACACACTCAACACACATATACAAACACACGCACCAACTCCATTACTCTTCCTGTGATGAGCCATAGAGGTGAGAGTGGGGTTGTATGTCACTCTGCAACAGGAAATAAACGGTGGATGACTTCATGGAAATTCCCATGGTGCAGTAGTGAAAGAATATATATATATTAACCCCGTGATGGGCTGTCTGCTGGGACGACAGGGCTGATGGGACAGGCTGATTATCAGAGGGCTGGATATCATCACCCTCATTACTCCCTTTCACTGCTACTGTTTGTCAAATACTAACATACAGAGACTACACACACACAGACAAAGCCCTGTCTGGGCCCAAAGCTGCACAGATATCACACCACACTAACCAACAGAGAAAAGGCTTGCATAGAGGTTACTAAAGGAAGTTCCCAGCTAACAACAAACGTTCCCAAATCTTTAGAGAATGTTCCCTTTACCTAACTGTTTTCACAGGAATGTTCCAGTGACGTGCAAGGACTGTTTCCAAGAGACCATTCCGTTAACTTTCAGAAAACGGGACATAGGAATGTTCTTGCAAAGTTCCCATGAAACGTGTCAAGAACATTAATATCTTATATTCTGAGAACATGGCAACCATGTTCTGTGTATGTTTGGTGGGACATTGATGGAATATTGTCCTTACCCTCAGAAAACTGGACACAGGAATGTTCTTTCAACATTCTAATGAAACGTGTCTTGAACATTAATCTAGGATATTCTGAGAACATGGCAACCACGTTCTGGGTATGTTCTGTTTGACATTTGTTCTCCTAACTCTAATGCCAAAACATGTTAAAGAGGTTCTCAGGAGGTTTTTGCTAACGTACATAGAATGTTGCCCTAACTAACAGAAAACTGGACACTCAAACATCTGGGGAACATTACGGGTAACATTACAAAAACGTTCTCTTTCCCTAGAATTGTTAGCTGAGTTGAGGGAGAGAAAAAGAGGGTATGGAAAGTATTAAGAGATTGCACATTAGGGTGGGCAGCAGAAAAGAGAGAGAGAGAGATAGGGAGAGGGAGAGAAGGACAGGGAAAAGGGGAGGACAGTATGTGTGTGTGTGTGTGTGTGTGTGTGTGTGTGTGTGTGTGTGTGTGTGTGTGTGTGTGTGTGTGTGTGTGTGTGTGTGTGTGTGTGTGTGTGTGTGTGTGTGTGTGTGTGTGTGTGTGTGTGTGTATGTATGTACAGTGCTATGAAAAAGTATTTGCCCCCTTTCTAATTTTCTCTACTTTTGCATATTTGTGATACTGAATGTTATCAGATCTTCAACCAAAACCTAATATTAGATAAGTGAACAAATAACAATTACATATTTATTTCATAAACAAAGTTATGCAACACCCAATTCTCCTGTGTGAAAAAGTAAACTCTGTATTCCACAGTAAGAACATCATATCAAAGGTCAAGCATGGTGGTGGTGGTGTGATGGTTTGGGGATGCTTTGCTTTCTCAGGACCTGGACGACTTGCCTTAATAGAAGGAACCATGAATTCTGCTCTGTATCAGAGAATTCTACAGGGGAATGTCAGACCATCCGTCTGTGAGCTGAAGCTGAAGCGCAGCTGGGTCATGCAGCAAGACAATGATCCAAAACACACAATCAAGTCTACATGAAAATTGCTAAAAAGCAACACATTTGAAGTTTTGGAATGGCCTAGTCAAAGTCCAGACCTAATCCCAATTGAGATGTTGTGGCAGGACTTGAAACGAGCAGTTCATGCTTGAAAACCCACACGTCACTGAGTTAAAGCAGTTCTGCATGGAAGAGTGGGCCAAAATTCATCCACAGCGACGTGAGAGACTGATCAACAACTACAGGAAGCATTTGGTTGGAGTCATTGCAGCTAAAGGTGGCACAACCAGTTATTGAGTGTAAGGGGGCAATTACTTTTTCACACAGGGGAATTGGGTGTTGCATAACTTTGTTTATGAAATAAATATGTAATTGTTGTGTTATTTGTTCACTTATCTAATATTAGGTTTTGGTTGAAGATCTGATAACATTCAGTATCACAAATATGCAAATGAAGAGAAAATTAGAAAGGGGGCAAATACTTTTTTATAGCACTGTATGTGGGTGTGTTTGTCTGTGTGTCTGTGTGTCTGTGTGTCTGTGTGTCTGTATGTCTGTGTCTGTGTGTCTTCTGGGTGAAAGTGCCCTTGCAGTGAAAGTCAACACTGATGACAGGGCAGGATGCCTGGTGGCTAAGGACTGATAATAGTTAGAATCAGACTGCCCTGATGGCTCCCTGTTTGGGGCAAGAGGGATTCACTCTGGATTTCTCCACTTTAATGTCACACACACACACACACACACACACACACACACACACACACACACACACACACACACACACACACACATACTGAAGAGTAACAGTTAATCAGAGAGAGTGCTGTGAGCTGTCATTACATTAAAGTCAACTAAGTTGTTCGAATGGAATTTAAATAAAAATGGATTATCATAATATCGGCTGGGAAATTGCTTCATCTAATTACACAAACCATTACTGCCAACCTGTGGAATTCTAACAACATAATTTCTCTCCACTTATGTAAATATCTGCAGTTGTCCATAATGGTCACTCTTCCCAAGCCTGTTAGACCCAGGCATGCAGTCCCAAAGGTACCTACCCGAGCAGATAAAGACACTAAACTGTTCTCTCACCACAGGGTGGCAATGTAGAGCTGTTAACTCTTCTTCCCTATACAGCCTGTTTCCTGCTTCCTGTTTTAAAACTTGTGCTATAACCATAGACAATGATAAAGGACTTCCACTATGCTTCCGCCATTTTAAAGTAGTCAAAGTAGTCAACTGGGTGGGGAGTCCTATGGGTTGTAACCTTAATGGCTATGCTGTCACAGACACTTTAATGGCGCAGATATTACTCCTATATCTATCTCTATGGCTGTAACTTGCATGTTGGTCAGGAGTTGTGATTTGGTCAATCATGACCAAAACCACCTGCCACCTGAAGAGCTTCTTCCCTCGCGCTGTGTCCCTCACCAACCAGCCACCTGGTCCACAGTGATCTGATTTTGATTGTGTGTCCCACTTGGATTTTGATCAATGCTGTGCCCAATACAGATTTGTGATGATCAGGTGGAGTTAGGTGCATGGAATAACTATGGTAAGTGTTTGAAATACCAGGTTAAATTAAACCGAAATAAACAGTTCGTTCCATTTTCATATAATCATCTTTGAACTGACAGTGAATCTATTTCTTATTTTATGAAGTTTTACCACCATATATTTTACCACCAGATTTAACTACATGTCAATGTCAACATCTCCTCATCCCAAGTCTCCCTTCCTTCCTTAACCTTGACTCTAGGGCACATTCAGCAGGACGCAATGTTTTGTTACTTTCAGATAGAAATATGCTATGTAGAACAAACATGCCTCTCTGACATGTAGAATACATAATCAACTTGGCTCTATTCATAGCATTTCTATCTGCAACGTTTCAAAACTTTTTCATACTGAACATGGCCCTGGTGTTCTGTATGCATTTTCTGCTGTTATTTCTGCTATGCCAGTGGTAAAAGTGCTGTGCTTTGATGATGTATAAAGTTATTCCACTATAAAGAGCTGCCACTTTCTCTCCCGTCTCAGAACACTTCAAAACCAAGCGTGGAAAGCACAGCTCTCTCTCACATCCATCTGAAGGGAAGCAGAGCTGTGTGAGGAGAGGGGGAAATATAACGTTAGGCTATAAGTGCCACCACACGTTATAGATATGTTCATCATTTAACCATAAACCAACTTGGATAGAAGATCCTAACAGAGCTCAGGCTATACAGTATATCAGCTCACTGAATAAAAACATTAAACGCGTTTTACTGCTAAGAGTGAATTGCTCTATCTCTCTCTCTCTCTCTCTCTCTCTCTCTCTCTCTCTCTCTCTCTCTCTCTCTCTCTCTCTCTCTCTCTCTCTCTCTCTCTCTCTCTCTCTCTCTCTCTCTCTGTGTGTGTATCAAGTTTCAATGTCACACGCATAAGTAAAATGAAATGCCAACAATTCAGTAATCAATAACAATGTAATAGAAAAAATAACATAAGGTAGAACAAAAACACGAGAAAATAAAAATAAGAAATAAGAAGAACACGAGAAAGTACAGGAAGTAAGCACACTGTATACAGGGTCAGTCAGTTCCAGTGCCATATTTACAATGTGCAGGGATACTGGAGTGATAGAGGTAGATATGTATAGGGGTAAGGTGACTAGGCAACAGGATATATGATAAACAGAGTAGCAGCAGCGTATATGATCATTGTATGTGAGTGGGTGTGTGTAAAGTCAGTATAAATGTAAGTGCGTATTACAGTATGTGTGTGTGATCAAATGATGGAGTGAGTGCTTGTGTGTGTTGGAGTGTCAGTGTGCGTGAGTGTGTAGGGCCCTGAGAGTGTACAATGAGTCAACTCAAGGGTCAACTCTGATAGTCAGTGTAGCCATTTTGCTAGCTATTTAGTTAGCTATTTAGCAATCTTATGGCTTGGGGATAGAAGCTGTTCAGGAGACTGTTGTCAGACTTGATGCACCAGTACCGCTTGCCGTACGGAAGCAGAGAGAACAGTGAGAGTGTGTGTGTGCGCGCATTTGTGTGTGTGTGTTTCATGTGTATGTCTCAGAAGGCATGTGTTCAAAGTCCCATTGCACCAAAACAAGATTTAGAAGCCATGATATAGGCCTACTTGACCACTATTAGTAAGAGTTGTGCCAGACCTGACAGGTATTTTTAATTTTTTTTATGTCATTTAGCAGACGCTCTTATCCAGAGCGACTTACAGTTAGTGAGTGCATACATTATTTTTATTTTACATACTGGCCCCCCGTGGGAATCGAACCCAAACACCATGCTCTACCAACTGAGCTACATCCCTGCCGGCCATTCCCTCCCCTACCGTGGACGACGCTGGGCCAATTGTGCGCCGCCCCATGGTTCTCCCGGTCGCGGCCGGCTACGACAGAGCCTGGATTCAAACCAGGATCTCTAGTGGCACAGCTAGCACTGCGATGCAGTGCCTTAGACCACTGCGCCACTCGGGAGGTATTGTCTGCTAGGTGGCAGTATAACGTCTGCACAGCTGACTGGGTTTGTTAAGCCAAGCCACTGACTATCACGTAGGAATCATACATCAAACACTGCAAGCATGAGTCTGCCTTTACCTTCATCTCTCATAGACATGACCGATTATAGACCATTTTTAGACAAACACTTGGCATGATGAAGTGATATAGCTTGGTCAGAATATAATGTGTATTTTCATATCCTTTTTGATAGTGTGCCCCTTTCCTCTTAGACCATTCATCTACTGTATGGAACTCTAGCAATGCTTTTTAGAATGTGAGTTAAGCCACTTGATATTGTGACAAATGGCTTCACCTCAATGTGTTACTGGCAGTGTGTGATGAATGTTGGGGTCCAGAAGTGGAAGCTGGAAATGAAATACAGTAATAGTCTACCTACCTGAATGTCCAGCCTGGTCTCATAGACTAGAAGTAACATATTCAAATGCGTATGACATGCTATGTTTGGTATGGTTACTTAAGGCAAAAATGAAAGGAGGGTGATTGGTCAGGGTGGATGGGGTGGCCATATCAAATCAAATCAAATCAAATCAAATCAAATTGTATTGGTCACATGCGCCGAATACAACAGGTGCAGACATTACAGTGAAATGCTTACTTACAGCCCTTAACCAACAGTGCATTTATTTTTAACTAAAAAAGTTAAAATAAAACAACAACAAAAAAAGTGACAGTAGGGAGGCTATATATACAGGGGGGTACCGTTGCAGAGTCAATGTGCGGGGGCACCGGCTAGTTGAGGTAGTTGAGGTAATATGTACATGTGGGTAGAGTTAAAGTGACTATGCATAAATAATTAACAGAGTAGCAGCAGCGTAAAAAGGATGGGGTGGGGGGGCAGTGCAAATAGTCCGGGTAGCCATGATTAGCTGTTCAGGAGTCTTATGGCTTGGGGGTAGAAGCTGTTGAGAAGTCTTTTGGACCTAGACTTGGCACTCCGGTACCGTTTGCCGTGCAGTAGCAGGGAGAACAGTCTATGACTAGGGTGGCTGGAGTCTTTGACAATTTTGAGGGCCTTCCTCTGACACCGCCTGGTATAGAGGTCCTGGATGGCAGGAAGCTTGGCCCCAGTGATGTACTGGGCCATACGCACTACCCTCTGTAGTGCCTTGCGGTCGGAGGCCAAGCAGTTGCCATACCAGGCGGTGATGCAACCAGTCAGGATGCTCTCGATAGTGCAGCTGTAGAATTTTTTGAGGATCTGAGGACCCATGCCAAATCTTTTCAGTCTCCTGAGGGGGAATAGGCTGTGTCGTGCCCTCTTCATGACTGTCTTGGTGTGTTTGGACCATGATAGTTCGTTGGTGATGTGGACACCAAGGAACTTGAAGCTCTCAACCTGTTCCACTACAGCCCCGTCGATGAGAATGGGGGCGTGCTCAGTCCTCTTTTTTTTCCTGTAGTCCACAATCATCTCCTTTGTCTTGGTCCCGTTGAGGGAGAGGTTGTTGTCCTGGCACCCCACGGCCAGGTCTCTGACCTCCTCCCTATAGGCTGTCTCATCGTTGTCGGTGATCAGGCCTACCGCTGTTGTGTCGTCGGCAAACTTAATGATGGTGTTGGAGTCGTGCCTGGCCATGCAGTCATGGGTGAACAGAGAGTACAGGAGGGGACTGAGCACGCACCCCTGAGGGGCCCCCGTGTTGAGGATCAGTGTGGCAGATGTGTTGTTACCTACCCTTACCACCTGGGGGCGGCCCGTCAGGAAGTCCAGGATCTAGTTGCAGAGGGAGGTGTTTAGTCCCAGGATCCTAAGCTTAGTGATGAGCTTAGAGGGCACTATGGTGTTGAATGCTGAGCTGTAGTCAATGAATAGCATTCTCACGTAGGTGTTCCTCTTGTCCAGGTGGGAAAGGGCAGTGTGGAGTGCAATAGAGATTGCATCATCTGTGGATCTGTTGGGGCGGTATGCAAATTGGAGTGGGTCTAGGATTTCTGGGATTATGCTGTTGATGTGAGCCATGACCAGCCTTTCAAAGCACTTCATGGCTACAGACGTCAGTGCTACGGGTCGGTGGTCATTTAGGCAGGTTATCTTAGAGTCCTTGGGCACGGGGACTATGGTGGTCTGCTTGAAACATGTTGGTATTACAGACTCAGTCAGGGACATGTTGAAAATGTCAGTGAAGACACTTGCCAGTTGGTCAGCACATGCTCGGAGTACACGTCCTGGTAATCCATCTGGCCCTGCGGCCTTGTGAATGTTGACCTGCTTAAAAGTCTTACTCACATCGGCTACGGAGAGCGTGATCACATAGTCATCCGGAACAGCTGGTGCTCTCATGCATGTTTCAGTGTTGCTTGCCTCAAGCGAGCATAGAAGTGGTTTAGCCTCGTCTGGTAGGCTTGTGTCACTGGGCAGCTCGCGGCTGTGCTTCCCTTTGTAGTCTGTAATAGTTTTCAAGCCCTGCCACATCCGACGAGCGTCAGAGCCAGTGTAGTACGATTCAATCTTAGTCCTGTATTGACTCTTTGCCTGTTTGATGGTTCGTCGGAGGTCATAGTGGGATTTCTTATAAGCGTCCGGGTTAGAGTCCCGTTCCTTGAAAGCGGCAGCTCTACCCTTTAGCTCAGTGCGGATGTTTCCTGTAATCCATGGCTTCTGGTTGGGGTATGTACGTACGGTCACTGTGGGGGACGACATCATCGATGCACTTATTGATGAAGCCAGTGACTGATGTGGTGTACTCCTCAATGCTGTCTGAAGAATCCCCGGAACATGTTCCAGTCTGTGCTAGCAAAACAGTCCTGTAGCTTAGCATCTGCGTCATCTGACCACTTTTTTATTAACCGAGTCACTGGTGCTTCCTGCTTTAGTTTTTGCTTATAAGCAGGAATCAGGAGGATAGAGTTATGGTCAGATTTGCCAAATGGAGGGCGAGGGAGAGCTTTGTATGCATCTCTGTGTGTGGAGTAAAGGTGGTCTAGAGTTTTTTTTCCTCTGGTTGCACATTTAACATGCTGGTAGAAATTAGGTAGAACGGATTTAAGTTTCCCTGCATTAAAGTCCCCGGCCACTAGGAGCGCTGCATCTGGATGAGCGTTTTCCTGTTGATTTATGGCCTTGTACAACTCCTTCAGTGCAATCTTAATGCCAGCATTGGTTTGTGGTGGTAAATAGACAGCTATGAAAACGTGAACATCTAGCAACCCAAAGGTTAAGTGTTAAAATCTCATCACAGACAACTAAAGGCTAATTTGCAACTACTTGCTACTTTTCAACTACTTAGCATGTTAGCTAACCCTAACTCCAACTTCAACCCTTTAACCTAACTCCTAACTCTATCCTTAACCTTAACCTTAACCCTAACCTTAACCCCTAACCCTAACCCCTAGCCTAGCTAACGTTTGCCACCTAGCTAACATTAGTGTTAGCCACCTAGTTAATGTTAGCCACAACAAATTGGAATTCGTAACATACTGTATGATACATTGCAATTCGTTGCAATTCGTTGTAATTCGGAACATACTGTATCATACGAAATGGATGATGGACATCCACAAATTAAAAAATACCATACCAAACGTAACATATCATACTAATTTGAGTGTCCCGTTTATATGTTACATCTACCCCTGAGTCCAGGTTGGAATGTCCAGAAGACAAGAATAGCTTGGTGCAACTGATTTGAGAGAGGACTTCACTGTGAGTTTTGTTCCACACCGCGTCAGCAATTGTAGGCAATGTCATTGTGCCATGGAACCTGCGCACATCGACAGAGCTAAAATCAAAGATTTTACACCAGTGTCATATCTATGGCTCTGTTTTACATCGTTTTACACACATGGGCAGTAGGGTAATAGGCTAAGTAACTGAATGAGACTGTATACTGCTGTTGATGAGTGTAGAGAACCCTAACCTGAGCCATTAATAGAGTTTGGTATTCCATTCTGATGTGTAATTTCCTTTTTAACAGCCATAAAGGATGAAGGCTGAGCTGCAGGTTAGAAGAGAGGGGGAGTGTAATACATGTGTTGTGGAGAATATCACAAGGAGATGGGAGTACAGGTTAGTGTGTCATTTAGTAAAATATCTTGTGGAATATGACTTACAGTAGGACCATAGTAAGCATGTACGTTGTCTAATAATTGTCATAACATAACTGTAATGCATTACTGCTATATCACAGATACTACAGGAAGGAGGGCGAGGGGGATTGGTGGGTCCATCAGGCACAGTGAAGTGTTTGGGGAATAGGAGTGTGTGTGTATGTGTGTGTCTGTGTGTGTGTCTGTCTGTTTGCATGTGTGTGAACTGGAGGGGTTTGGGATGCTGTGATCCATGGGCTTTGAGATTGAGTGTATTAATGATAGCTGAACTATATTGACTCACAGGTGGCCAGGGGAGCATGTGTGCCAATGTGTGTGTGTGTGTGTGTGTGTGTGTGTGTGTGTGTGTGTGTGTGTGTGTGTGTGTGTGTGTGTGTGTGTGTGTGTGTGTGTGTGTGTGTGTGTGTGTGTGTGTGTGTGTGTGTGTGTGTGTGTGTGTGTGTGTGTGTGTGTGTTTGTGTGTGTATGTGTGTGTGTTTGTGTATGTCTAAGGGGGCTTATTGACTACTTGGTTTGCAGTGTAGATGGATTTTAGAGAAAGAGAGAGAGTGTGTGGGGGAGAGAGAGAGAGAAGGAGAGAGAGAGAGAGAGAGAGAGAGAGAGAGAGAGAGAGAGAGAGAGAGAGAGAGAGAGAGAGAGAGAGAAAGAGAGAGATAAAGAGAGAGAGGGGGAAGAGACTAATAAATATTTCCTTTCATAGAGAGTGGGGATTGATAAGGTTTCTATCGCAGTGTGTATCTTTCCATTACTGGAAGTTTATCCAAGGTTTTGCAGAGTGAGCTCAATTCCCTATTGGCCGGGAAAGGATTTTGCAAGGCTTTTTAGCTCTGTCTGACTCTGAACAGAGCTGTTTGTCCAATAAGTATAGCAGTGTTTCTCACAAAACAAACCAGTCAAATTGTCAGATTTGATTCTGGAGGTCAATCGTTTTTGATCGTGAACTGCAACATGTAGTTGTTTTGTGTTGCTTTGTAAGTTCTTTGTGAATGAGACCCAAGCTAATGAAGTTATTTATCCTCCAGATATAAAATACTGCTTAAATCAGATCAGGCTAATGCTACTGTAGCCTCATTTACTGTATGACCCTCTGTTCCTATCGAGAGCATAATATTTCTCAATTCAAGCACCTAATTTTGGATCCAGAAAAGAGAAACGGTTAATCTTTATTCAATATTCATTTCTAAATGCAACTACCCTGAAATAAAGTGTAGTATTAATCCTTAGAAAGCTGTTGCAGTCATTGGTCCCTTAGTGTCTGGGTTAGATTAGATACTGTATGGTACTTACTGGGAGAGGAGTGTGTGTGCTCAGCCCTTTCTGTCCTGCTGTCTTCTCTGTAAAATCCCTTATCGATGGCTCTCAGGTTTTGGGAGGAAAAATGAAACTCTCTGTCCTGAATAAGCAACTCACACTGGTGTGTGTGTGGATCTGTGATGTGTGTGTGTGTGTGTGTGTGTGCGTGATGCGCGTGGTGTGTGTGCGTGCGTGCATGTGTGTGGGTATTGCTGTGTGTGCGCGTGTGTATGTGGAGGGGTACAGGGAGAGAGAGAGAGCGAGAGAGAGAAAGAGAGAGAGAGAGAGAGAAAGAGGAATTTCAAGACAGATTTCAGGTGATGTTCTTATATGTTGTAAGAAGTTGGTTCTCCACGGCAAACAGAACTGATGCATCCATGTGACAGCTGTAGAGCTCTACCAAAATAGTTCAATGACACAGCCACACCTCTTGGTGGCAGTGTGGAGTTACTCTCCTCTTGTACACTGCTCCTGTATCCCTGAGGGTGACACTATATGCTGCTGTCACTGGTTGAGGTGTAGCAGCCTGGCAAACTTGACCTAAAGTCTCCAGTTAGAACAAACCACCTAAACACCTGTTAAATGTCTGTCCTAAATGACACATATGGAAGTACTGGCTTTTTGGGGCTGGGACAAAACAACTACAACAACCTGTCACCTGACCTGAGTAAATATCAACAATGTGCCCCCAGTCAGGGCAGCCAGGTCACCCGCGATAGACGTCAGTATTCGACGTCCATCCATGTCTGAGGACGTCGGGAGATGACGTGGAAACTGGCCACTAGAGGCAACAGTGAGTGCCGTTACCTTCAAGTAGGTTTCGGTTTTGCTAGGGTGTTGTGGACGGGCGTAAGCAGCTGCCTCTGATTCCAAAGGTTGCAAGTCTTTTATATTTTTGTTTTAAGCCAATCCCAAACCTTAACCCTTACCGTAGCCATTCGGAGTTAATGCCTAACCTTAAGAATTTTGAGTTAAAGCCTGAACTTAACCTTAAACACTTTGAAATTTGACATTTGGAACAACTTCGAAATGTGACATTTGAGAAACATGGATGAACGTCTAATTCTGACATGAGACGGTGAGAGCTGGTAGGTCAGGGACCCTGTGTGTATTGTGTGTGTGTGTGTGTGTGTGTGTGTGTGTGTGTGTGTGCGCCTGCGTGCCTGCATGTGTGTGTGTGTGTGTGTAAATATCAACATCCCCCCAGCCAGCCAGCCAGTCTGCAGTGGGTTCACAGAGAGAGGTCTGATTGATTCACCCCTGCCAGGCATTGAAATATTACATAATCATGATTGGCATTCACGCTCAATTAGTTTTATGGTGGTGTTGCCAATTAGTTTGATTACTGTGATGACCTTATGTCAATTGTTCCTTCGCAGGCTGCGTTGCTACTGGTTGGTAAGACCTAAGTGGTTTAACGGTCTGGAACACACATCCACATCAATCAACTTCATTATGTCAATACTGCATTTATATTTGTGTGTGTCTTATGTACTGTTTATGTATCTATCTGCATGATTGTAATTTGTTATGGGGGGGGATAAAGTTACCCTATTTATATTGTAATGTATATGAGCCTCATGAGCCTCATATCTATATTAAAATAGAAACAGGGTCACTTAATACTCTGACTGTTCCTCTCCTATTGGAATGTAATGTCTTGAGGTGTTACTAATTTATCTGTGGGGATTCTTATCCTCAATGGACATGACTTGTTGTGACATCACACACCTTTACACAGCATGGCTCCTGCTCTCTATCAAAGTTGTGCACATTTTTCTGCCTACCTCCTCCATGTTAATGGAAAGAGTTTTGTATGTGTGTTTGTGTTTGTGAGTGTGACGTGTGTGTGGGGGTGTGTATGTTTGTGCTTGCATGTGTGCGTATATGTGTGCCTGTAACTCTGTGTGCATGCCTGCGTGCGCGAGTTTGTGGTCTTGCGAGCATATGTGTGTACGCCCGTGTGTGTGTGTCTCGGGGGAGAGGGAGAGAGAAGGGAATGGATTAAAGCGTGGTGCATGAATAGATTTTTATGCATCAAAGTGTCTGACGGGTGTCTCCACTCCAGAGGTCAGATCAATTTGTTACCGTGGTAACTGCTGAGAGGGTCTTGCTTTCACCCCGGCGCCTTGAGCATGTTCAGTAGTCTCACACCGCCTCGCGCCATGGAGTGCCGGTATTCTCTGCTTTGATGGTGCAATTAGCCTGGCTGGGTGACACCTGTGTGGGGTAAACCAAATGGCACCGGCAGCTTAGTGGAGGATCTATCAGGGCATTGGATCTATCAGGGCATCAACATACAGTCAAACTGTGAAGTCTGCATGGGATCTAGGCATCACTATGGAGTCAAGCCCTATCTGTCTCAGGGGAGATGGATGGAGATGCTGCCACACAGTGATTGATAGTAACTGAGCTGCATGGGAGCAGTTAGTTAGAGCATATGTGACCTGGAACTCATAAAGTCTTATGTGATCCGTGGAGGCAAATATTATAGGTTGAGGATTGAAATACTGATTGTTCTTTACCACTGGATTGTTCACAGTGACGACAGCGGTGGCATTTGAAATACTTAGAGCTTGTATAGTATCAGCGTGCTGTTTACTGTACTTTCAACTGTCAGCAGTATACATGTACATTCCTGTCATTACTGTCATGCAGTGAGGGAAAAAAAGTAGTTGATCCCCTGCTGATTTTGTACGTTTGCCCACTGACAAAGAAATTATCAGTCTATAATTTTAATGGTAGGTTTATTTGAACAATGAGAGACAGAATAACAACAAAAAAATCCAGAAAAATGCATGTCAAAAATGTTATAAATTGATTTGCATTTTAATGAGGGAAATAAGTATTTGACCCCTCTGCAAAACATGACTTAGTACTTGGTGGCAAAACCCTTGTTGGCAATCACAGAGGTCAGACGTTTCTTGTAGTTGGCCACCAGGTTTGCACACATCTCAGGAGGGATTTTGTTCCACTTCTCTTTGCAGATCTTCTCCAAGTCATTAAGGTTTTGAGGCTGACATTTGGCAACTCGAACCTTCAGCTCGCTCCACAGATTTTCTATGGGATTAAGGTCTGGAGACTGGCTAGGCCACTCCAGGACCTTAATGTGCTTCTTCTTGAGCCACTCCTTTGTTGCCTTGGCCGTGTGTTTTGGGTCATTGTCATGCTGGAATACCCATCCACGACCCATTTTCAATGCCCTGGCTGAAGGAAGGAGGTTCTCACCGAAGATTTGACGGTACATGGCCCCGTCCATCGTCCCTTTGATGCGGTGAAGTTGTCCTATCCCCTTAGCAGAAAAACACCCCCAAAGCATAATGTTTCCACCTCCATGTTTGACGGTGGGGATGGTGTTCTTGGGGTCATAGGCAGCATTCCTCCTCCTCCAAACACAGCGAGTTGAGTTGATGCCAAAAGCTCCATTTTGGTCTCATCTGACCACAACACTTTCACCCAGTTCTCCTCTGAATCATTCGGATGTTCATTGGCAAACGTCAGACGGGCATGTATATGTGCTTTCTTGAGTAGGGGGACATTGCGGGCGCTGCTGGATTTCAGTCCTTCACGTCGTAGTGTGTTACCAATTGTTTTCTTGGTGACTATGGTCCCAGCTGCCTTGAGATCATTGACAAGATCCTCCCGTGTAGTTCTGCACTGATTCCTCACCGTTCTCATGATCATTGCAACTCCACGGGGTGAGATCTTGCATGGAGCCCCAGGCCGAGGGAGATTGACAGTTCTTTTGTGTTTCTTCCATTTGCGAATAATCGCACCAACTGTTGTCACCTTGTCACCAAGCTGCTTGGCGATGGTCTTGTAGCCCATTCCAGCCTTGTGTAGGTCTACAATCTTGTCCCTGACATACTTAGAGAGCTCTTTGATCTTGGCCATGGTGGAGAGTTTGGAATCTGATTGATTGATTGCTTCTGTGGACAGGTGTCTTTTATACAGGTAACAAACTGAGATTAGGAGCACTCCCTTTAAGAGTGTGCTCCTAATCTCAGCTCGTTACCTGTATAAAAGACACCTAGGAGACAGAAATCTTTCTGATTGAGAGGGGGTCAAATACTTATTTCCCTCATTAAAATGCAATTCAATTTATAACATTTTTTACATGCGTTTTTCTGCATTTTTTTGTTGTTATTCTGTCTCTCACTGTTCAAATAAACCTACCATTAAAATGATAGACTGATCATTTCTTTGACAGTAGGCAAACGTACAAAATCAGCAGATACCTTTTTCCCTCACTGTAAAAGCAAGATAAAAGTGGTTAACAGTCACAGGGTTATTCTTTCCTTGCAGACAAGCAGGGATCTTTTCACTGTCACTGTTGGAGCTCAATTTGACTAGAGTGGATGGTCTAGAATGAGACCTATTGTGTCTAGAATTAGTCTATCCCTCTTACAGCACTCACAGGTGAGAGTATACCGCTTCTTACACTTGGTTTCAATAAGAATGACAGATCTATAACTCACAGTTCTATGTGTATTATGTCGGGTTGCCCAAAAAGTGACACATTGCAGCTTCAAGCCTTGAGACAATTGGATTGTGTATGTCAAAATCAAATCAAATCAAATTTTATTTGTCACATGCGCCGAATACAACAGGTGTAGACCTTACCGTGAAATTCTTACTTACAAGCCCTTAACCAACAATGCAGTTTTAAGAAAATAGAGTTAGGTTTTTACTAAATAAACTAAAGTAAAAAATAAATTATAAAATAACACTATAAAATAACAATAATGATGCTATATACAGGAGGTAACGGTACCGAGTCAATGTGCGGGGGTAATTTGTACATGTAGGTAGGGGTAAAGTGACTATGCATAGATAATAAACAGCGAGTAGCAGCAGTGTAAAAACAAAGGGGGTGGGGGGTGTCAATGCAAATAGTCCGGGTGGCCATTTGATACATTTTTCAGCAGTCTTATGGCTTGGGGGTAGAAGCTGTTAAGGAGCCTTTTGGACCTAGACTTGGCACTCTGGTACCGCTTGCCGTGCGGTAGCAGAGAGAACTGTCTATGATTTGGGTGACTGGAGTCTTTGACAATTTTTTGGGCCTTCCTCTGTCACGCCTAGTATATAGGTCCTGGATGGCAGGAAGGTTGGCCCCAGTGATGTACTGGGCTGTACGCACTACCCTGTAGTGCCTTACGGTCGGATGCCAAGCAGTTGCCATACCAGGCGGTGATGCAACCGGTCAGGATGGTGCAGCTGTAGAACGTTTTGAGGATCTGGGGACCCATGCCAAATATTTTCAGTCTCCTGAGGGGGAAAAGGCGTTGTTGTGCCCTCTTCACGACTGTCTTGGTGTATTTGGACCATGATAGTTTGTTGGTGATGTGGACACCTAGGAACTCTAGAAACTCTCGACCCGCTCCATCACAGCCCCGTTGATGTGAATGGGGGTGTGTTCGGCCCTCCTTTTCCTGTAGTCCACATTTATCTCCTTTGTCTTGATCACATTGAGGGATAGGTTGTTATCCTGGCAACACACTGCCAGGTCTCTGACCTCCTCTCTATAGGCTGTCTCATTGTTGTCGGTGATCAGGCCTACCACCGTTGTGTCGTCGGCAAACTTAATGATGGTGTTGGAGTCGTGTTTGGCCACACAGTCATGGGTGAACAGGGAGTACACGAGGGGACTAAGCACGCACCACTGAGGGGCCCCCGTGTTGAGGATCAGCGTGCCAGATGTGTTGTTACCTACCCTTACCACCTGGGGGCGGCCCGTCAGGAAGTCCAGGATCCAGTTGCAGAGGGAGGTGTTTAGTCCCAGAGCCCTTAGCTTAGTGATGAGCTTTGTGGGCACTATAGTGTTGAACGCTGAGCTGTACTCAATGAACAGCATTCTCACATAGGTCTCCCTTTTGTCCAGGTGGGAAAGGGCAGTATGGAGGGCGATTGAGATTGCGTCATCTGTGGCTCTGTTGGGGCGGTATGCGAATTGGAGTGGGTCTAGGGTTTCCGGGTTGATGGTGTTGATGTGAGCCATGACCAGCCTTTCAAAGCACTTCATGGCTACCGACGTGAGTGCTATGGGGCGGTAGTCATTTAGGCAGGTTACCTTCGCTTTCTTGGGCACAGGGACTATGGTGGTCTGTATGTGTGTCATTCAGAGGGTGAATGGGAAAGACAAAATATTTAAGTGCCTTTGAACGGGATATGGTAGCAGGTGCCAGGCGCACCGGTTTGTCTCAAGATCTGCAATGCTGCTGGGTTTTTCACGCTCAACAGTTTCCCGTTTGCATTGAGAATGGTCCACCACCTAAAGGACATCCAGGTGGGGGGGGCGTGCAACTCAATATTAGGAAGGTGTTTCTAATGTTTGGTATACTCAGTGTATACAGCCTACCAATTCATGTCATGCAAACGAGAGCCATTGACATTGAGGCAGAAATTGACATTCTGCTGCACATTTTGATCCTATAATGAGATGTTGAGATGAGTCCCTCTGGAGGCCTAGCTGTGCCATGGGTTATTTCTTAAATTGCACCCTATTTCCTATATGCCCACTATCAGCCCAGGTCAAAAGCAGTGCACTACATAGGGAAGAGGGTTCCATTTGGGATGCAGATTTCCTCCCTGTGGTATCCTGACAGTTCACTGCCAGCTAATTGCCAGCTAATTTATGCTGCTTTGACATATGGATATGGATTGGAAGCTTTCACATGTTCTTATCTGCTAGTCTCTCTCTCTCTCTCTCTCTCTCTCTCTCTCTCTCTCTCTCTCTCTCTCTCTCTCTCTCTCTCTCTCTCTCTCTCTCTCTCTCTCTCTCTCTCTCTCTCTCTCTCTCTCTCTCTCTCTATATATATATATATATATATAAATATATATATATGCAGGAGCCACAATGTCAGCTTTTTAGAGCAAATAGTTATGCAGCAAGTTGTTAGTCATTCATTATTAAATGCTTTTAAACCCCCAGCATCCTAGTCAGGATTATTTTACTATCAGTGTCATCATTAGAACATTCTCACCCAGAGTGTCTTCTTGTATGGAGAATGTTTTACATCTCCATCACTCTATTCTATTCTTCTCTCTCACTGAATCACTCACTCACTCACTCACTCACTCACTCACTCACTCACTCACTCACTCACTCACTCACTCACTCACTCACTCACTCACTCACTCACTCACTCACTCACTCACTTTAATAATGGGGCTACAAAGGAATAATAAACTGAACATTAAGAGGGCACTCCATAAGAGGGCAATTATTTGCCAAAGATCTGAGCTTTCCTCTGATTGTTTTATGTTTGTGGTAAAGAGTGATTCAGGGCCGACCTTTGTCTCCTAGCGGCGATGAGGCAGAGTGTCTTGGGTAAGAGGTGACCTTTGCAGAACAAATTGTAGCGTCTCAGCAGTGTGAGCTGAGAGCATTCTTGGGTGCCTGATGCCTTCCTCGGCTGTGGTGTGTGAGTGTGTGTCTGAGGTGTGTGTCTGTTGTGTGTGTGTGTGTGTGTGTGTGTGTGTGTGTGTGTGTGTGTGTGTGTGTGTGTGTGTGTGTGTGTGTGTGCGTTGGTGTGTGTTTGTCTGAGGAGTGTGTGTGTATGTGTGTGCCCTCAGATCCTCAAAAAGTTCTACAGCTGCACCATTGAGAGCATCTTGACTGGCTGCATCACCACTTGGTATGGCAACTGCTTGGCATCCGACCACAAGGCACCACAGATGGTAGTGCGTATGGCCCTGTACATCACTGGGGCCGAGCTCAATGTCATCCAGGACCTCTATACCAGGCGGTGTCAGAGAAAGTCCCTAAAAATTGTCAAAGACTCCAGCCATCCAATTCATAGACTGTTCTCTCTGCTACCGCAAGGCAAGTGGTACCAATGCACCAAGTCTGGAACCAACAGGACCCTGAACAGCTTCTACCCCCAAAACATAAAACTGCTAAATAGTTAACCAAATAGTTACCTGCATTGACCCTTTTTGCACAAACTATTTTGAGTCATCACATACGTTGCTTCTACTGTTTACTATCTATCCTGTTGCCTAGTCACTTTACCCTTACCTATACAGTGAGGGAAAAAAGTATTTGATCCCCTGCTGATTTTGTACGTTTGCCCACTGTCAAAGAAATGATCAGTCTATAATTTTAATGGTAGGTTTATTTGAATAGTGAGAGACAGAATAACAACAACAAAATCCAGAAAAACGCATGTCAAAAATGTCATAAATTGATTTGCATTTTAATGAGGGAAATATGTATTTGACCCCCTCTCAATCAGAAAGATTTCTGTCTCCCAGGTGTCTTTTATACAGGTAACGAGCTGAGATTAGGAGCACACTCTTAAAGGGAGTGCTCCTAATCTCAGCTTGTTACCTGTATAAAAGACACCTGTCCACAGAAGCAATCAATCAATCAGATTCCAAACTCTCCACCATGGCCAAGACCAAAGAGCTCTCCAAGGATGTCAGGGACAAGATTGTAGACCTACACAAGGCTGGAATGGGCTACAAGACCATCGCCAAGCAGCTTGGTGAGAAGGTGACAACAGTTGGTGCGATTATTCGCAAATGGAAGAAACACAAAAGAACTGTCAATCTCCCTCGGCCTGGGGCTCCATGCAAGATCTCACCTCGTAGATTTGCAATGATCATGAGAACGTTGAGGAATCAGCCCAGAACTACACAGGAGGATCTTGTCAATGATCTCAAGGCAGCTGGGACCATAGTCACCAAGAAAACAATTGGTAACACACTACGCTGTGAAGGACTGAAATCCTGCAGCGCCCGCAAGGTCCCCCTGCTCAAGAAAGCACATATACAGGCCCGTCTGAAGTTTGCCAAAGAACATCTGAATGATTCAGAGGAGAACTGGGTGAAAGTGTTGTGGTCAGATGAGACCAAAATCGAGCTCTTTGGCATCAACTTAACTCGCCGTGTTTGGAGGAGGAGGAATGCTGCCTATGACCCCAAGAACACCATCCCCACCGTCAAACATGGAGGTGGAAACATTATGCTTTGGGGGTGTTTTTCTGCTAAGGGGACAGGACAACTTCATCGCATCAAAGGGACGATGGACGGGGCCATGTACCGTCAAATCTTGGGTGAGAACCTCCTTCCCTCAGCCAGGGCATTGAAAATGGGTCGTGGATGGGTGTTCCAGCATGACAATGACCCAAAACACACAGTCAAGGCAACAAAGGAGTGGCTCAAGAAGAAGCACATTAAGGTCCTGGAGTGGCCTAGCCAGTCTCCAGACCTTAATCCCATAGAAAATCTGTGGAGGGAGCTGAAGGTTCGAATTGCCAAACGTCAGCCTCGAAACCTTAATGACTTGGAGAAGATCTGCAAAGAGGAGTGGGACAAAATCCCTCCTGAGATGTGTGCAAACCTGGTGGCCAACTACAAGAAACGTCTGACCTCTGTGATTGCCAACAAGGGTTTTGCCACCAAGTACTAAATCATGTTTTGCAGAGGGGTCAAATAATTATTTCCCTCATTAAAATGTAAATCAATTTATAACATTTTTGACATGCGTTTTCTGGATTTTTTTGCTGTTATTCTGTCTCACTGTTCAAATAAACCTACCATTCAAATTATAGACTGATCATTTCTTTGTCAGTGGGCAAACGTACAGAATCAGCAGGGGATCAAATACTTTTTTCCCTCACTGTATGTACTGTACATACAGTATTTACCTCAATTACCTCATTCCCCTGCACACCGATTCAGTACTGGTACCCCATGTATTTAGCCAAGTTGTTGTTACTCATGTTATTATTATTTATTTATTAAATATTTGTGTCTCTGCATTGTTGGGAAGTGCCCGTAAGTAAGCATTTCACTGTTACTCTACACCTGTTTACGAATCATGTGACAAATAACATTTGATTTGATTTGAAGTGTGTGTGTGTGTCTGAGGAGTGTGCGTGTGTTCCGAAATCCCTCTTTCAGATTAATTCCAAAAGCTCTCTATATTTACTTTTCATGTGGTTGTAAGTATTGTATACACATACAGCAGGTGAATGTGAGAGTTTCTTTGTCTTGAGCTCTAACTCTCCGTCACCAGCAGCAGTCTGTTCCCTTCCCACCAGTTTAAAGTCGAAACCCCACAGCGCTTCTATCTTCCTAACATCCACATTCTCTCTCTCTCTCTCTCTCTCTCTCTCTCTCTCTCTCTCTCTCTCTCTCGCTCTCTCTCTCTCTCTCTCTCTCTCTCGCTCTCTCTCTCTCACTCTCTCTCGCTCTCGCTCTCTCTCTCTCGCTCTCTCTCCCTCTCTCTCTTTCTCTCTCTTTTTTTCTCTATTTTCCTCCTCTCTTTCTCTCTCTATATTCCCTCTTTCTCTTTCTCTCTTTCTGTCTCTCTCTGTCTCTCTCTTTCTCTCTTTCTGTCTTTCTCTGTGTTTCTCTGTCTTTCTCTGTCTCTCCTTCCCTTCCTCTCTCTCACTTGGGGGTCCACATTGAAAAAAAAATGTTGATTCAACGTACAATTGTAAGGCAACCAGATGCAATAGGATTGTGAGTTTGCTCAACTGGTTGCTTTACAATTGTATGTTGAATCAAGTGTTGTTTTGTTTTTTACAGTGCGTCCGGTCCAGTGATGGGTTTTATCAGGGATTTTATGTGGCTGCAGGCTGGGTAACATTTTCCTGTGAGTCACACACAGTCCTAGGCTAGCATGGTGGGCTGGATGCGACCCAAGGCTGCCTCCAATGCGATACTGGGTCTGATGGGTAGTGTTGTGGCGTGGAGGCATGGTGCGGACTCACAGAGGAGCCTGAGACATGTCTCTAATTGCTCTCTGTGGAAGAACAGCCTCCTCAGCCACACTAATGAGAGTCTAGGGAGTCAGATGCCTCCTGATGTCGGATGCCTTCTGAAGCACAAAGAACAAATATTCTAATGTCTCCAAAAAGAACCAGAAAACACACTTAAAGTGAGTGGGGTCCATTCCTGGGACCCATTACGGGAGCTCTTACTGTGTCAATAATTGTAAGATCGGTTTCTGGGGCAGCTTTTCATCAGATCCTGTAATCAGTCAAGTATGCATAGTCACTTTGGGTGGGTACTACTCTTCTCTTAACTGCTTGATTTGCATTTGCTGTTTATCCATGAACTTTTTTGCTTCTTTGAGGATTTGGCATTTCACTTTTCATATTGTTTAGGCAATCAATCACACAGACATATTCATTGTTAGAACACAGACGCTGAGGTGCTTCTTAGCGAGGAGGTAGAGTATTCAATGTTTCAGATGCAGCAAACTCAAACTTCCTAATGAGTTCTGAAAAATAATTAGACAGGAACGTCTGACAACCACTTCAAACACTAACTGCCCTAATTATTACATTTGTTAGCAGAGAGACTTCAGGTGTTTTTTTCTTTCTTGTCTCATTTGAATTTTTGTCTGAATAGCGACGGCTTGACAGTGTTAATTGTGATTGAAGATACCGATTCTGTTCAAGGCTGATGTCAGACCGATGTCAGGAAGCAGACAGTCAGATTAAGCTTTCAACTCCCGACACAAAACAGAACTTTCAGTTGTCATGTAATCAAATCACATTCTATTTGTATCTCTTTTGCAAAGCCCTATTTCTTGTACACTTCACAATGGAACCAGGTCTGCAATCCTTAAAGTAAACCAAGGACTAGAGAGGACAGGCAGCATCCTCTGAGGATAAACTCAGTTTGATAGTTGTATGCTTTTAATGGTCAGATGATAAATTGTCCGTTCAGGGACTGTCTGACTGTTTGCACTTTTGTCAGTTGATGGAAATGTAGTGTTTGGGTGGTTCCAATGGCACCTGTAATGCATTTTAGAGTTGAACTAAGGAGAGATTTAAAACCATGACAGTGTTTGAGGTGAATAGGGAGGACGTTGAGGAGGATGGGTGTGATAGGTGATTTGAAGGAGTCAGGCGCAGGAGGGTAAATCACAGAATACAGAGTTTATTCCGTAGTACAGAGTTACGCTGGATTACGTCAAACAGTCCAGGGCGCAAAACAGGCGCACTGGAACAAAACAGGCACACGGGGAAAATATACCCCGGCAATACAAAATACGTAGCTCAACCGAGCTTCTCTCTCCTCACATTAAACAATCACCCACAAGGACAAGGGGGGGCAGAGGGAACACTTATACACATACTAATGAGGGGATATGAACCAGGTGTGTGTAATAGACAAGACAAAACAAATGGAATGATGAGATATAGAGCGGCAGTGGCTAGAAGGCCGGTGACGCCGAACGCCGAAGCCTGCCTGAACAAGAGAGGAGGCAGCTTCGGAGGAAGTCGTGACAATGGGACATTGTGTCATGTCTACAGTCCTAGACGGCGGAGGGTACGTTAGTCTGGCTTGTTGCCCTCTAGACCGCTGAGGCTAAAATCGTACATGTGTATTCTATTCTACCCATTGAGAGTATTCCGTTCAAACAAGTCCATTCTTTTTGGAGGATTATATTCTGACTGTTCTGATGCTGTCCATTTTATCAATATATTCAGCTCTAAGTGTGCTGTCCATTCCAGTCAGGGTGTTATGTCCTAACAGAGCTGTCTAATCTCATTGTAGTTCTGAAGCTACAGACCTGGACTGCAGCCCAGACAGAGAGCTGGCTGGCTGGCTGGCTGGCTGGCTGGCTGGCTGGCTGGCTGGCTGGCGGTCAGACAAACAGTCTCTCTCTCCAGCCAGGAGACTGCATCCATTCCCATTCTGTCTCTGTGCTCAACCTCTCTCTCTCCTCTCCTGATCAGTCAGCAACTTACCCGCCCCACACACCATTCCAGCATGCCTTCACTGTCCTTACAGGCCGAATAACCCCTCATACTTCACCGAAGGACGCCAAGTTTAGAAACACAGGCAAGAGTCTTTATGAGTCAGTAAAGTCAAAACTTGCTCCTGAACAGATGCCATAGGTAGCTTATCTGGGGAAGGGAAATGTTGTGTTGTGATGCAGAAACCACTGTGATTGTGAGGAAGCTTCTTCATATAAAATAACTCCATCCAGACCCCTGGAGACCAGTGTTTATACCACACACTCAGGGAGATTTGTACAGTCGAGGACCAAAATAAGTACTTTAAATTACCATGCAAATCATATTCAGATAGAAGAAGAGCCATCAAATCAAATTGTATTTGTCACATGATCCGAATACAACAGGGGTAGACCTTACAGTGAAATGCTTACTTACAAGCCCTTAACCAACAATGCAGTTTTAAGAAAAATAAGTGTTCAGTAAAAAATAGATAAGTACAAAATACAAATACAAATAATTAAAGAGCAGCAGTAAAATAACAGTAGCGAGGCTATATACAGGGGGTACTGGTAATTGAGGTAATATGTACAGTACCCGTCAAAAGTTTGGACACACCTACTCATTCAAGGGATTTTCTTTATTTTTACTATTTTCTACATTGTAGAATAACACATCATGTAGTAACCAAAAAAGGTTTAAACAAATCAAAATATATTTTATATTTTTGATTCTTCAAATAGCCACCCTTTGCCTTGATGACAGCTTTGCACAATCTTGGCATTCTCTCAACCAGCTTCATGAGGTAGTCACCTGGAATGCATTTCAATTGACAGGTGTGCCTTCTTAGAAGTTAATTTTTGGATGCGTCTGAGCCAATCAGTTGAGTTGTGAAAAGGTAGGGGGGTATACAGAAGATAGCCCTATTTGGTAAAATACCAAGTCCATATTATGGCAAGAACAGCTCAAATAAGCAAAGAGAAACGACAGTCCATCATTACTTTAAGACATGAACATCAGTCAATAAAGAACATTTCAAGAACTTTGAACATTTCTTCAAGTGCATTCGCAAAAACCATCAAGCGCTATGTTGAAACTGGCTCTCATGAGGACCGCGACATTAATGGAAGACCCAGAGTTAACTCCGCTGCAGAGGATAAGTTCATTAGAGTTACCAGCCTCAGAAATTGCAGCACAAATAAATGCTTCACACAGTTCAAGTAACAGACACATCTCAACATCAACTGTTCAGAGGGGACTGTGTGAATCAGGCCTTCATGGTCGAATTTCTGCAAAGAAACCACTATTAAAGGACACCAATAATAAGAAGAGACCTGCTTGGGCCAAAAAACACGAGCAATGGACATTAGACAGGAAATTTGTCCTTTGGTCTGGAGTCCAAATTTGAGATTTTGGGATCCAACCGTTGTGTCTTTGTGAGACGCGGTGTGGGTGAACAGATGATCGCCGCATGTGTATTTCCCACCGTAAAGCATGGAGGAGGTGGTGTTATGGTGTGGGGGTGCTTTGCTGGTGACAATGTCTGTGATTTATTTCGAATTCAAGGCACACTTAACCAGCATGTTTACTACAGCATTTTACAGTGATACACCATCCCATCTGGTTTGGGCTTAGTGGGATTATCATTTGTTTTTCAACAGGACAATGACCCAACACACCTCCAGGCTGTGTAAGGGCTATTTTACCAAGAGGGAGAGTGATGGAGTGCTGCATCAGATGACCTGACCTCCACAATCACCTGACCTCAACCCAATTGAGATGGTTTGGGATGAGTCGGACCGCAGAGTGAAGGAAAAGTAGCCAACAAGTGCTCAGCATATGTGGGAACTCCCTCAAGACTGTTGGAAAAGCTTTCCAATTGAAGCTGGTTGAGAAAAGAGTGTGCAAAGCTGTCATCAAGGCAAAGGGTGGCTATTTGAAGATTCTCAAATATAAAATATACTTTGATTTGTTTAACACTTTATTGTTTACTACATGATTCCATATGTGTTATTTCATAGTTTTGATGTATGACGACCCTCACACTCTAACTGCCGAATTCTCTCTTTGTTCTTGTTTTCCTTAATAGGATGTCAGTGGGCGGAGCCGGGAGGGTCGTCAGAGAAATGGGACACACCTGGTCTCGGGTGTGTCCCAGGGATAAATACACCTTTCCTCCATTAATTGGGGAGACTCTCTCCATGCAGACACACTGTATTTTTGGTTGTGGCATTTTGTGGCTTGTTTGTTTTGGCACCTCTCAACACTCCTCATATCATATGTATGCACGCATCCACTCACTTACACTACTGATTACTGACTACACACACCATTGTTAATTGTATATAGTTTACTTTAGTTAATAAATATATTTTTGTTATTCCTTGATCTCAGCGTTGTCTCCCTCTTTGTTACGGACTACGAGCCGGTTCGTGACAGATGTCTTCACTATTATTCTACAATGTAAAAACAAAGAAAAACCCTTGAATTTGTAGGTGTGTCCAAACTTTTGACTGGTAGTGTGCATGTAGGTAGAGTTAAAGTGACTATGCATAGATAATAAACAAAGAGTAGCCGCAGCGTACAAGAGGGGGTGGGGGGAAACAATGCAAATAGTCTGGGTAGCCATTTGATTAGCTGTTCAGGAGTCTTATGGCTTGGGGGTAGAAGCTGTTAAGAAGCCTTTTGGATCTAGACTTGGTGCTCCGGTAGCAGAGAGAACAGTTTATGACTAGGGTGGCTGGAGTCTTTGACAATTTTTAGGGCCTTCCTCTGACACCGCCTGGTATAGAGGTCCTGGATGGCAGGAAGCTTGGCCCCTGTGTTGTACTGGGCCGTACGCACTACCCTCTGTAGTGCCTTGTGGTCGGAGGCTGAGCAGTTGCCATACCAGGCGGTGATGCAACCAGTCAGGATGCTCTCGATGGTGCAGCTATAGAACCTTTTGAGGATCTGAGGACCCATGCCAAATCTTTTCAGTCTCCTGAGGGGGAATAGGCTTTGTCGTGCCCTCTTCACGACTGTCTTGGTGTGTTTGGACCATGATAGTTTGTTGGTGATGTGGACACCAAGGAACTTGAAGCTCTCATCCTGCTCCACTACAGCCCTGTCGATGAGAATGGGGGCGTGCTCGGTCCTCTTTTTCCTGTAGTCCACAATCATCTCCTTTGTCTTGATCATGTTGAGGGAGAGGTTGTTATTCTGGCACCACAAGGCCAGGTCTCTGACCTCCTCCCTATAGGCTGTCTCATCGTTGTCGGTGATCAGTTCTACCACTGTTGTGTCGTCGGCAAACTTAATGATGGTGTTGGAGTCGTGCCTGGCCATGCAGTCATTGGTGAACAGGGAGTACAGGAGGGGACTGAGCACGCACCCCTGAGTGGCCCCCGTGTTGAGGATCAGCGTGGCAGATGTGTTGTTACCTACCCTTACCACCTCGGGGCGGCCCGTCAAGATGTCCAGGATCCAGTTGCAGAGGGAGGGTTTTAATCGCAGGGTCCTTAGCTTAGTGATGAGCTTTGAGGGCACGTAGGTGTTCCTTTTGTCCAGGTAGGAAAGGGCAGTGTGGAGTGCAATAGAGATTGCATCATCTGTGGATCTGTTGGGGCGGTATGCAAATTGGAGTGGGTCTAGGTTTTCTGGGATAATGGTGTTGATGTGAGCCATGACTAGCCTTTCAAAGCACTTCATGGCTACAGACGTGAGTGCTACGGGTCGTTAATCATTTAGGTAGGTTACCTTAGTGTTCTTGGGCACAGAGACTATGGTGGTCTGCTTGAAACATGTTGGTATTACAGACTCAGTCAGGGACAGGTTGAAAATGTCAGTGTCTTCATTGCATGCTTGGAGTACACGTCCTGGTAATCCATCTGGCCCTGCGGCCTTGTGAATGTTGAGCTGTTTAAAGGTCTGACTCACATCGGCTACAGAGAGCGTGATCACGCAGTCGTCCGGAACAGCTGATGCTCTCATGCATGCTTCAGTGTTGCTTGCCTCGAAGAGAGCATAGAAGTAATTTAGCTCACCTGGTAGGCTTGTGTCACTGGGCAGCTCGCGGCTGTGCTTCCCTTTGTAGTCTGTAATAGTTTGCAAGCCCTGCTACATCTGATGAGCATTGGAGCCGGTGTAGTACGATTCAATCTTAGTCCTGTATTGACACTTTGCCTGTTTGATGGTTCGTCGGAGGGCATAGCGGGATTTCTTATAAGCGTCCGGGTTAGAGTCCCGCTCTTTGAAAGCGGCAGCTCACCCTTTAGCTCAGTGCGGATGTTGCCTGTAATCCATGGCTTCTGGTTGGGGTATGTACGTACGGTCACTGTGGGGACGATGTCATCGATGCACTTATTGATGAAGCCAGTGACTGATGTGTTGTACTCCTCAATGCCATCGGAAGAATCCCGGAACATATTCCAGTCTTTGCTAGCAAAACAGTCCTGTAGCTAAGCATCTGCGTCATCTGACCACTTCTTTATTGACCGAGTTACTTGTGCTTCCTGCTTTAGTTTTTGCTTGTAAGCAGGAATCAGGAGGATAGAGTTATGGTCAGATTTGCCAATGAAGGGCGAGGGAGAGCTTTGTATGTGTCTCTGTGTGTGGAGTAAAGGTGGTCTACAGTTTTTTTCCTCTGGTTGCACATGTAATATGCTGGTAGAAATTAGGTAAAACGGATTTAAATTTCCCTGCATTAAAGTTCCCAGCCACTAGGAGCGCCGCCTCTGGATGAGCATTCTTCTGTTTGCTTATGGCCTTATACAGGTCATTGAGTGCAGTCTTAGTGCCAGCATCGGTTTGTGGTGGTAAATAGACAGCTACGAAAAATATAAATGAATACTCTCTTGGTAAACAGTGTGTTCTACAGCTTATCATGAGATACTCGAGCAAAACCTTGAGACTTTCTTAATATTAGATTTCGTGCACCAGCTGTTGTTTACAAATATACACAGACCGCCACACCTTGTCTTACCGGAGGCAGCTGTTCAATCTTGCTGATGCAGCGTATATCCCGCCAGCTGTATGTTGTCTATGTCGTCGTTCAGCCACGACTCGGTGGAACATAAGATATTGTCCCGTTGGTAGGATATCCGTGATCGTAGTTCATCTATTTTTTTATCCAATGATTGTAGGTTGGCTAATAGGACTGATTGTAGAGGCAGATTACCCACTCGCCATCAGATCCTTACAAGGCACCCCGACCTACGTCCCTGATATCTCTGTCTCTTTCTCATGCGAATGACAGGGCTTTGGGCCTTGTCTGGTGTCTGAAGAACATCCTTCGCTTCCGACTCGATAAATAAAAAATCTCCATCCAGTACGAGGTGAGTAATCTCTGTCCTGATATACAGAAGCTCTTTTCGGTCATAAGAGACAGTGGCAGAAACATTATGTACAAAATAAGTTACAAATAATGCGGAAAAACACAAAACAATAGCATAATTGGTTAGGAGCCCGTAAAACGGCAGCCATTTCCTCCGGCGCTATTCTTCCACCATAAGACAGTTTTAAAACACTTACTCTTCTGCATATTTCCCTCTCTTTACTACACATATGTATCTGAGTAGCAGTGGGACTGGGTACAGAACAGTGAAGGCTCCTCAGAGGAGGAAGGGGAGGACCATCCTCCTCAGTGAATTTCAGAGATTATTTTTTTGTCAAACATTACAAGGTTTTCCTTTTTAGATAAAACTATACTAAATATATTCACATGCCACCAAATAATTTATTAAAACACACTATTTTTCAATGAAGGTCTGCAGTTGCCTCAACAGCACTCTCTAGGGTAGCACCATGGTTTAGCCGGAGGACAGCTAGTTTGTGTCCTCCTCTGTTACATTGACTTCAATACAAAACCTATGTGGCTCGTGGTTCTCATCCCTTTCCATAGACTTACACAGTAATTATGACAACTTCCGGAGGACGTCCTCCAACCTATCAGAGCTCTTGCAGCATGAACTGATATGTTGTCCACCCAGTCAAAGGATCAGAGAATGAATCTAGAACTGAAAGCAAAAGCTGAATCTAGCTAGCACTGCAGGGCATAAAATGTGGTGAGTAGTTGACTCAAAGATTGAGAGACAATAGCTGAAAAGTTTTGAACAAATGTATTTATTCTAAAATGGGAGAGAGTGAGAGAGGGAGAGCGAGAGAGAGAGAGAGAGAGAGAGAGAGAGAGAGAGAGAGAGAGAGAGAGAGAGCGAGAGAGTTAGCTATATTTCATTGTATTTTCTTTCACTTACTTAGCTAGCGAATGCAGCTAGCTACTTTAGCTTACTCAAACACCTGGCTCAAACAGATAGGGATGCTATGTTAGCTAGCTTGCTATAGCTATCCAACACTGGAACTCTTCTAAGTCAAGGTAAACTTTTGGTTTTATCAATTTATTGCCACTGGTGCCTGCCGGTGTAACTGCTAAACTGCTTGCTGATTGTAGCGGGTTTACTAATGCGTTAGTTTTAGTAGCTATGTTGATTATGACGTTGAGAGGAGAGGAGGAGAGCACATAGATGTTAGAAGGAATTATACAATGATCAAAGGGATCATACTGTTTGTATGTGGCTGCTATGAAAGTGAACTGTGTTTGTGTGTGATCAGGGGTGTATTCATTCCACCTATTCTTCTGAAAAACGTTTCTTAAATGGAAGCAAACGGAACGACACGGGGATAAACATACCCAAATGTGTCCAATAGAAACTCCCGTTTGCAACTGTTGGACTAATGATTACACCCTAGACCAGCTAGATGCAGGCAAGACTGTGCAAGGTGGTATTGAATGTGTCACTGTCTGTCACCTTGATTACTCAAATTTCTCTCAACCTGTGCACCTACGTTGTAAACTTTAATTCATAGGCTAGGTTGTAGCAACCTCATGATGGGTATAGGGAATTGTATTATATTGAGCCTGGTGAATGGAATATGAATGACTGTCATCCAATATGCTGTAATAGAAATAAGGCCATGCTCATAAAAAGAAATCATCTTCCATAATCTTAAACGGCAGCGACCGCTTCTGGTACAGAATGCCTATAGGTTGTGTCTTGACAACCCCTCCAGAAAAACAGTGGTTTAATTTTAATTTTATTGAACCTTTATTTAACTAGGCAAGTTAACCTCTACGGGATCGGTGTCCCGTATACGGGACGGTTGAGCTAACGTGCGCTAATGTGATTAGCATGACTGTTGTAAGTAACAGCAAACTTTCCAGGACATAGACATGTCTTATATGGGCAGAAAGCTTCAATTCTTGTTAATCTAACTGCACTGTCCAATTTACAGTAGCTATTACAGTGATAAAATACCATGCTATTGTTTGAGGAGAGTGTGCAACAACAAAAAACCTATCACGCCAACTGGTTTGATACATTCACCTCTGAAGGTAAACAATGTACTTACTTTCAGTAATCTTGCTCTGATTTGTCATCCTAAGGGTCCCAGAGATAGAATGTAGCATAGTTTTGTTTGATAAAATAAATGTTTATATTCAAATGTGGGAACTGGGTTGTAATGTTTGAACCCCTGCTGTCTTTGGCTCCGCACCCACCCCGCCCGGCCATCTAGATGTGTGAAAGTTAGTGTATAATCATGTATGACATTCCTGGGAGTGTGTAAACGTACATTTTGTATTACCATATCATTTTTTTGTATTTCTCTATAGTTATGTACTTGAAAATGTATCAATTGACCAATTCGGCACATTTGGGCAGAATTTATACAAAATAGTCCAGTATTCCAATGCATCAATGGATCACTTTGAAACTTTGCAAACACACTTCTGCCATCTAGTGGCCAAAATCTAAATTGCGCCTAAACTGCAATATTATATTGTGGCCTTTCTCTTGCATTTCTCTCTTGTAAGATGATGAAAAAAAGAAAAAAAAGAAAAGGCATGTTTTTCTGTTTGTATTACCTTTTACCAGATCTAATGTGTTATATTTTCCTATATCAATTTCACATTTCCACAAACTTCAAAGTGTTTCCTTTCAAATGGTATCAAGAATATTCATATCCTTGCTTCAGGTCATGCGCTACAGGCAGTTAGATTTTGGTATGTCATTTTAGGCGAGAATTGAAATAAAGGGTCCAATCCTTAAGGGGTTAATTACGAACAAATTGGTTGATTCATGCATGCATGAGTCTCATTGGGAAGCGTTTGATTAATATTGGTGTCCACAACCATAGTTTTTCAGTGTTTTAGGGGTCATTTCTTATCTTGTAGGACTCTACACTGAATCACAAGGGCGTATCGAGGACAACTGAACTCTCTGTGACACTTCCATAACTCACAACCAGCCACCAGATTAGTGACCAGACCTCAGAAATCTAAAAAATATAAACATGCCGTTATTTGTTATGTACATTTACTCCGAGATGTGGTAAAAACAGTAGGCTATATCCTTTGTATGTGTAGTTTGACACAATTTTATTGAGGAAGCTACACTGATCTTGTTGTTTAGTGTAAACTTTACAATAATATTTTTATGTTCTAGGCAGGTTTGTGACAAGTGCTGATGTAAAAAGCTCTTTATAAAATACATTTGATTGATGGATTGATGGTTACACAATCAGAAGTGACAAGACATGTTAGTCATAGAAAAGGTCTCGGACCTAAGCATTGACACAATAAACAACGTGTGGAGGTAATTATGGTGTGTTATTATGGAGTGTATAGAGTTAATATTATCATGTTTGAGGGAGTTATCTTTTTTCATCATGGGGTCATTGAAGTCATGATGAATGAGCGTTTGATAGGGACCTTTAAACTGAAACGACAGATTTGCTTCTGTTTGCTTTTCATTATTAGACAGTCAAATTGACAGGCCCTGGGATTAGACTGGCAAGTAAATGGCATTAATTTAATTGCCGCCTGTATTCAATCTAGAATGAGATAAACATAATTACAAGGTGAACTATCTGCCCTGGCATGTGTCAGTGTGCTTAAGTGTGGACTCTTATCTTGGCTGTATCAATGACAGGACAAGAAACAAACATGAATGGCCGTATCCGAAATCTGTCTTGCCTACTACTTACTTAAACTGCATACTGTGTACTAATCGTACTACATACTATTTAGAATGTACTGTTTAGTAAAAACTAATGCAGTAAGCAACAATTATCAACATACTAGGCTCTTCAATATTTAGAATGCCTCATCTAAATTTCACATACTGTAAAACGTTCTATTTTCGCATTCCCAAAATGCCTACTATTTAGAACGCAAGTACCGGTATTCGGGCATGGCCTTTATACAGGTAAACTATCAGCCCTGATTGTGTCAGTGTGCTTGGTTGTATTATCGATGGACAAAGAAATAAACTTTTGGCAATTCAACTGTATCAGGATAGATTAGAGTTAGATCTCTGCTCATTCTTTTCCCTCTTCTCAATTTTTTGAATCCCAGCCCCCGTCCCCGCAGGAGACCTTTTGCCTTTTGGTAGGCCGTCATTGTAAATAAGGATTTGTTCTTAACTGACTTGCCTAGTTAAATAAAGGTTAAATAAAATAAAAACTCTTTATCCACAATATAGCAGGGGGTGTAAAGCCATAACACGTACATTTTTACAGCAGCAGACTATGATCGATAATGTCAAAAGCCGGACTGAAGTCTAACAAAACAGCCCCCACAATCTTTGTATCATCAATTTCTCTCAGCCAATCACCAGTAATTTGTGTAAGTGCTGTGCTTGTTGAATGTCCTTCCCTATAAGTGTGCTGAAAGTCTGTTGTCAATTTGTTTACTGTAAAATAGCATTGTATTTGGTCAAACACATTTTCTCCAAAAGTTTACTAAGGGTTGGTAACAGGTTGATTGGTCGGCTATTTGAGCCAGTAAAGGGGGCTTTACTATTCTTGGGTAGGGGAATGACTTTTGCTTCCTTCCAGGCCTGAGGGCACACACTTTCTAGTAGGCTTAGATTGAAGATATGGCAAATAGGTGTGGCAATATCGTCCGAATTATCCTCAGTAATTTTACATCCAAGTTGTCAGATCCCAATGGCTTGTCATTGTTGATAGACAACAATAATTTTTCACAAATTGGTCTTAAGAGAGGTCAAATGTTAATGGATACACATAGATCCTATTTGGCTTGATGGACAAAGAAACTCCTCTTTGCAGATCTTCTCCAAGTCATTAAGGTTTCGAGGCTGACGTTTGGCAACTCGAACCTTCAGCTCCCTCCACAGATTTTCTATGGGATTAAGGTCTGGAGACTGGCTAGGCCACTCCAGGACCTTAATGTGCTTCTTCTTGAGCCACTCCTTTGTTGCCTTGACTGTGTGTTTTGGGTCATTGTTATGATGGAAAAGCCATCCACGACCCATTTTCAATGCCCTGGCTGAGGGAAGGAGGTTCTCACCCAAGATTTGATGGTACATGGCCCTGTCCATCATCCCTTTGATGCGGTGAAGTTGTCCTGTCCCCTTAGCAGAAAAACACCCCCAAAGCATAATGTTTCCACCTCCATGTTTGACGGTGGGGATGGTGTTGTTGGGGTCATAGGCAGCATTCCTCCTCCTCCAAACATGGCGAGTTGAGTTGATGCCAAAGAGCTCGATTTTGGTCTCATCTGACCACAACACTTTCACCCAGTTCTCCTCTGAATCATTCAGATGTTCATTGGCAAACGTCAGACGGGCTTGTATATGTGCTTTCTTGAGCAGGGGGAACTTGCGGGCGCTGCAGGATTTCAGTCCTTCACGGCGTAGTGTGTTACCAATTGTTTTCTTGGTGACTATGGTCCCAGCTGCCTTGAGATCATTGACAAGATCCTCCCGTGTAGTTCTGGGCTGATTCCTCACCGTTCTCATGATCATTGCAACTCCACGAGGTGAGATCTTGCATGGAGCCCCAGGCCGATGGAGATTGACAGTTCTTTTGTGTTTCTTCCATTTGCGAATAATCGCACCAACTGTTGTCACCTTCTCACCAAGCTGCTTGGCGATGGTCTTGTAGCCCATTCCAGCCTTGTGTAGGTCTACAATCTTGTCCCTGACATCCTTGGAGAGCTCTTTGGTCTTGGCCATGGTGGAGAGTTTGGAATCTGATTGATTGATTGCTTCTGTGGACAGGTGTCTTTTATACAGGTAACAAGCTGAGATTAGGAGCACTCCCTTTAAGAGTGTGCTCCTAATCTCAGCTCGTTATCTGTATAAAAGACACCTGGGAGCCAGAAATCTTTCTGATTGAGAGGGGGTCAAATACTGTTATTCTGTCTCTCACTGTTCAAATAAACCTACCATTAAAATTATAGACTGATCATTTCATTGTCAGTGGGCAAATTTGCAAAATCAGCAGGGGATCAAATACTTTTTTCCTCACTGTATTTAGCATGTATCGTTTAGTAAAAAGTGTGCAGTATGCCACAGCCACAACGCAGTAGCAGCTCCTGACTGGCTGAGTAGATGGGGCGGGGACGAGTGCTCAGTACAGGACAGTACAGTAGAGTTCAGCACAGTAGAGTACAGTAGATTACAGTACAGTACATTGTAGTGTACTCAACTATAGTGTGCTCTACTGTGTAATGTACTGAACTCTACTGTACTGTGCTGTACTTGTCTTTACTGTACTGTACTGTACTCTGCTGTACTGTACCGTGCCGTCCAAACTTGTGATCTCAACTGTGGTTTGTGACTACTATGATTTGGTAATGGTATTTCAAGTTTTAATCACTTAACAATTAATAAACAAAATGTATATCAGTAAAAACACTATAACTAATTGATAGCTTTACCTGTACTTGTTACCTCTGTGAACTTTCATTGGGAGAGAATTTAGAAAATATCTTGTGGGTTTTTGGTAACTGAATTTTGAAGGCACAAGGCAATGTTTCTTAAACTTACAGAAGGCAGAACTATTTCTCCAAAACGAAACGTAAGTGTTGATATTAGTTGGCAGGTTTTTTTTTACTTCAACATGATTGTGATTTGATATATTTCTAATACCTTTTAAGACTTTCTGGTAGATGTTTTCTAAGAGCCCTTTTCCATCTGTTTGACCAGAAATCAAAGCCTTTGCTTATTCCACATTTCTAGGATGAAAAATTGTTGAAATATTTATAAACAGTGTCTTCATCAAGTATTCACACCCCTTGACTTTTTCCACATTTCGTTGTATTACAGCCTGAATTTAAAATGCATTAAATTGAGATTTTACACTGGCCTACACACAATACCCCATAATGTCAAAGTGGAATTAAAAATGAAAAGCCCGAAATGTCTTGAGTCAAGTATTCAACCCCTTTGTTATGGCAAGCCTAAATAAGTTCAGGAGTAAAAATGTGCTCAACAAGTCACATAATAAGTTGCATTGATAATAATAGTGTTTAACATGATTTTTGAATGACTACCTCATGTCTGTACCCCACACATTCAATTATCTGTAAGGTCCCTCAGTCGAGCAGTGAATTTGAAACACATATTCAACCACAAAGATCAGAAAGGTTTTCCAATGCCTCGCAAAGAAGAGCACCTATTAGTAGATGGATAACGAAAAAAGAACCAGACATTGAATATCCCTTTGAGCATGGTGAAGTTATTAATTACACTTTGGATGGTATATCAATACACCATGTCACTACATATATACAGGAGTCCTTCCTAACTCAGTTGCCGGAAAATGGAAACTGCTCAGGGACTTCACCATGAGGCCAAAGGTGACATTTACAGAGTTTAATGGCTGTGATAGGAGAAAACTGAGGACTACTGTCACGCCCTGACTCAGGGGACTCTTATATGTTGAGTCAGGGTGTGTGTATTCTTTGTTTGTATATATTCTATGCTGTATATCTAGCATGTGTGGATCCATGTTGGCCGGTGTAGTTCCCAATCAGAGGCAGCTGTCGCTTGTTGTCTCTGATTGGGGACAATACTTAAGCAGCCTATTGGTGTCACGATCGTTTAATGACTGGTTGAACCAAGGCGCAGCGTGATAAGCGTACATGTTTATTTAAGTACTGAACACACGACAAAACAACAAAACAAACGATATGTGAAGTCTCAAGGTAGACACTACAAACCTATACAGAACAAGATCCCACAACTAACAGGTGCCAACAAGCTGTCTAAGTATGGTCCCCAATCAGAGACAACGAGCTACAGCTGCCTCTGATTGGGAACCACCCTGGCCAACATAGATCTAAACGATCTAGAACTAAACATAGAAAAACACAACATAACACGGAATATACACACCCTGACTCAACAAATAAACGTCCCCTGAGTCAGGGCGTGACAGTACCCCCCCAAAGGTGCGGACTCCGACCGCGCCACATAAACATAACAGGGTAGGGGCCGGTTGGGCATTCCGCCTCGGAGGCGGATCCGGCTCCGGGCGTGACCACCACTTTCTCTCCACCTCCCTGTTGCGCCCCTGGTCTGGTCTGGCACCACTGACTGGAGCTGGACCCGATGACGGTGGATCGAACTGTACAGGCTCCGGACTGGAGCCGCTGACCGGAGCTGGACTGGGCACCGGTGGAGCGGACTTCTCTGGCTCCGGAGTGGAGCGGCTGACCGGAGCTGGACTGGACCCCGGTGGAGCGGATTGCTCTGGCTCCGGAGTGGATCCGCTGACTGGAGTTGGACTGGACCCCGGTGGAGCGGATTGCTCTGGCTCCGGAGTGGAACAGGCACGGGCCATGCCGGACTGGACACACGCACCACTGGCTTGGTGCGGGGAGCAGGATGGGCCGGACCGGGCTGACGACGCGCACCACTGGCTTGGTGCGGGGAGCAGGAACGGGCCGGACCGGGCTGACGACGCGCACCACTGGCTTGGAGCGAGGGACAGGAACAGGCCGGACCGGGCTGGCGACGCACACCACTGGCTTGGCGCGAGGGACAGGAACAGGCCGGACCGGGCTGGCGACGCGCACCACTTGCTTGGTGCGAGGGACAGGAACAGGCCGGGCTGGACTGGGAACACGCACCACTGGCTTGGTGCGGGGAGCAGGAACGGGCCGGGCCGGACTGGGAACACGCACCACTGGCTTGGTGCGGGGAGCAGGAACGGGCCGGGCCGGACTGTGGAGGCGGACTGGAGGTCTGGAGCGGAGAGCTGACACAACCCGTCCTGGCTGAATGCCTACTTCCACACAATATGTGTGAGGCATTAGCACAGGACGTACGGGGCTGTGCACTCGTACTGGCGATACAGCACGTAGCACCAGCGCAGGATATACGGGACCGAGGAGGCGTACTGGAGACCACGAGCGTTGAGCCAGCACACCCCGTCCTGGCTGAATGCCCATCTTCGCACGACACGTGCGTGGTGCTAGCACAGGACGTACAGGACTGTGCCGGAACACTCGCGGCACAGTACGTGGCTCCGCATAACACGGAGCCTGCCCAGTCACACGCTTCCTAGCATGAGTACGGGGAGTTGGCTCTGCTCTAACACTAGGCTCCGCCAACCACCCTTTTAGCCCCCCAAAAATGTTTTCTTGGGAGTGTCTCTCGGGCTTCCTCCTCGGCCGGCACCCTCTGCGTTGCCGCTGCTCCTCTCTATAGCGTGCCTCCACAGTCTCCTCCCAAGGACGGCGATCCATTCTGGCCTGAATCTCCTCCCAAGTCCAGGATCCCTTCCTGTCCAGGATCTCCTCCCAGGTCCAGCCTGTCTGTTCCTGGACACGCTGCTTGGTCCTCATTTGGTGGGATCTTCTGTCACGATCGTTTAAAGATTTGTGGAACCAAGGCGCAGCGTGATAAGCATTCATGTTTATTTAAGTACTGAACACACGACAAAACAACAAAACAAACGATACGTGAAGTCTCAAGGTACACACTACAAACCTATACAGAACAAGATCCCACAACTAACAGGTGCCAACAAGCTGTCTAAGTATGGTCCCCAATCAGAGACAACGAGCTACAGCTGCCTCTGATTGGGAACCACCCTGGCCAACATAGATCTAAACAATCTAGAACTAAACATAGAAAAACACAACATAACATGGAATATACACACCCTGACTCAACAAATAAACGTCCCCTGAGTCAGGGCGTGACAATTGGCACAGTCTAGTTGTGGGATCTTGTTCCGGTTAAGGTATGTTGTGTGTGCTACCTTGGACTTCACGTTTCGTTTCCTTTGTTGTTTTGTCGTGTGTTTAACAGTTAAAATAAACATGTACGCATATCACGCTGCGCCTTGGTCTGTCCCGTCATTAAACGAACGTGACAGAAGATCCCACCAAACAAGGACCAAGCAGCGTGCTGAGAAGGAGCAAATGCCTGGGACTCAACAGGAGGTTACGTTAGTAGATGTCCTCCTTGGTTGAGCGAGAATTATGGAGGAGGAGGCCGTCCGTTATCGGAAAGCGATGAAGGAGGATGCCCAGGTAGGAGAGGAGAAACGGCGCCAACAGTGCCGACGACGGAGACCCGAGAGGCAACCCCAAGAACATTTTGGGGGGGGGGCCACACGGTGTGGACGACGAGGCAGCAGGAGGCCGTTAAAGGGCGGATCTGCAGGTTAGGAGAGGAGGCCACCATGTTACGGGGGCTATTGGTTCAGAGGGAGCAGGAGTTATTCGGTCAGAGGGAGGCGCTACAGGAGGCTAAAAGGGAGAAGGAAAGAGTAGAGGCACGGCGAGAGGAGCTGGTTAGGCAGCAGAAGGAGCGGGGGTTAATAAAGGAACCCAGTCCTGCTCCTCGCGCCAAGCAAGTGGTGCGTGTCGCCAGTCCGGTCCGGCCCGTTCCTGCCCCTCGCACCAAGCCTGTGGTGCGCGTCGCCAGTCCGGCCCGGCCCGTTCCTGCCCCTCGCACCAAGCCAGTGGTGCGCGTCGCCAGCACGGCCCGGCCCAATCCTGCTCCTCGCACCAAGCCAGTGGTGCGCGTCACCAGCACGGCCCGGCCCGTTCCTGCTCCTCGCACCAAGCCAGTGGTGCGCGTCGCCAGCCCGGCCCGGCCCGTTCCTGCTCCTCGCACCAAGCCAGTGGTGCGCGTCGCCAGTCCGGCCCGGCCCGTTCCTGTACCTCGCACCAAGCCAGTGGTGCGTGTTCCTAGTCCGGTCCGGCCCGTGCCTGCTCCTCGCACCAGACCAGTGGTGCGTTTGTCCAGTCCGGCACGGTCCGTGCCCGTTCCACCGGTGCCTGGTCCGGCACCGGTCAGCTGCTCCACTCCGGAGCCAGAGCAGTCCGCTCCACCGGTGCCTGATCCAGTGCCGGTCAGCTGTTCCACTCTGGAGCCAGAGCAGTCCGCTCCACCGGTTCCTGATCCAGCTCCGGTCAGCTGCGCAACTCCGGAGCCAGAGCAGTCCGCTCCACCGGGGTGTAGTCCAGCTCCGGTCAGCGGCTCCACTCCGGAGCCAGAGCAGTCCGCTCCACCGGTGCCTGATCCAGCTCCGGTCAGCGGCTCCACTCCGGAGCCAGAGCAGTCTGCTCCACCGGTGCCTAGTCCAGCTCCGGTCAGCGGCTCCAGTCCAGACCATGACGTCAGCCCCTCTCCAGGTTCGGGGTCTCCCACACCAAGGTCCAGACAGGGCCTGGCGTATCGTGGGAGGAAGGAGAGGGGAAGTAGCGCGCCGAGGTCCAGACCCCGAGCCGGAGGTTGTCACGCCCCGAGCCGGATCCGCCTCCGAGGCGGAATTTCCACCCGGCCCCTACCCTGTTATGTTTATGTAGTGCGGTCGGAGTCCGCACCTTTGGGGGGGGGGGGGGTACTGTCACGCCCTGACTCAGGTGACTCTTATATGTTGAGTCAGGGTGTGTGTATTCTTTGTTTGTATATATTCTATGTTGTACATCTAGCATGTGTGGATCTATGTTGGCCGGTGTGGTTCCCAATCAGAGGCAGCTGTCGCTCGTTGTCTCTGATTGGGGACCATACTTAAGCAGCCTATTGGCACAGTCTAGTTGTGGGATCTTGTTCCGGTTAAGGTATGTTGTGTGTGCTACCTTGGACTTCACGTTTCATTTCCTTTGTTGTTTTGTCGTGTGTTTAACAGTTAAAATA